>NC_087235.1:5403625-5731507 GCF_034640455.1 Diachasmimorpha longicaudata
CCGACAAATCGAAATTACGTGAAGAAGAAAGTCCCTCGACCGGGGAAAAAAACCTTACATAAGTCACAACTTGGCACTTTGTCGTGACATTAAACATCGATGCCTCGTCGCTGTCCTGGTCCCAGAGGAATAAAAAGGTATTCAACTGTGAGAGTATTCCAGGATCGGGAAGACCGTCACAAGTCATGTACCGTAACCACTGAAACGAGAGAAGAAGATTTAATACAACATGACGATTTTTCTTTTGCACAAAACTCTCTTTACTTCTTCTTCCTCGGTTGTCTTCAAAACGTAGTCCATATAAGTTTTTTCGTTATTATGGATGACGCGACAGGTTTTTTCGAGTTGAATTCTTCGTTTTGTTCCTTGATCTATTTCCAGTTGAAGATGTCGTTCAGAATTATACTTCTCCAAACGTATCTCTTCTTGCATGTCCTTTATCATAACATTTCTGAAGGCAGGAAACGTTTAGCAATTTTTTTTCACTCGGTAATTTCACTACTTTTGTATTAAACGAAAGCAGTCGTAGGAACAGATAAAATTGCGATAGAAAATTCATTATTAATACATTAGGCAATGGAACTTGCAAAGGTTTAGTGGCTTTTCCTTAAAAAATAAACTGCCTCTTAAATTATATTTTTTTTCAGTGCCTTTTAAGCACTTAATATTAATATTATAATTATGCAAATGTACAAAAAGCTCAGATACTGGATTAGAAACCTCGAAAAACATTCAACTGCCGTAAAATTAATCAAAGTACGTGTATATCCTTAACGAGTGATGCAAATTAGCTTAAAGAATTATACCGTTCTTCAATTCTCTGGACTTTTTCCTTAACAGTTTCTGCGTAACTTCGAAAAAAAGTGATTTCAGCCAGTGGATCGGTATACATGATTTCAATCTACTACTACGTAACTGAAAAACTTGATTGAATGCTGATTTCCGTAGGCACAAGGTAAATACTACACCAGGAGTTAAGGCTTGTGGAGTATTTTAAAATTGACTGAGGCGTTTCGACTTTAACACCCCATCGGTGCAAGCTATTCCACCAGTGACTTCACAGGGTGGGGAATGAATAGCGGAAATAGAATAGAATCGAGGATGGGGAAGCATGCGAAGTAAACACGAACAGAGTTTTGATCTAGATTTTGCCCCGAGTTTTCAAGTCAATTACCAAAGTTTTTGACGTTTCTCTTTCATTCACGAAAATCAAGTCTTGGAATGAGTTTATGTGGGGGAAATTTTTTGAATTTCTCACCTCTGTTTCTCTGTTTCAGCTGCAGTAGCTGCAGCTGAGCGAGTTTTTTCTTTCTCTTGCTCCTTCATCTTCTTTTTTTTCTTCTTTTTTTTCTTAGGCTTCTTGCTGGCCAGCGGCGGCTACAGAAATTTATTAGCTCCGTGAGGATATCAAGGATGAACCTAAATTAATGATCGTCTCACCTGTAATGCCCTCCAATCTTGCACCTAGAATAATATTTTTTATTTCTCCTTTCAACCAATTTCCATCAGCAGCGAAGTGGTAAAAGGAAACAAGTTACTTTGTACTATTGACCAGTTTTTAATGAATATCTCCAAATCTAGCAAAAATAGCAACTTTTTTAGTTGAACCTTTTTTGTGGGGAGAATTGAGTGCTACAATAAATGTTATGATAACAATTTTCCTATCTCCCTTAGATTTTGAGATATCGCTCGAAAACTCAACTGAGAGATGAGTCGTCTTATCTCGTTTTACCACTTCGCAACTGCCATTATCTTTTTTTATTTATAGGGTGGGGGAATTTACAAGTTTGGAAAATCGGGACATTGTCTTCGGCTTCTTGTGAAATTTTGGGGGAATGTCTGGTTCGTATTCATCGTAGAGCACTTCGGAGAGGATAGATATTTCTTCCCCAAGTTCAATCCACCCTTCACTCCCTTCCACTTCCTCTGGTTCCTCCATTTTCGATTCTCACTTGGGCCGTGTGTGAGGGACTTTTCGGAAAATATCATTTTTTCAATTCTAACGCTTAATAGATTGATGTATTAAAAATTGCCAATCAATCCCATCTAAATCAACGTCATTCTTAATGCCCGTTTTCTCATAAACTTTGAACTGTAAAGGTCAAGTCTGTTTCTGCTTCGTAGAGTTGAATCCATGAATTTTCACTAATTACATGAGGAATACTATCAGTGAAGTAACACAGGGTAAAATCAAAATAGGTGAATTTGTAACATCGTGTAGTTTAATTAAATGACAAATAAATTGTTTAATGTCTACATCATTCCACTGAGTAATTAAGTTAATAACATTTTTGGCATCTCGAATAATCACAAGGTCATTGACTGCTGAGAACAATTCTTATTACATAACAAAATCAAAAAAACGATTATGAATTTTCTTTATAGAATGGTGTAGCCAAACATCTGCAAAAAGGAATATCACGTTCAACGCAGCACTTAATGAATGCAAATGTACGCCAAACAGAAATAATTACAATAAATTAAAAAAATGAATATTATACAAATGACTGGTAAAGGCACTGCGTGTCAGTCTACAGGATGTCATTATCGACAACAAAAAATCAGTAAATACCTTACAAAATAAAAAAAAATAGATACAAAATAATGAATGATTGTTAATGACGTTTTACAATTGACTTATTAACTATTACTGGCAGAAAAAGTACCGCAAAGTTGGGTAGATGTCATGTCCCTCAAGAAGGCTCCGACGTTCACGTCAATCACCATCTTAAAAATTCTGAAACAAAAAAAGCGATAATTTGTCAGTGAACATTAGCTTCCATTTTTGAAAATCTATTCTAATCGCGCAAAATTTATCAATTCCGACCGCCAATTTTTTAAAAATTCGTTTAAAGAGTTGCAATACCTATTTTGTATTGTTTGAACGTATCAGTATATTACACACACATAATAGCAATCAGTTTAGTAGTGTAAACCAAAGCGTACTTTGTTGCTTCCATGTAACAATGTATTGTATTCTAGTGCAATAGACGAACAGCTCGAAATCTGTGTTTCCAATGAATGTTAACAGGACTATTAACAGTGATCGTGGATGTTGTCTTGTTGGATATTCATGAGCTTGCTCTTTGGCCCATGTCGATGCATTTAAATGAGTGGAGAAGTCTCGCGTCACATCCTGTTCATTCCCGAATCCATAATTATTGTTCATTTGGATCATTCGATTTTTGGTTTCGGGTGATAAGGGTGTGCCCCAAAACTCCCATTTGTGCATGACTCTGGTGATATATTCAGTGTACGTTTTGTAATAAGACAACAATCGCTGTAATGTAGTTTGTGTTGAAAAAATCACTGAGAAAAGCATTCCTTCTATCGAACATTAATATGTTTCTCGGATTAGATATTGTCTGGAACTGAATCGATAAAGTTCCAGACGATGAAATAATTTTCTATCAAATCATTATCACATACGGTGGAGCAATTACTTTTGGAAGATATTTATGTCTTTTGAGTGATGACATTTGGTTTGTGGAAGATTAATTCATGTTCCCATTTTGTGGGAGGGACATGGTGAAATTTCGAAGCAGGTGGACCCGTTGAACAATTTGTCATATAAAATGTATTGCGATGCGAACTAGGGGAAATACACGAGTCGAATCGATTTTCCTCTGTATCACTACGATAAACGATTTTTCCTGTTTTCAATTTTAAAATACTCCCGGTGCCGTAGCTTCCATACAACTTTTTTCTTTCAAAATGTTCACTAGGTGAGCACCCATTTTTTTCGAATATAAAATATATTCGCGAAATATATTAAATATCTCTCCATCATATGGGACACATTCCCCTCAAATCTGTTCAGTCCTAGAAAATATTTTAACGAGAAACATATAATTATCTAGAATCCCTAATTATTTGTCTCCCTGTAAGTTCACAAGTAAATTTCACGAGTCAATTATCTTCAAAACAGATGAGTAAGATCGACCCAATAAACTCCATCCCCGCATTTTACGCGGGGAAGAGTGTATTCATAACTGGTGGCACTGGCTTCATGGGGAAAGTTTTGATAGAAAAATTGTTACGCTCGTGTCCAGACGTGAGAGAAATATTTATTCTCCTGAGACCGAAAAAGGGATTTGGAGTGGACGACAGACTTCGAAAATTGTTAGCACTGCCGGTAAGTCTAAAAAATTAAAAACCCTTGGAGCACTTAAATGTCCGATCCCTTGTCTCTGGTTAAGGTGTTCGATAAACTGCGGAAAGAACGTCCATCAGCGTTCGATAAACTGATTCCAATCGTTGGAAATACTGCGGATGAGGCCTTGGGAATACCGGACGTTGAGAGAAGAGTTCTTATCGAACGTGTTTCAGTGATTTTTCACGTGGCTGCTAGTGTAAGATTCGACGACAGTCTGAAAGAAGCAATTTTTCTCAACACTAGGTCTACAAGGGACGTGTGTATTCTCGCGGCTCAAATGAAAAATCTGAAGGTGATTATGAAATTCAACCATTCAAATAAATTATAATCTTTGATATTTGAATTGTAAATTCTCAGGTCTTTGTGCATGTTAGCACGACTTATTGCCAAGCTGATAAGCCAGATGTTGAGGAGAGACTTTACTCCTTCGATGTTGATTGGAAGAAGGCGATAACAATTGCTGAGAAAGTCGATGATCAACTTCTCAAACCTTTCACGTCTAAGTACTACAACTACTACTAAATTCATTGCAAATTGTCCGTTGCGCACTTGGAAAAATTATTGTGGATAAAAATTTTTATTTCCCAAAAAACCAGTGATACCCGAAGAGGGTGGCCATATCCATAAATTAGGGATGATGTACGTAACTTCAGACATTCAATTAACTGAAAATTTACAGCGACGTGTCAATTGCTAAATTCATCATCAATCGAAATTTTATATTATCAATTAAATTGATATTTTAGATTAAATAGAGGATAATTAATCCTTAATCTTTGTAAGTCGGAGATGGTTTTGATATTAAATTTCTCAAGTATGTGAATTTTAATTTCTTCATGGTGCTCAATACACGATTTTTTCCCAAATCTAATCCATCCACAGATTAATTACATAAATATTCATTATCGCTCGAATGATTTTTCTCAGATACCTAGACAACTTCCCCAACACCTACACATTCACAAAACGCCTCGCGGAGCAAGTTGTGTCTGACTATTCGCACGCAATTCCCTGTGTGATCTTCAGACCATCGATAGTGGTGTCAGCCCTGGAGGAGCCCATGCCTGGGTGGATTGACAATTTCAACGGCCCCGTGGGCATGCTTATCGGAGGCGGAAAGGGCATTCTGAGGATTCTCTTTGGGGAGAAACATCTCAACGCTGATTTCATTCCCGTGGACATTGCCATCAAGGCGATGTTGACTGCCAGTTGGAAACGAGGGCTCGTACCGTAAGATTTCTACGGCTGCATTTGGCTTTAATTTTTCATTAACAGCTACATGGCATGATATAATTAGACAGTGGATATCCCGGATGATGTCAGACTCAAGATAAAGGGATGGGACCGAGGATTGAACGACTAACTCTACCAAAAGTGTTAAAATGTTAATTATTTTTCAGGATAACCGCAGATTCGTCGGTTCACGTGTACAATTGTGCATCAGCTGACGTGAAAAGTGTCTCCTTCGAGGAACTTAACAATATGGGAATGCGTGTGATCGATAAGTATCCATTGGAGGGTAATATCTGGCGACCAGGAGCCTTTCACACTAAATCCAAGACTGTTTACTATCTGCTGGTTCTCCTGCTCCACCTCTTCCCTGGAATGATTATCGATACGGTCCTAAAATTCAGTGGAGGGAAACCAATGTACGATTGATACTTTTCCCGATGCATGAAAAATAATTGCGGAAAATCAACTCTGGGGTTGATTATCTCGTTGTTTTTATCGGACATAATTCGAAGGGATGATTGATCGATGGATTGTATCGTTTGAATTATTTGTTCAGGCTCGTGAACCTCCATCGGAAAATTTACAGTGCAAACAAGGCTCTCGCATATTTCCTGACGAACCAGTGGCATTTTCAGAATGGGAAAATGAGGAGTTTACTGAGTGACGTACCACCAGCTGACGTTGATTCTTTCGGATACGAATATGCAACTTTCGATGCGAATTGCTACTTCAAGTAAGTTAAAATTAAATTCAATTTTGTGACTGCGGTTTCCATTCTCACCGGAGGGTCGGCAAATGTATTAAAATCTTTTGTGGTAATTAATTCGGGATTACAATTTGCGGGAAACCATCAGTTTGCCAATCTTCCGTTAAAAAATGAGTAAAAAGAAGAAAAACATTGTCTGAAATCTGTTTTCCTAACTTTATGCCGATCTTTGAAGGACGAACCTGTACTAGACTTGTCTATTTCAATTATCTAACAGCGCGAGTAAAAATAAACTAGTGTTTTTTCAAAGCTACCATTTGCTTGTTACAATAACCTGTTAAATAAAAATCTCCTGAATTTTTTATTGGCTGATAGAGACCTCAAACTTTCTCTATTAAAAAATAAATACGAACTCGTCAATTTCCCACCAAAAATCGCCCAAGATTAATAGAAAAATTACAATTATTTAGTTATGGATTGACCTGGACAATTGTTGATTCATCAAATATTGTCATAAATGTTCATATGATTATTGAACGATATTACTGATTAATATTTGTAATTTCCTATGCAAGGAACTGCCTAATTGCTGCTAAACAATTTCTCCTGAAAGAAGATCTGGAAAATCTACCCGCAGCGAGATTGCATTACGAAAGGTGAGTAGAAATAACTTTTCAAAATATTGTCATCGCTTTGAATAAATATCCGAAAGACCGCTGGATTATGAAGATAACGAGTGAGAATACAATCGCACTCGCACGAACAAAAGATTCTAGTGCAGAAATGTGCAAAAATGTCTCATCATTTCTTAAGACATTGCACGTGTATTCAAATATTGACACGTTTTAATGCAAAAATCATGTCTACTACGTAATCTTTGAGTTGTAACCTTCGAGTGATGATAACAAGAATCATGTAACTAATTGCCGAAAATGCATTTTGTTATCTCAACGCTCAATTTTACTCCGATGAATTCCAACAATGCAGTATATTGTTATTTATTACCTTCGTGAATCGTATTTTGTTATGGATTTTATGAGTGACAGCAAGAGCCGAGCGATAAAATGGCAAAGAGAAAGGGAAATCCCAAGTATTAATGTTGAATTTTACACGCACAACGATACGTTTACATTCCGAAGAGAAGACATGCCAATAGATCATCAGTGACAGGAATGTAAATGATAGTTGAAAAAAAAATTACGTGGGAGTATTCCCTAATCGTACAATCGTTGGATTATCGCAACTTTTCACGATATTGCAAAAGGTGTATCGCTGGCCGTAGTATATCGACTGCAATATATTGATTATCGAGGGCTCATAATAAGATAATTAGTACTGGGAAATTTTGAAAAAAGCTAATTTATTCAGTAAAAATTGGAGAACGCTCGGTAAAGAACACTGAGTCACTTACGGAATTTTTACGGTGTCTTTCGTATCGTTAAGTGAACTCCGTCATTTTTATCGGATCTCAGTTCTCACTTCCGGATGACGACAGTCCGACATAAATTTTATTAAACTATTTTTCTCAGTTTAAATTCTCGTGAAAATTGATCTTCTTCCAATGACTGACGAGGTTTTGAAAAGTCCCTTTCGCCCGCAACCTTCCCTATAATTTTATTCCCTATAAATCTACTCTTCATCTAAAAATATCGATTGCTGACGTGAAGTATCGCATAAATTTTCCACGCGAGACTGACCATTCAATTACGTAATAAACAGAAAATTATCGTAATTAAAATACACTTAAATATTTTTTCCGATGAATTTTCGATTTAAAAATTGCCAGCATTCTGCCCCAAAACCTTCTCTTCTTTTACAAACAATTTCACATCTATTTAACAAGTGCAAGGATAATTCACTTAATTATTACCTCCGAATTACGTTTCCTTTACTCATGTAGAATACACTTTGTTGGTGTAATGAACTCGGTCCGACTGAGGACAGTTGGAAGGTTGACAACATACAGAATATGTCCTAACTGTGGTCTGGGTGTGTTTGGTCGATGGTTGCAGTGTCGTTACCTCAGAATAACTGGGTCAAATGCCGATGCACGCGGTAATTGCACGCGATTTTTTCAAGCTGATTCATCGATAAACGAACTACAAAATTTTTCAAATACCCTCACTGGGTCAAATAACTTGACTTTACGAAATTTCTACCATCAGATGCGTCCGCGTCGCGAGTCCTAGTAAACACTGAACGATACTATAACTTGATTAATTATCATATCCTGCGTTTTGTATTTATTATATTCGAAATGCCTTGAATGTATAGAAAAAAATCTTATGCTGAATTTTTATATGCAACACTTCTTCGTTATTAGGACGTTTAATCACGTGGAGTTAATAATAAATATATCCATTAATGGTACTGATAAATGGTAAATTAAAAAGGTGTGACATAGGTCGTCAGGGAAATTTATTAAGATGGCGATTCTGTCCAATAGCCGATGGGATAATTGTCCTGTATCAATGTAAATGTACAGAGTTATCATATGCATGCAATGCACGTCTGATATCTGGGTCTGACTGGGATCCAGTTTCCCACCGGTGGATAACGTTATGAATCACGAGATGTTCTCCAACAGGGGATTTCCAATAGTCTCTCATAGCAATCAGTTCATACTCCAATCCACTATATCTTCCTTTTGGGGGTTTTATTCTAATGCCTGAGATAATTGTCAGGGGAAATCCTTTTCCCAGTCAGACACGGCGCTCGTGACTTTGAAAAATGCTCAACAGGTGCTATTTATAGTTTTCATTGTAAAAAAAGTATCGTCATTTGCGTCACACTTTAACATATTCGTAGTCGCATGTATTATTTTTGCCTCGATGGAGGGAATTATTCAGTTTTTGCAGGTATCTAGGTGGTTTCTTTAATTTCGGCGAGGATCGACGACCGACCATTAAGTGATCCTTGGAGCCAACGGTTTTTTTTATTATCCGAGGATGTCCTTGTTGAAAAACCGGTTGAAAAATTGGCAGAAGCTCAATCGAGAGTCTGAGTCAAGATGTATTCAATGACATGAGAAATATGTTTACGCATTTATTATTCATCCGTGTTTATGGATTTTAACTATTTTTAGGACAACGAATACATTGGTGGTGGATTTAGCTATGATATTTCATAGATATCTTAGTTTTGGTAGCAATATAACTCCGGGAAATTTATCGTCAATGATGTTAATGCATATAAATTGCGCAATTATAGTCGCACGTTGGTGGTGTTTCAAGCATTATTATGCAGTCGTTAATGGCCTTGAAATACAACTAATAGACAATACTCCAATCGCTTGGTCAACGCCACGAATGCAATAATTACTGGCTGCAAGTGAGAAAGTTGTTTTATTGTGAATAGATAGAAAAAGATCAAATGTCGAGGTGGAAAGGTTTTTTTTACTTTTTTTTGCACGCGGTGATAAGCTAGTTTTTCAGAAAATTTCTGAACTCATTGGATGCAAATAGGTGTAGCCGATGCTTTTATGCAATATACATCATTCGGAGGGCTTCCAAGAAATTAGTTTCAAGATCAAGACAGAATCCGTAATTACTCACGTGTGTAAAATGAAAATGTGTTTTTTCAAATTGTATTTCAATTCGATTTTCTTCTGAGTAACGATGAGGAAAGAGCGGAAAAGCTGCGAATCGCGAATGATTTTATTGCCCTGGAGATGCTGATTGTTACTTATTTAGATAACATTATTTCAATATTTGATTTTTCCGAACTGTTTTAAGAATTTCAAACCTCATATTAAGACTTTTGAAAATTTTATCTCGATAGCTTTGTCGTCTGTGAATAAGATATTGTACTCGGTGCATGAATGAGGTGAAGCAAAATCAAATTTGAATTGGCAACATTTGATATCTCAATAGCTTAAAGACTCTGATATGCCCCTCCCTCCAGTGTTAATCAGATAAATTTTTCGAGTGTTAGCTCACGTGCAAAAATCGTAAAGAATTTTAATAATTAATCCACTTTCTTGTTTTCGCAGCACAAATCATTCTTTATCTAAGTATTTTATGATGAAGTTGATTGCAGCCTAATTTTGCTCGTCACATGCTCGATCTCATAACAACGCAGACATGACTATCAATACTATTTATGTAATATTGAATATCTGATACAAATCTATGACTTAATCAATAGATCAATCGTGGTAGTTTGATTGCTGGAGCCATGAGTTCAGTGGAGATGAACTAATTTAATTGAAAAATCTCATTTATGATAAATTGTTTGCAGAATGGTGTGGGTCGACAGGGGTTTTAAGGCCCTCTCCGTGGCCTTCATGATTTGGCTGAGTATCCACAGTGGATTGGTCAGCTGGATGTTATCAGCCTTGGATTCTTCCAACAGAATACTCACTGGCACATAGGAACTCTCAACATTACTACACTCAAAAACCCGCAATCATTGTCAGATCTCAAAGGAATTCAATGTATTCTGATATATCCATCAATAGATAATTTCTTCGCATAAATTTGTAACAAGTCATGTTATTTTATTACAAAACAAAATCTCGATAATCCATAACTTCCCGACTGGCGATAATCTTTAGCGGTTTCTGGTCGACGGACCTTGGTAAATATTTTCAGTAAAGGTCACGTCCACAGCCAATCAATTGCGAGTTTTTTTTATCACATGAAATTAATCTCACGAGCTGAGTGCTTTCCAACAGGAATTGAATTGGAAAAATTTAGGAGACAAATATGTCACCAATACTTTGAAAAAATTGACTGATTTTCACTAATCATTGAAAAACTGGAAAAAAATTGTCTACTTTATTATTTGTACTAAAATACAATTGTCTTCTTGGATTCAGAATAAAACCACAATTTGAAAAATTGGAATATTTTTTTTTCTGTAGAAATTCGTCCTTTGAACTCTTCAATTCTGAAGAATCCGCAGAACGCGATTTTTTTAAATAATCGGCAAGCAATTAATAGTCAAAGTTCAGTCTAGGTGGTAGGAGCATAAGAGATCGACGGAAGGAGTTGGCATAGGTCGGGTGAATGAGCGTCAATTGTATTTCTCATGCGGCTATTTCTACCTCATGGAAATATGTAAGGAATATGTAAATGCTTCAATAACTCAGTGTCCGTTAAGTGCACAAAAAATTATAATGTGAATGTTTTGTTTTAAAATAAACATGCATTTAACATTATCAGCAAAAACGACTATCTAAATTCAAGTGGTAAAAGCACTGACGCACTACAACATTCACTTGGAACGTTTAATTGTGGTTAAATAGCAACCGCGATCTGGGGATTTCCTGGGACTAGATGCAACAATACTGACGTCAATGAGGTAAACCATCCAATACTCCTGCAATTATTGCATAAAATTATGTTGTAAGATAAATTATAATGTGAATAATTAAACTGAAGGAACAGTGTAGTAGCTGAAGATCGTCATTCTTCATAACACGATGACGTTGGCCAGAAATCGCATAGATAAGTTATGGAATTTGTGATTTTTATTGTCTTTCAACAATTCTTTTCCTGGAACAGCACGATTTTTAATTAAACGCCATTTATTTTATTCTGATGCCTTAAAATCCAGACGTTTCTTATCATAAGGTGGGGCAATATTGCGCCGACTTTCTCTACTTATATCGATGATGATGACTCAATAAAAATTCAATCTGATCAATATCCATTCGTCCCATACGAACAATTCACCGATAATAGACAACGCACAACCCTCTCACGTGATAATACGTTGTGTCTTCATGATTCTATGTTTACAAACAAGAGGAAGTTTTGTTTTTTTTTCTCAGCAACATTATACTAATTACAGTATCACCGCAATTGTATACAAATAGGTGAAGTAGACTCAACTAGTCACGTGTCGAGGACTTGTGCACTATGTTTATGATCAAGTGAGTCAACATTTTGAGATTATGAAGAACATCGTAACTCGGGATATAGTGAGGATTACCGGAAAACCGCGACTACCGGTTTTATTTGAACTTCCGTTTCCTCCCTTTCTTTTCGATATCACGAACAAGTGAAATTTACAAAATCTGTTATTCTCTATTTTGCAAGTGAATCGGTGAAAAACATCGATATGCTCAATTTATGGAGTGAAAAATTATCTGTATGTTGAGATTTTTGAAAAAAAAATGAATTTCTGAGACCGTGTGATAAGAACAGGTCGTCGTGGATCACCGAGTGTGGCTCCATTATATTAATTGGCGCATGCGCAGCTACGGTACCGGGAATAAAGGCGGTTTCCCCCCACGCTTGTTGAATTAACACTCCAACATTTGTAGAGCCAAGCAGAATGAAACAGACCTGGTTAGCGCGAGGCCGCCTCCTGGAAGTCGCGTTTACTGTTTTCTCATGATACTTATAACTAAGATCGCGATGCAAGTCAAGTGAGAGAATAAAGACTCGCATGAAGTTTACAATCTCTTGTCAAAGGACAAGAGGAAGAAGCCACTGATAAAGACAATTTGTGATAAGCGGAAATAATCGCAGTGTTTATAGTGCAAATTACCGAGTCTTGAACTAGTGCATGGAAAATTTACGAGGAATCATCGAAAAGTTGAATAACGTACGTGATTTTTTAATGAGTAATTAGAGTCCTCGAGATCAATTGCCTGGAAGAGTCTTAACATATGTCTCAGACTATAAGCGATAAGGATTTGGTGGTAGAAATTCGAAATATCTTGATGAATTAATCCAACTGATCATTGATAACGAATGGATAATTTGACGATTCGCATCCAAATATTAAGTCAACATTAATTTTGAAACGCATTCTTCGTTATTTGTAAGTGCAATAGACTTGAAATTATTCACTTTTATCTGATTAATTATTTTACATATCCGTTATCTTATCAAATGTCAATATTTTCCCTCCCTCCTTGCCACACAATGTTCGTTAATACATTATATTGAAAAATCCCATTAATTTTGAAGTCAGTTGTGAGTTTGTACTCAGTAATTGAATGACTAATACTGGCTGATTGTCATCAACGAATAGAAACGACAATAATTCACTCCTAATGATTCGCGATTCCATATTTTCGTAGAATTAGATATACCAAGAAAATTTCCACAAAATACATAATGTAATGTATGCTCAAAGATATTGAAAAAAGGAAATATGGACGAGCGACTAGAATGAGTATTATCTACATGAATGGGTGAAAATATAATGCTCCCGGAAAATAGTAAGAGATAAAGAGTACGGATTTCTAATGTGGCTGACGAAAATATTCTAAACAGCCTCAAGTAGACAATCATCATTCATTCTCACAACATTTCTCATGCATTTGTTAATCGACATGTACTTCACATAACTTTAACGGTCCCAAGCGTCCACTAATGGCCGCTCGATGCAGAAATAATTCATTAACAAGCGCAATACGTGATATCATCATCGACCAATCAAAATTGGCCTCATTCTCAAACCCTGAATGAACCGATACCAAATTAGTGCTACTCCATATTTATGTAAGCAACTTGATTGTTCACTCTTGACACTCATCAAGGCTAACACTTATCGTGTCAGTCCACACTGGTGATTTCTAATGGCAAAGATCATTAAGAAAATTGAATCGTAGGAGAGCTTGAGAATTTATAGAAACCGGTTATAACGAACAAAGCTTATATCCTTTATTTTTTTATATCGCAGATAGATAAAAGACGACGGAGTACGAGAGCCTATCATTCCAGTGAGAAAATTCAACTGTTGATGATTTGAGTTATCATTTTAACAGGTAAATTCACATCTTTCATCAACTGAATTGATATTCAATACAATACACACCAAATTATATATTTCTTCGGTGTAGGAATGGCTTCTCACGTAGAAAACTTGTCGTTCAAAGTTCAGTATCCACTAAGTCCGACTTCCAGCATTTCTTCGGAGAGATCAACTCCATCGCCCGATTCAGGATTAGAATGTCCTCAGAGTCTAGCGAGTGATTCGAATTTTCTTCAGCTGAGGTCCGAGCATCAAGTGTCTAGACGAAAGAACTCAACGTCATCAGATGCTTCATACGTCTCCACAAATCTAAGCCACGACGGAGGTTTTTCAGACACTCCGGATGAGATAACTACGCCTTCTAACATAGACGATGATATCCTAGAGAAGTTCGATGGTCTGGAATGTTCTCCGAGGAACTCCAACCTGAATAACCCAGAAATTACTGTCGACATTATCAGTGTGCAAGAAGATTTTTCCAACGAAGATGATGACGATGATCTGCAGGAAAGAGGACCCGAGCCAAAATCAAAGCACAATCGTAAAAAACCTTATGAGAACTGCAGCGATTGGTTGCAATCAATGGAAAATCAGACTTATTCCCCTGAACTTGATTCCTCAGCCCAACAGATTTTGAGTGATCCACAGTTGAGGGACAAGATAACACTCTGCCTTGATCAGCTGACTGACGATAATGAGGGACAAAGGAATTGTGTAAATAATGAGTGGATTGGCACCTCTGTGGGAAGTGATCCTACGTGCAACAGCCATTCCAATGAGGTGAGTAATCGTTCATTCCAGAATAATCCTTCCAACATGGTAATCTTGATACTTTAATCGACATAATCTTGCAGAGGTCAATAGCATTCATTCCTTCCATTATTCTTCATCAGGATTGTCTTCCGAATGAAGAACAATTGATGTTCATCGATCTCCAAAAATTTCAAGCAGCGCAATCAGACACGAATAATCCACATCCATCACCGGCTGCCAGTTCGGATAATTGGCCGGATTCGCCCAGCAGCTACAATTTCTTATCATCAAGATCACACAGTCGTGCTTCGAGTCGAGCTCAATCTCCCGGATCTTTGGGAAATATTGGGTCGCCTCTGGTTTCACATTCAGTGGCTGGAAGTCCACCGCAAAACAGACTCACACCATTTAGACAGCCACGTCCTCAATCAACGTCATCATCATCCAATTACTCATTTGGAGATACGCCCAGTCCGTCGAATTACATCCAATCAATTGATCGAAGAATTGAAGATCAACTTGGGAGACACTTTGGAAATATCAGAACCTGCGAAAGCTGTGAATCATCAAGTACAATTGTCAATAGTGAAACAATTGACGACATCAATTGTCGGATTCAGATGATGAACGAGGTCATCAGGGACAACCGTGACCAAGACGAAATGCAAGTTGTTCCCAAATACCAGCGTGACTCTATAACCTGCAGAATGCCGGACAAAAATTTCGACCGAAACAACTACCTTTATCCCGACTCGATATATCCCAATGCTGTTTCTGATCTTGGAAATACTGGGATTCTCATCAACTCAGCACAGAACAATCTCATTTACGCTGAGTTCAACTATAACTTCAACCAGAGTGCTGTGGATAATCTGCAGGAAGGAAGTAGTACTGACCAGAGTTTTCCAGCTTCCGAACCTGTGACTGACTTTGTCGCTGAACTTGAAGACATAACACAAACTTACAATTCCCAAAATAATGCGGGATCACAGATGTACCTGAATCAGAGTTCGGAGATTCTTGGGTTACCAGAATCGGAAACCAACTACAATATTCGACCCGGAGATGTTCGTCATATATCCCCGCAGTACGAAACACACCAACAATTTGGTAATCCCGAGCAACCTTCAACTTCTTCAACCTTCGACAACTTCCCCATTCCAAAACCAGTCTCGCAATACAGATCAAGCAATTCCCAAAGGTAAGTTGAATAAACTGATTCCCCTTGACTCGAGTTCAGCATGTTCTAACGTATGATATCCTATAATTATTCTTTCCCTAGGAATTCGTTCAGAAAGATATCACCCTGGTCGTTGCTCAATCTTCCAGCGACATCGTCAAGTGAAACGTTGAAGGCGCAGGTTGATCCCGAAGAACTGGAGACTGCCATGAGGTGTCTCTTGAAGAAATCGAACAGCAAACTGATGATGCCAGACGAGCACAATAATGCCGATGGTGATACGTAAGTAGACGATGATAAATTGCAAAACAGTTCTCTCATCAGAATCTCTCTGTAACCGTTTTTCCTATCAGGATGCTTATGTACATCGTCAGCAGCCCTTCAGAATTGGAGACGATGAAGGCATACTTGGCACCTCTGGTAGAGCGCCTCGGGCAAATTCCTAATGGGCTTTCGAAAATGAATAACCGAGGAGAAGACGCGTTATACCTAGCTGCTATGAACTGTCCCCAGGTGCCTCATGTCGCGGGATATCTGGCGGCAGCGATGCTTCAAAAAGGAATTGATATTAGTCAGCGATTATATCAGACTCGCGTGAGTATACGTTTTTTACATCTGCCTCATGATTAAGCAAACGGACTATCTTCAACTGCGCTGAAAAAAATATTGCTTCCGTCCAGTATACTTATCCACTACGAGAACATTTACCTGGAAGTAGTATGTCTTGTGTAAAAATGTATAAACATAAACATATTGACTAGTGGCAAGTAAACACACTTGACAGAACCATATCTCAACAACGAACGGGTTACATAACTATTTAATGAATATTTTGGAATCGAGAGAAGATAAAAAATTTCTTATTCTCCCTCTGGAGCGAATTTATTACAGAAAATGTAATTACAAAAGTTCTACTATCATTTTGTTTGGGAGATATTAAGTCAACTTATCACGTTTTACCACTTCATTACTGACATTTTTAAAATACATTATGAGCCACTATTCTTGGGAACGGAAGATTAAAAGTAATTAAAATTGATGATATGTGCAGGGCGACACATTGATTCACGCGGTAGCGGTTCGTGGTGAGACCCACAAGTCAGTTTTAGCTGAATTGCTATCCCTGAAAACCGCTCAGGGTAATTCTGTATTCGATCTATCAAAACGCAATTACGATGGAAGAACAGCATTGCACGTAGCGGTAGAAGCGCACGATCCGTCGGGTTCGGGAAATGATTCAATTTCCATCGTGCGATTACTTCTCGAAAATGGAGCTGATCCCAAAGTTGAAGAGACAACGCATGGTAACACCGCTCTACACTTAGCGATTTCTTTGTCCAGCGATCCAAGTCTTATCCGAGTAAGTAAACACCAGCAACGATTTTATTATCCAATGAACATGATTATCGTGTAAATATCCTAATGATTAATGTGCGTCTTCGCAGACCCTGTTAGCGGGAAAAGGCTGCGAGGTCGTGAATGTTTTCAATCGAAACAGAAACACGCCTTTGCACATGGCAGCAGCAATGTCTGATAGAGTAAGCTTGGATGTTCAGAAAGACATTTGCATGAACTTGATCAGAGCGGGGGGATTAACGAACATCGCCAACGGCCAAGGGAGAACGCCTCTGGCTCTCGTGTCTTTCGCACGAAAAGACTTCATCAGACACATCTTCCAGGGACGAGACCTTCATTTCTCATAATGTAATTACCCGCTTTCATTATTTTAATATCTCCCATACTATTTTGTTTAACACCAAAGAGACGAATGTAGATTAGCCTTTGGCTTCCAATTTTTGTATATTCACATATATTTACACAATATGTTAATTGGGATTTTAATATCTAGGATTAAGACACGCCCAGTTGAGAATAACCAAAGACGTGCGGGTTGTACTTCCGCGAGATTAAATATTTTAATTTCATCCATGAATAAATTATAATCAGATGCCAATATTTTTTAAGTGAATGGATGATTTCATGAAGACTGAAAAATTAAAAGGATAGTAAATTAATAAAATGAATTTTGAATGTGTAAATAAATTAAGGGGTATTAATATTTCGACAATGATTCTGCACTTGTGGGTGACGGTACAAATGTTCTGTAAGGCATTTATATGTATACTATTAATCATAAACGTTAACCATTATAACTTTTGTAAATTGTAGATCCATTAAAAAATATATACACTTAAAAAATTAATATCATTGTTACATTTTGTATCCCTCTGAGGACTTTTGTATTTATGACGCAAATTCCGCTGAAAGTAAAATGTACAACCGAGATAAATTTTATCGTGAGTATAAAAACAAAATGAAACAGAAGAACGGGCTGTGGTCAGCCATAGAGTTCCGGTCTTGGAGGAGCTTTCCGGTGTGGTACAGTTCCCTATTCCATCAATCTGCACCCTGAGCTGGTGACTACAATCACCAGCGCTTCAATCCAATCAGATACCATTTTTAATCCTTTGCATTCGTTGGTTTTAATACGATCAAATAAAAGTACCACCATACCCGTCACTCACTATAAAGGGCGGCGACAAAGATACGTCAATCATAATTCGGTTTATTTGATAGATGTGTGTGGAAAAAATGTGATTCTTTATTCCTGACCGAGAGACGGTCGTGGACGCAACGCAAATTGTGACTCAGTTGGGTTTTTCAACAGGAAAATATTCTTTATTTGATTGAAATTGTGGAAGAGCAGTGCGCAAGATAATTGAAACCTTGATATTGACATTTATTTTTGGGAGAAAGTTAAACTATTATTATGTCGTCACGTGTCAATAATGTGGAATACAGTACGCATTGTCTGTGGATAATTGTGCTAATAAATTTGCATTTTATATCCGGGAAAAGTATCAGTGAATCTTGCTGGCATCAGAATGGCGTTGTTGTTGAGTGCAAATGTGTTGGAAATGAAGTGAGTAGAGAAAGAAATTATTCATCTCGTATAATTTCGCGAGTTTATTCTGTTCTTGAGGATACGCAAGTCGTGGAGTTAAATCAATAAATTTTGAACCTCATAGATTTTTCGTGCCGCGAAAGTAGAACTGGAGCTTGATTATTCTTAGTAATGAAACATTGTAATCACGCGGTAAAGTTATCCTAGGTGGCTAGTTATTCCCTAGGCAAAATAATTTTCAATGAAAACCTTTCAGGAACTGACCCTGCCTGAGACCTTCAATTACGAACATTTGACTCACCTGACAATCTCGTCGTGCGTTTCAGCGAATCTAGAGTTCGACAGTCTCGAGCATGCACAGTACATTCGTGACATCACAGTGGAAAATATCACCGGGACATTGTTATTCCATCCTATGCTTGTGTCTAAGTACATGGGCGTGTTCGAGATAAAAAATGTCGGACGTATACCGTTGATTGGACATCACATGTTTACGAGTATAATGAGCATCGAGACATTTAAAATCGAAAACACAAGAATTGAAAATTTTGATGAGACTTTCCAAGGCATCAACATAACAAATTTAATCTTCCGAAATGTCACAATGGATGCAACATCGGGAATCAATTTCTGGGTCAATGCCAAGTCACTGAAGATCATTGACTCCGTGATACGCAATGTCACCGGTAATTTTAACGTTGGGAGTTTTGAATCGATCGAACTTCTGAACTCAATGTTCGAGTTCCAGATGCCAGGGCAAATGTCACTCCACGGGAATACAGCGAAAATTAATAACTGTACATTTTACAACATAACTGTCATTATTGTTGCCAAGAGAAATATTGAGATGAAGAATAATTGCGCAGATGGAAAGAGTTTGTTGAGACTTGATTCAAGATTAATTAACAGCTATGGTAACAGGTCTCCAAATGAAATAACTTTTCTCAAGAGCAATATGACGGAAATTCTGGCCTATAACAATACTGTGTGCATTGCTGCTAGTTGCAAATGCCCGAGAAGTTTTCATCGGAGTTGTCAGAGTATTCTGACTGTCAATGTTTCTCTTGGAATTATTTTAATACTCATTTCGTATCTCTTGTAATCAACAAGCCAATTTCATTTATCGAGATAGCAAGTGGAGAGTCTCGTGAATTTAAGTCTAGTATAAATTCTTTTGCTAATGAATTGACAAGTTACTTTTGTTTATGGCTTCCAAAAACGTGATTCAAAATTTTGTTCTCCAGCAGACAATAGCAACAATCGAAGAAAATTCATGACTTACCTTTTGTTAAATATGACCACACCTAAGCCGTAGTTTCTGTCCAGAGTCCAGATGATTCCATATGAAGCTCAACACCATTAACATGAAGTGCCAACTCTTGTCGCAAATCATTGATTTCCTGCATCATTAAGCTATTATTCTCCTCCAAACGATTTATTGTCTGTTGATAGAGACGCATTTTTTTTTCTTGCTCGGTCTGAAGACTCATCGTCGAGAGTCGCGTTCTCGGTACATAAGTTCCTAGATAATTATCTGTTTATTACGAGAAGAAGATTGGGTAATTAACAGTCGAGCGGGAGATACTCACCGACAGTCTTCTGCAATTGATCACGAAGTTTATTTCCACTCTGTTGAATTCTACGTATTTCGTGAGTATGTTGGTCGTCCTTTGACTGGATTTGCTTCTTCAACTTCAGCGTCTGCAGGCAAAATCATTAAATCACATTTTATGAAAGAAATAGACGTACTTGAAAATCGTCATTACTTACCTCTTCCTTTTCACGTTTAACTTCTCGGTTTAAATTATTGATTTTAACGTTTAGCTGACGCTCTCTCTCCTGGACTTCATTTAAATTACTGTCTTTCTTCTGAATCGCTTCTTTAAGTCTTTTAATTTGATTCTAATTGGACAGATAATTCATACTTCCGTAATGATTGTGTAATGGTATCTCAGTAGTAAAGACGACTGTTAATTAATTTATTGCATGACATGTTTGTATTCAATAAAATAACAAATCCTGAATTTATACCAAGAAACTGTAGTTATGAACAATGTAAGAATTTTTACGGACATTACTTTTTCAGGCATCTGTGATTATCCTTTTCCATAAAAATTGGAAAACATATTTTCCATTTTGTCAACCGATTCAACTCAATTCCAGAATAAAAAAATGTCATGCATAAATGTAATTTCACAAATTTATTTAATTCTTACCGAAGAATAATCCAGTCGATAGTAAGTTAGCATTAAATGTTGGAAATCAATTAATGTAAAAGTTACACAATGAAATAAAGTGAAATATTACGAACTTACAGAGAGACTCGCATTGTCATTGGATATCCTGCATCTGTCCTCTTTGAGAGCTTCATGTGACTTTATGAAGCATCTGTGTTTGTGAATCAAATGCCAAGTGGCATTTATCAGAATGACGAAGATATTCTTCAATCCCTCAGGAGATTTTAAATCCTCCGCGTTTATAAATAGAGGGATATCGTCAATAGCCTCCAGTTCCTTGACAGTGAGAAAAAACAGGGTATAATAACACAAATTTTTACATTTCTCTAACGATTATCTAAGAGAGATAGCGGAATTTTTGTAAGGACATTTGATGAAGTGCTCAATTCGCTCCAAAAAGGTCGTAATCGAAATGTTCTCAAGTTCTCTAAATTTCGAGATATTCATGAAAACTGACGTATATTTACGTACCTCAAACACAGCAACAACAGCTTCATCGAAATTATCCAGTGTGCAAAACTCCATCAAATATTTATTTTCTTCCAGAGCATTTCTGATTCTCCTCATAGCGGACACACTGTTCCTATTGTCTGCCATGCTAAACTGTTAAATAAATTATCTGGAATGAATTAATTCAGCAATATTAAAATCCATGAAATATATAAAAAGATAAAAGTGTTGAAAATAAATTTGTCTTGAGTTTCCAACGTAAACAAAACGTAGAATCATCGATGGTGGCATTCGGCGAGATAATTGCACCAGTTATTTCCCTTGATTATTGTCCTCCCCCGCTGTTTACTCAATACTGGACTTACCGGTCAGCTCCCAGTGCTCCAAAACGTGCCGGTTCCTTGATTTATGAATATGAACGTAAAAAAACCCCTGGCGATTTGGACTGCGTCAGGAATTGTTGAGAAATTCTATGATAATGAACCGCCAGGCGAGTCACGACAAATAATAGATATTATTATTTCCTTTGATCCCACAACAATTTCACTTCTCCCATGTCGGACGAAAATAAACATATCTCGCATGAGTGCTTATTGGGGTGTAGACTCCAATGTACTTAGCCGGTGGAGGGTTGCAAACGAAAAAACTAACTAATTTCCACGATTGTACATCGTTAGTACTTCACTGTACATGCATTGATTTCGTTTGGAGCCTCGTGGATAATTAATAATGATCAGTTATAAATTGCTCATGATGTTGGCCAGAAAAAATAAGAAATGAACTTTTTAATTGCGCTGTAGCTAGTTTTGTAGGAAATCATTTGTAGATCGTGGATATAAAGGTTTACTCGTTTGTGTAAACCACAATCATCGAATGCAATCAATTAAAAATGACGATTGGAAAGTAGCGGTGGCGCATGAATTACGATGGTGAGCATATCTGTCGGTAAAGCATTACCATTCGGTGGCTGACTGGGCTGGGACCCTTTTGACTGGCTAAAATCGAATTTAGAATATTCCTGGAGGCTTAGGAGCAAATGGGCTGCCTCAAAGGGCATGCCACGCACTCCGTCCAGCGAGCGACGAGCGCTGTGACCGAGTCATTGATGATCATAATCTTTCCATAATTCCCCTCGGCGAATCCATGATCGTAAAGTTTATTTCCCATAATATATCCACGATTTATTAACTGATGGCGATGACCCTTTCCTCAGAACAGATCCTGCAATTGTCCATCGAATACAATTGCTTCAAACCTACCGCCATCAGTAGAATATCTCGCTAATCCACCACCCACACCCGCAGTACCTGGTGATTGGCCGTTATGTCACGTGGCCGTCTGCAGCATCGAATCCAGTATCACCGATTGGCGGAGGCATTCTCAGAGCACCGTCAGTAAGCCGTCCAGTGCGGTGGAATGCGGTTGTGTCTTATCACCCGGGAGTCCACAAACGTGTGTTGACCACTGTAAACTCCCAGTGCCCCAAAACCCCAAAAAATCAAAACAAACTTTCGAAGACTCCCCAGCCCTCCTCGCGATAAAAAAAAGGCCATAAGTCACGGAAAAAAAAATTCCTGAAGGACCAAGAGGGCCCGAGGTGCGCGCCAGTGCACTGGAGATATACTACAGGTGAAATTCTGAGAACAGGAGAGACAGGAGTGACTCGAAAAGCCCCGAGTAATGTTTCTCCCAGTGATAACAGAACATATTCTCCGGATAATCAAGAGTTAACGAAGGATGAGCGAATTGTATTGCTGCACAAAGGACGGATAGAAAGTCGTCGGTGAAGAGTTAAAGCAGTGGGCAAGATGGCGGAGTCGAGCTATTATCAGGTGAGTCCACGGTTAGAACTCAATTTCCCTTGATATCCCCCCGAAAAGCTGAGCATTCGCCTTATCTTCCTCGTTGTCCCCTCAAAATCCAGTGAATTATCGTGACAATTAGTCTCTGGGCTCTCTAGTTACAAGACCCTGAGGAGTGTATCCAACGCACTTTGACGGATGTACGAGTCAAACGTACACTTGCCCTCCTCTACATCCCCCTTACCGCCCCCTCCTCCCCACCCTATTAGTTTCATCATTCTTTTGGTCTCTCGTAACGTATTCCATCCGCTCCTCACCTCCTTCTCCACTCGTTTTTTCATCGTCTCGTCTGCTCGGCTTGTTTCCTCTCGAGAACCGTCTGGGGGTTTTGTAAAACCCATCCAGGGATTTATATAGCCTCGAAATTTTCGCTCGACTGGTTGATGCACTCGTTTGATGGATCACGATAAAACTGGGTGGGGGATAATTGAGAGGATGAGTTAATTGTTCACGAACATTTGTTCGAGAGGAGTGGAGAGACTGGAGGGGCTGTGTTTCGGAATGGCTTTGATTTCTTTTTTCTTATTTTTATGATGCTGGAGGGATGGCAGGGTACAAACACATGAATTATCAGGTTGTTGATGACATGGAGCCGTTTGGGTGAATTATGGGTCATTTTGGACGAGGGAAACCTATTCTTCGAGTAGAAAATTATTGATAGATTTTACTCTACTAATGTTGAATTATTGGAGACTGGAAATCATAAGTTTTATCCATCTTTTTTTCTTGTAATTTGTCCTGGTGGATGAATAATAGTCTCTTATTTTCCTTATTTCCTTTTGGTTTCAAACATATGTTATGAGAAATCGATACACAGAAGTTTTCCTAATCTCCAATTATTGCACCTGATCCATCTCATTTACCCTCCTTTTGACAACATCTCCATGGATGAAAGCTAAGGATTATTTTTTTCTGAAAGTTGATGAAATAAACCCTTTCAAACCTTCAAGAGCCCGCAATAAAATTAATTATTATGATGTCGACAACTCAAACCTAATTGCAAAGTGTAAAAGACTTCCCTGGATCTCAGGATGATGTTTAGACGCTGATCAAAAATCCTACAGCAGAAAAAATCCTCTCCTCCAATATCCCTGTTCAAACGATGTCTGTAAAACATCCAGTAGCAGCGAATAGGACTTTGATACGAGGATATGACTAATTTTCAGAATGACTATTCGAGACAACCAGTTCTTGTTGAACTGTCCCACAAGTACGGAGTCTCGGTCAACGATCAACCACTACCGGCCAGACTAGATGAGCTGCGCGAGCATATTAGGAGGGAAATTCGTAAAGAATTGAAGATCAAGGCCGGAGCTGAGAAATTGCGAGAAGTTGCAACTGACCGAAGAGCATTATCCGACGTTGCGATGATTGTTAAAAAAGCAAATAGTAAATTGAACGAGTTGCAGGCAGAATTGCAGCAGGTTGAGAGCCAAATAATCCTCACTCAGGGCCAACCCCAATCGCCTCAGCGAGATTACTCCAATGGCCAAGGTGATTTGTTTGTTTTCATTCCTCACCATTTCACATAAATTTCGATCTAATTTTGAGCTAAAAATGCAATTTATCGTGGAACAGATACGCCATTATCCCCTGTGGACTCCTCATCACCGAGTCAAGAGGGTCTCATCACTGATTTACGGATAATGACTCTGGAGAAGCAGCTCAATATCGAGCTCAAGGTGAAACAGGGTGCTGAGAACATGATCCAGAGTTTGACGAGTGGTCACAGAGACAAAAAACTTCTCCAAGAGGCGCAGCAGATGCTGGACGATTCCCGAGCGAAGATTGAATTTCTCAGGATGAGGATAAGGAAGGTTAGGCAGGCCAGACAGCAACAGCACGCCCGGGGCGATGCGCCACTTTCCAATGGCGAGTCTACCACTGGCAAAGGTAACACATTTCCTCGTTTCCATTGAATTCAGTCTTGTGATAATGGAAAATTAATTTTTTACAGATAAGTATGAACCTAGTTTGGAGTTGGCTCTGGTGGAGAGGGTCGAGGAGCTTCGACATCGGTTGAGAATCGAGGCTGCTGTTGTGGAGGGTGCGAAAAATGTTATACGACTGCTGCAGTCTGCTAAAGTTGCCGATAAAAAAGCTCTCACTGAGGCAAGTAATGCGTTACTATGAATTTGGGGGAAGGACAATTGTCTGATGGACCTTCTCACCATTTTCGGGATTTCTTACTCTATGTCTTGGAGAATTGATTTATAGAGACAAAATTTATTTCAAATACTATTATATTGGATAGATTAATTCAGGAATGAAATATGTTGATAATCGTACGACACCTTGCAACTACTCAGAAATATACAAGGCACACTCTTCACCGGAAAAACAAAAATTCTTGATTCGAGGCCAAGAGAATAGTGAATCAATCGAGACAATACCAATGAATCTTCTATCCCCCTGACTCATAGTAACTCAAGTTCCCATCAAGGTCACGAAAAACTCGTACGTAATTGAGAGCAGAGTGAGTCGTTAGGTGAAAATGTGTGTCACGCATGGTGTTGATTGATTGCAGGCGCAGGCCAGTTTATCAGAGTCAAGTCGAAAGTTGGATTTACTGAGAATGTCCCTAGACATGAGACGACAGGAATTACCAGCGGACAGTGCAACTGCTGCTCAATTAAAAACCGAATTGGCTAGTGTCCAATCAGCGAGTCCTGTACCAGTGACGTACACATCGTTGCAGCCTTTTCGAGGACCCCTGGAGGGTCGTGCCACTGTACCAGTTTCTGTGTCGAGGTGTGCAGCTGTGACGGGACAGTTGGAGGTGAGATTAATGGGATGTCAGGACCTCGCTGAGGAGGTTCCAGGGAGAACCAGGAGAGAGCATCATCCAGCGAGTCCAGACTTGCGGAGCTTCGTCAAAGGAGTCACTGGACGCAGCTCGAGTAAATCGTACAGTGTTAAGGATGAAACGAGTAACGATATTATGGCAGTTATAAAGCTTGATAATCAAACTGTTGCCCAGACGAGCTGGAGGCCGTGCTCGCAGCAGGCCTGGGACCAGAGATTCTCCATTGAGCTAGATAAATCGAGGGAATTGGAGATTGGTATCTACTGGAAGGATTGGCGATCTCTCTGTGCTGTCAAGTTCCTTCGGTTGGAGGAATTTATTGATGACGTTAGACATGGAATGGCTCTGCAGCTGGAGCCACAAGGGCTTCTATTCGCTGAGATAAGATTTTTGAATCCCATGATATCGAGAAAGCCCAAACTCCAGAGACAGAGGAAGATATTCAAGCAGCAAGCCAAGAACTTCCCCCGGGCTAATCAGATGAACATCAATGTCGCCACTTGGGGGAGATTACTGAAGAGATCTGCACCGTCTTTGCATAGTAATAGAAATTCAGAGAGTCCACCCTCCGGTGGTCAATCCATGCAGCTAGTGTTTGATGCCTCTTTGGAGGATAAAGCTGAAACTCCTGGGGAGATACCTGATCCTGATAAGGGGGGACTCAGTGGGGCTAGGCCACTGGGAATGTCCGCTTCCAGTGGAAGTTTAGCTCCTCAGAGTCATCCACCACCACCACCCAGTGCTCCACCACCACCACCTCCTGTTGCCACTATCTCCAAAAAAGCGTCTATGATCTCTGTACCACCACCACCTCCACCGAAGCTCGATCATGAGGTGAGTCACTGCACTTATTGTTTTTTAAAATTATTCTATTTTGTTGATGTCGCTCGTACGATATTTTCTTCTGTTAACTCTGGTTTATTTTTTTGAGATTGTGTACAGTGGTGAGTGGGAACAAATGCACTCGTTTTATTCTGCAAATTCCGAATTTAAAGGCCTCCTGGTCTCTCAATATCAACAACTCAATGGATAAATTTTGTTCCACATCTATAAATAGATAGAAAAAAACTGATGTTACCATGTTCCCACACGCCCCTATCCCCGAGAGATTTATTTAAATCTCCAGAGAGTCGGTAGCATTATTGGATGCAACAAACCATTCGCTTCACGGTGATGGTGGTGATGGTAGTTTATCTAAATTATCCCCGTGACTCAATAACTCCTTAACGCCGTTATTCAGAATGAAATATGAAATATTGATCTTCAACAAATTTGTAACTCGATTATTTCAATCAATTGTTCGGCATTAAAGGGTTGAATATTTGTATTTACCGTTTGTCACCACAGAGAGTAACAAAACAAATGCAAAATTCCCTGCTAAGGCACGAGAAAGGCTAAAGTAGATAGATATGTAGTTGCAGAGTGCACTTAAGGAGTTTGATTTCCTGCACACCGAGGACAAGGCGGGTGCGAGCTTGAGACCCCTTGTGACGGAGCCCCGTCCAGTGCTGATAGCACCACCCTCGCCGCGCACCCCCTCACCCCAACCTGTCGTCGAGTTCCCTGAGGATGAGGTAGATTAAACTGTTGAGGGAAAACAGATAAAAGAACTATTTTTCTTGTCGAACATGTGCTAACAAACGGGGAAATTTTAGTGATTGAATAGTCTGCATTTTTAACGGTTAATATTGAATATAAAATTACTAACTGTAGTTGGGAAAAAAAAACCTCCTTGCAACAATAGAACTGCTTTTGTAATTATTTTTACGACGGATCAGTGACTACGGCTCAGAGGAAGTCGATGTGAAAACGTTTGGGGCCACATGCATGAGTACTTTTGCATCGGTTTATTGGGATTGTGCACTCGACCGAGGAAAACCTGGTGCTGGGCTTTGTTGTTTGTACATATGAATTTAGATGATGCGATTTATCGTTAACAGGGTGAGACGAATGTAACCAAAGTAGGGAGAGGTAATTAGTCATTACAGTTGGAGGACAAATCCAAGTGAAATTTCACTGAATTTTGTGGAATTTATTTGGGATGAGGAGAAGGTCTTCAGATTTTCTGCACGTCTGTGGCTTTTGATTTCTTTAGTAAAATAGTCCTTTGACATTTTTTTTTATTAGAGAATAAAATTATTCCCTTGCAGCAATAATTGCAGTAATTTGTTATTAGAAAATTGAGTATCTAACTCAATGAAATAATAGTTTATAGAATTGCCCAGAAATATTCAAAACTCTATAGAACACTCAAATTTATCTCGAGTTGTGCTTTATCCCTAAAATCCTCAGGAATACCAAACCAATAAAACCGCAGTATTTCTAATTCTGGGCGCTTCTGATCGTATTAATCTGCCGTTAGGAATCTGATAATGTCACAAACCTTGTTTCGCCTGTTTAGGTGGTGTACGAGGCACCCTCGAGACCCCTGCAGTACAGGGACAGCGCCTATGAGTCCAGGAGACATTCGCAAATGACTGGAATGGCCCTTGAGAACTTCAGACTACTCTCTGTGCTCGGTCGTGGACACTTCGGCAAGGTCATTCTGTCGCAGTACAGAAATACTGGAGAGTACTTCGCTATTAAGGCATTGAAGAAGGGGGATATCATTGCTAGGGACGAGGTCGAGAGCTTGCTCTCGGAGAAGAGGATATTCGAGGTTGCCAACGCCACTAGGCATCCGTTCCTCGTTAATTTATTCGCCTGTTTCCAAACTGAGGTACTAATATTGCTTGTACACGATTGATTTATTTATATTCACCCAATAATTTTTTTTCTCTCATTCCAAGGAGAGATTGAAATCAAATTGAATGAATGAATGGGAATTTTAAATGAGCGATAAATTTATATGAAGTTGTGAAATTAATTATTCTGTATTTCATATTTTCCCAGGCTCACGTATGTTTCGTTATGGAATACGCTGCTGGTGGTGATTTGATGATGCACATACATGCCGACGTCTTCGGCGAGTCACGAGCTGTTTTCTACTCAGCCTGTGTCGTTCTCGGTCTCCAATACCTACACGAAAGTCGCATAATTTATAGGTAACGTGAGATTACTTTACATTGTTATTATCCCACCCCTCCATTTCCATTGTTCGAAAGGTATTAATGGGAACTTCACGTTTACAGAGATTTGAAGCTTGATAATTTACTGCTGGATACAGAGGGTTACGTCAAGATAGCAGATTTTGGTCTCTGCAAGGAGGGAATGGGCTTTGGCGACAAGACAGGCACTTTCTGTGGGACACCTGAGTTCCTTGCCCCTGAGGTTCTCACGGAGACTTCCTACACGAGAGCTGTTGACTGGTGGGGATTGGGAGTTCTCATATTTGAAATGCTCGTTGGAGAGGTGAGAGAAATTTATTTATTAAAAATTATACTTCATTTTTTTACTGCAAATTTGTGAATTGTAATTTTTTTCATTATAGTCGCCTTTCCCGGGAGATGATGAAGAAGAAGTTTTCGACTCAATTGTCAACGACGAAGTGCGCTATCCGAGATTCCTTTCACTGGAGGCCATAGCAATCATGAGAAGGGTAATTAATTGTTCTTAGGTCCCATTAGAGATTAAATGGAGTGATGAAATGATCGTTATTAAAATTTCGTGTCAACAGCTACTCAGAAAGAATCCAGACAGAAGATTGGGTAGTAGTGAAAGAGATGCCGAGGATGTGAAGAAACAGGCATTTTTCAGACACATATCATGGGAGGATCTCCTACTGCGACGTGTGAAACCTCCGTTTGTTCCAGTAATTGTGAGTATCGCATGTCAAAGTGGCTTGTTCTCGAGAAAAGTTTCGTGTTGGATGCAAGAAACTTGTTCTCATTTTTTTATATAAAACAATTTTATAAATTGGTCGCGAAATTTCAGCTTCGAGATAATAAATCTCACTCGTTTTATCGTTAAAAAATCGTGAGATACTTAGTCCCTCTTATTTTCTGCTTCAGCATTCTGTGGAAGACGTGAGTAATTTCGACGAAGAGTTTACATCAGAGAAGCCCCACCTGACTCCCGCCAAAGATCCTCGGCCCCTCAGCGACCTGGAGCAGGGTCTCTTCCGTGATTTCACGTACATGGCTGATTGGTGCTAACAAATCCAGTAAATTCCATAAAGAAACAAAAAAAATAATACTCGATCCACTGTGAGATGAATCCCCGAACAATTGACTCACTGTTGGGGCGAGGTGTGGGTGGTCCCTCTGAGGGGAATAAGTGGAGTAAAAACACGAGGAGAAATAAAACCAAACCGATGGGACAAAGCAGACATTTACATGCTTATCCTGAGATCAGTTGGTCCCTTGATTTGTATATTTTTTAAAAGGAGAGAATCATTTTAATCGTCTTCAAGCGCATTACGCAATACAATTCACAGTGGCTTGAATGCTTAAATGTTGAGTCGGTTATTTATCATGAAGATTTATTATTAATTATTATCATTGTTTCTACGTGATTATTGTTTATGAGAGATACTCGGTAGTTTCAGCCGGTTTACGGCAAACTAATGGTTCAAAAAAATAAGATGAAAAAGAGCGTTCAGTCACATTGCAGACGAAATTGATGGCTTAACGAGGCTTCATTTTAAATAGTGTTTGTCGAAGTTTCAATGTGCGAATGACTTCATCGGTTAATTGGACATTCACAATTGCTTCGTCGGACAAACTCAGTACAAGTCAGTTATTCGATTTTTTTGTTCATTCGTGATAAATCGTGGAGGAGAAGAACGTACATAATCAAATCAAATTTTTCGAGTGAAATTTACAGTATCAAACGTATTAATATCAGTGGAGTAATGCTTTTTACGCAAGGCAACTACGGGCTGTTTTTGTGAGATTCTTGTTTTTCAATGAAATACTATGACTTGTGATATAAAAGAACTGGCATATAAGAGAGGTAATTAGATTGCCTTAAATTAAATGAAAATCAATTCAGGTTTTTCGAATATTTTTCCTACGTTTCAGGAGTGAAATTTGCTTATGTACATTGTGACTTAATGCATCAGGATTCGGTGCTAAACGAGGCCAACATGAAATTGCGAGGATTCGTTTATTTTTTATTTTTCCTTTTTCTCGTGTAATCGTATTATGCTTCAAGTGGCCTTAGCAGCTTTACATGAATGAAGGAAACTAGAGTGTCTTTTTGAGCGATATTTTTTTGTAGCATATGTGAATTTTTTCATAGGCATAAACTGGATTTGCATTGAAACCAGATCAATGGTTACATAGCCATTTTGTTTTTGTGTCTGAATAATGGGAAACCGGATGTCCGGCCTATTTTGAATGAATTATTGGAACTGTTTATCTGGAAATTCGTGAGGTCTATTTATCAGGCGTAGAGAACAATGGCGATAGTATCGGAAATATAAATCAGGGTAATTTTGTCGCAATATATTTTTTATCTTTGATATAAAACTTTACTCGTCAGTGTGAATGGAAATAGTAATTTTTGTAAATCGCCTAATGCGCCCAGTCATCGTCTACCTCACGGAAATCAATTGATGAGTCTTCGTGTTATTATTGATAATTTTTCTTTTTTCATTCGTTTTGGTGTTTAACGAACTGATTCACTCGCTAATTCTGTCCATTTATCGATTGTATACTATTTTAATTAACAATTTTACATAGTTATACACACGTGCTGTAAATCATAATGAATATACGAGAGTACTAACAGATTGTAAGATAACGTTTTTTTTTTGAAGTAATTAATTGTAAGGAAAATTTGTAAGATGAAATGAGATGAAACAATATCAAAATATTAATAGTAGTAATGGAAACTTTGGTCTTAATTTATTGTTGCATTTGTGCAATATAGAAGTATTCTTTATTTTTTGGTATTTTGTCCAGTAGAGATTTAGTCACTTACTCCAGAGACCGGTGCTTCTCCGGCTTTCCATTTCGCCATGTCATACAAATTCCTACTATTTTTACGTAATTCTCGACTCAGCTCTATCTTCTTACGGCGTAATGTCCGAATTTGATTATCCTCGTGCGGCGCCAGGGGTTTAGTTAATCCTGAGTTTACTGTGTGGAACATACTCATCCCATCACCGCTCTTTGAAGCTAAAGTGAAGCTGTTGAATGGCAAGATAACTATTAATTAATAGGTGGGCTTTTTTTGCTTCTACTTTGGGAGAAAAAATATTTATTTAAATTATTTACCGTCCAATGGCCAGTGTTTTCTGGATATTCTCTATGTCCTGAAGTTTTATGGTACATTTAACAGACCATGGTATGTAGATGTCCGTTTCAGAATCTTTGGTTTTTTTTGCCTCAAGATAAATCAAGTCCAGTGATGGTTCATACTTATATTCGACGTCCCAAAGCTTTCGCTCTAATTAAAAAAACAATGACATTATTTTTTAGACAAAATTTGTAGTTTTGTTTTCCTAAAATAATTTTATCTTATATATTTTGTAATATACTGGGCATTTGTTATTTTTTCCTCAATAAAATTATTATTCAATTCCTGAAATTACCTTCGCACAACTCAATATACACATGGAATGCTGTCGTGATTTTCACATCGTCTTTGCAGCCCAGCTCGCAAATCTTATAGTACTACAACAAACAGATAAATAATTCAGTAACATTTAATAATAAATTCGGAAAATTTTGCCGCTCGATCAGCTCGTGGTGTTACCGACGGAACGCACTCGCAGCGCCCCGGCGAGAACTGGCGCTGTGTTTCCACTCTCACGTTTATTACGTTGGAGACAGACGCCGGCTAACTATCACCGCGCTGGCGTCTTGTCTTTTTGTATTAAATAATAATTAGTTAATACTTTGCTGACTGTATATATAAAGTACACCAATCTCTGTATCCTCCTGTTAGATATAACTCATCCCACTAATAGTATTACAATCACCAGTATCTTGAAATATCTCCTCGATATTTCGTGGCAACAACCCGAGGCCAAATGTTTACTGTGTTTTGATCGAATATAACCTGAAGTACATGTTTACAACACCTCCAAAGTCGTTCACTGAACGCTTAACCTCATCACAAATACGAAATCATAATTTATACTCACACTCGGATGACAAACATCGTACATTTTGTGGACACTCTGAGGATCGCGGCCCCTTCCACGCACCAGCTGACGAACCAAAACAAACCAGGGATTATCGGTCAGCTAGAAGACTCCCCCAGTAAGGTTAAGAACGAAATATTTATTTTATCGACTACCGGTGGAAAAACGAAATAGACGTATAATTACCGGATATATAATTAACTTCCCAATGACTTCATTTTTTTTTCGAGCTGCCCCAATGATTTTGCATCGATTTATCGGAATTTAATTAATATTTGATTATTCCGCCTGTTAACTATACGGCAGTCCATCAAAATTCCATTAAAATTGGCCCAAAAATACTGAAATAATGGAAACATTATTTAATTCATATAATTTATTCTGACTTTGATTAACATAAAATAACGTTTTTAAATATATAATACACATGAGATTACATTTTGCTTACACCTTATATTTTCAAATTATTCTACAAAGAAAAAGAAAGAATAATTATATGCATAATTAATCTACATTGAGGAATGATTCACCTAATGCCAATAATTTTCGTCAACAAACGTCCATTCGTTACTTACGCATTAATATCTCAATTACATGAGTGATCCTCGATTACATCACGGGCTACATTGTTGTCTCATCACTTACGAGCAGTAGCATTAATATTCCAACTTGAATAATATCGCATAATGCATTTTCATGATTTATTATACAAATGGAACGGAGAGTATCTTGAACCTTTGCCTCGAACATGAGAAAAAAAATCATGTTCCTTCGGGCTCATTAATTGTTATTCCATATAAATCGATCGGACAGGTCCATAAAAACATTAGTTAGTTTTAGTCAACGTTCAAGACGACTGATCTTAGGACGTTTGCCAGACTATTATTCCAATGAGAATTGATAGTGCAATAGCACCAATTATCACCAGAATGCACTTCTTTTTTCGTAATTTGTTCTGATAAGTCGCTGCTGTTCTGAGCTGTTGGGCTCCCTCGCTCACAAACACCTCGGTTCGTTCGACAGAGGCCTCGATTGAGTCGATTACTTCTCCTTGGTCGTGAACTAGGGCTCCTAGGTCCTTGAATATCTGATTTACATCGCTGATGTCGCTCTGAAAAACAGGTGCATAGAAGAGGATGAATTATTTCCGTGGAACTGTCATATATTTTCTCGAAGAAAAATTTTTCTGGACTAGAAAAAAATCATAGACTAATTGTACTAGTCAAATTAGCCTGTGAAGAACCCAGACATACCTCCAGTTGACGTATACTGGCCTCCTGCTCTTCCAGCATCCTCAGATTCTGTTCATCCTGTAAAGTCTGTTGTTGCAATTGCTTCTGCGTTCTGCTGTCCTGCAGCTCGATCAGAGTCTCTTGCTTCCTCTCCCCGAATTGAATCCCAACATTGGCCTTGACCTTCTTCACCATTTCCTTCTCCTTCGCAGCTGCAAGTCTCTGGACACCTTGAAAACTGTTGAGTGCTGTCATGAATTCGTCGTGGAGCCTCTCAGTCTGCATTCGCATTTTTCTTCGTGTCTGTTCACCGGGACTCGTGGACGATGAATTACTGGCGAGTGCTGTCAGGTCTTTCAGGTGGACGTTTGTGTCTTTGGCGAGTTGCTGGGTGTAGTGTTGTATCTGGTGGCTAGAGTCAAATAAAAATTATCGGTTGTAACATAAGAACCTTGGAGTGGCCTCAAGACCTTTTGATTATCGGATTAATTTTGAATGTGGAGGAGTATGGAATTGAATGGAATGGAATTGTGGTCTGGGGACACTTACAGTTGATTTCTGAGCTCTTGGGAGTCGGTAGCTCCTCCCAACTGGTTGACCATCTTCTGCATCGATGAAACATTTTGGGAAATCTTCAGTATCGAAGTGGTAACGGTCTGTGACAGTCTCTCGAAGTCCTGCTCCCTCACTGGACCACCATTGTGGTACGATGAAAACCCAATGTCCATATTGAAGTGTTTATCTTCACCTCAGAGACTGCGAGGAGGAAAAAAAATTATGATTTTACTCTATCCAATCACCTACCAACCGCAATCATTTTTTCCCCTTATTCACTTTGTGGTTCACCGGAAATTCGAGATGTTATTGTTGAGCAGTGAAAGGTGTTAATTGAAGAAATTATCAGAATTAAATTAAATGTGGGATGAAACTTTTGGAGTCAGGAATGTCATGACAGTTCTAACATGAACCTAACCTCATAGGTGAATAACCAGAAGTATTTTTTTAGTCCTTTTATTCGGCCGCACACCGGAAATTTAATGGTGTAACAGCTTTGTCAAGTGAGTGAATGGAAGGTATTGAATGTCGATTTATTTGCAGTACCGTTGATCAATGGGAGGTGTCAATGTCAACATAATCATAACGAAAATAAATTTTGGGATAAAGTCCCAAGAGACAAAGGTGGTTGATGGTGTTTCAATTAATTTGTCATTGGAATTGATTGAATGTTCTCATCTACTCATTTGTCAAGGACTGGAAAGTTTTGACGTGTCTGATGACACTGATGTCAGTTGACTACTGTCAAAAATACATGGAAAATGGACTCGTTCAACCAGGATGACTCACTTTGTCGTGGAATTTCCAATAATTAATGTCGAAAGCAATCTAACCTTTAAACTGCTGTCCTCCTTGGTATTTCGTGTCACTTTGGGTGCATCAGAGAAGCACCAAAACTGTCGGATTAAAATCGATAGAAACGAATTTGCAAAAGGATATTGTGACCACAGAACAGAATGAGAAAAGTCAGCTCTGTCGTCACGGGAATATTTTCGTACTGTGACTGACAGAGACGACACTCTGGCGTTCTAGAGACTTTAGGGCGTTGAAAAAAAACTCTGGATTATTTAATCTAGTGGGAATGCGATTGGTATCATGTGCTGGGGGAATATTCGAATGCTTTGAGTGTGTGATTGAAAATTGATGGAATAATAGAAATTATGCTCTCTCAAAATTTATTAAGAGAGAATTAATGACACTTATTGCAACATTTGATCGAGTTCAGGTACAATTCCACTTTGCTTTGTGGATTTAATCCTCTGCTGGATCTTTTTTAATGAATTAAATATTTTAATAAATGTGATTTTTATAATTATAGTGGCGTGAGGATGGCCTACACTTCACCACAGGCTTATCATCCGCAGGATCAATCAGGGGTGGGGTAAGTTATTATCAATATGTATACAATGGAGTTCAAAAGCTTTTAGCATTATCTAAAACATTCACTCTATTTCTGGATATTTGTTTGGGTATTTGCTACCCTCCACGGTTAATATCGCTGATAATTTCTTAATGAAGATTAAAATAACGAAGATAACTCGGGATACAAAAAGAGGTCAGGATGATCTGTAGGATATTTACGTGACAATTTATAAAATGAGGCACCAGTGGAAATTAATTTGTCAGTAAATGGCCAAAAGATATTTTATTCAGATGATCAAGTAGATTTGGTCACACTAGCTTCAGACGGAATGTATATTTACAGCAATTAACAAAGTCAGTCACAAGTGGAGAACAAATTCTCTCTCGGTGGAAAAATAATCATTTTAATTATTGAGATAAAGATAAAAAGAAAAATAGGTCATGAGAATCCACAGAAGTCGCAAATTATTGCAATAAATATTTTATTTGAATGATCCAGTAGAATTGGTCACAGTAGTACCAGACGAAACGAATATTTACACAATTATTTACAAAGTCAGTGACAAGTGGAAAATAATTTGTCACTCAGTAGAAAAATAATAATTTTATTCATTCATAATGCTCAGGCAGCATTATACCAGTGATAAATCTATAATCATGATAATTGTTGATAAGAGATGCTGGTTATTTCTTTGGTCATTGAAATTGCTCATTGGTCCTTTAATTACACTAAAGATTTGTCGTTTCTTCGGCTGAATCAGCCAACTGCAGTCGCCTCTTCTCGTCTACCCCGATAAAGTAGGTTGTCACGAGACCTTTGGGCTTCACCCAAGTTTTTCCACGAAGATTACACTTTATTCCATCCTGCTCGAGGACTGTCGCTGTCTCTGTTGTCACCTGTTGATCGATAACGAGTTGAAAATACTTGAGTTATCGCCAGGGAATCGAGCACGATGATTAATTCGATTTTATCGTTTTTTTTCTGTTGTACCTGAATTTTTCCAGGAACCCCAGTTGTATCCATTCGAGAGGCCATATTTACAGCATCACCCCAAATATCGTACAGGGGCTTCTGTGCCCCTACGACCCCTGCTGTTACTTCACCGTGCGAAATTCCTATTCTTAATCTGAAAGGGGAAATTATTGAATTCATTAATAATCCGTATCTGACAGATCGAGGGTTTATGTAGTCACTGAGTCGTTGCATGACTTCTTCTTTTCATTGAATGAAGTGATAAAATCACGCAATCAAAGAAAACATAATCGATATACATATTTTTTTATCTAGAGAAAAAAAATCTATGAAAACCAAAAAATTATATCGAAATCCAAAGTTTTCACGATTTTTTAATAAAATTTCTCGCGTATGAATCTGAATTGGACATATTTCTAATGAACTGACAAAGTTATGCAATTTTTTGCTATAATTTTCTTGCCATTACTTGTAAGGTTTACAATTGGGAAAAGTCTCGGCATTGAGTCTGTCAAGAATTTCCAGCATTCTAACAGCGAATTGCGCCATGACCTTGACGACATGCTCGTTGCGATATTGATCCTCATTCTCTAGAGAGTCCCTTCGTCTCGCTTCTAGGCCACAAGCAGCCATGTATGTCGTTCCTGCGATTTTAATCTTTTCAATTCGACAGACAAAGCAGGGCTCGAACAGTAATTTATCGAATTCGCATATGATCTCGTTGAGATCGATTAATATATTGCTCTCGTCGATGGATAGGTCGGTTAATGAGGCGAACATCACTGCCACGTTATCGTGTGCCTCGTGGTACAGCTCGTGTTCCTCTGTGCGATTCATATTCAGATAGAAATCGGCTGTTGAGCATAAAAAATGACCGATTAATCGGTAATTTCAACTGCAAATATTCAGGGAATAAGATGAGGGCAGTAAGAAATGGTGGAACTATTTTTAAAGGAAATTTATATAAATGCATTTTTTTCTGGGAAATTTCCAAAACTTATTGAAGATTGGAGGTTCGTTATAACGAAAGCTACCCACCAACATGCTCTGGAAGAATATTTCTCAACAAGAGTTTATTAGCGTTTCTAGTATGAAACGCTTCGTCCTGCTCCTGCGTTAATTGGCGTTTCCATTGATAATCCAATCTACTCAAGTACTCAGCCTGACGATCAATCAAATGTAGGGAAAACGTGAGAAAAACTACATTGAGAATGTGCGCTATTCTCGGCTCAAGGTGGGGATTCCACGTTGCACCAGACTGTAACCAATTAACTCTGTCACACAAGCCCTTACATAACTCATTACGCTGGAGTCTCTTTAATACGCAATTTACCTGGAACAGAGTCGATCGATAGGCGGTAATGCTCCAAGTGTAGAAGCCCACGATTCCCAGGCCAATGACGAGTTTCAGAAAAAAATGCACTCTCAGGAATAGAAAACTCGTGAGAATTGCCAGTGAGCAGGTCTCTGACATTTGCTAAAAATCCAATAATCGCAAGAATTTAATTTTGGAAAATATGGATTAACGATTTTTTCGAAAATATAAAATATTTTTGAAGTATTCAGGATTTAATCTCCAGCTCAATTCAAATTAATATTGAGAATTCCGATGTCGACATTAGTCAGATAAAAAAAATTCCGAACAGCGTAATAAATAATCATACCCAGGGGGAGACGATACACTCGATATCAGCAGCTCCGGTTTCTGCAATACTGGAAGTAGCATTGTTGTTCCCCAGACGATCGAAATTTTTGCACTCAAACTGTGGATTCAATCGTTTAAAATTAGCTCAACCTCACATCCCCCCCTCCCCCTGAAATATCGAATTCTGCAAATAGAATTGAATCTCACCAGCATATCAAACATGGCGCATGCAGCGAGCATTATCGTAATCACAAGGTAAAGAGTTGTTCTCAAGAGTGCACTCCACACGACCTAGAAAAATCCCCATAAAATCCATATTTCTCGGAACGAAAATAGAAAGACAGGAAGAGTCAGAGAGAACTTACTTTAATGCTAGTTTGGTACATAAAGTGAAGTAATTTATTCCTGGGCTGAGGAATGTGTCCCTCGTGCTCATCGTGAGGATCTTTACACCTATTCCACACAAAGTGCATCCAGGTTAATGGTAGCAGAACTATGAGGAAGAGCATTGCTAGCATGAAGCCCACGGTTGTGCTCAGGTGCCACCTGAAACGAAACGAAGAGAAACGGGACTAGTCCTAGCGATTCAGGATTTTCAATTAAATATTTGGAAGATACTCACTCAGATTTTATGATAGCCGGTGCCAGGAAAATGAAACCCATTGATAGTAAAACCAGTACAGCACAGCCTACGAAGAATTTGAAAAGGGGATCAGGTTCCCGGAGGAAAGGAATCTCCCAATTGAGTCTTGAGAACGTGAGGAAAACGGGATTGATCGGCTCCCATTTGGACCACTGTCTGCAAGCGAAATAAGTCGTTTTTTGAAATTAGCAACATACTTTATGAATAATTTATTGCTTATCCCTTTGAATGAGCTAAATAGGATTTTTTTCCTCGACAAATTTTGATTTTTTCTTTAGCAACTCTTCGGTAGTAATTTCCCAAGTTTTTTCAGGAGAATTTTTTGTCTCGAATTACAAGTTACTAGAGCGAAATACGAATAACATGAGTTGCAGAAATCAGTGCACATGTCCTCCAGAAAAAAAAATAATACGGCTATTTCATAATTTCTAATAGTCTTCGTTGTCAAATCGAACAGAATTTTTCTTGTAGTATATTTTCTATTGAATTTTTTTGAATACACTAATATCATCTTACTCCCACTTGCTGAGTGGCATCTGCTTGATGGCATCCTCCATCTCAGCATCAGCAGCCTTCAGCATCAAGTGGTAATCCTTGAGACACGAGTCCATGAAGTGGGTTCTCCTCCTGAATGTCCCAGCAAATACATCAGCATGATTACTCATTGTTTGGGTGAGTCGTTTTGTGTTTCTTGCTGCTCCAACACTCGTACTCGGTCGCACACTGTACCACCTGACGTAATGTTTGTTGGATAACGGTGGCGTGACGGGATCAGCAATTGTCAAGTTGCTCTCGCTGTTCTGCAACAAGGTTTGCCTATCAACTGATTCAACAAGATACTTCAATCTCCCGTTTCCCACCTGGAGAACTGGCGATCCTGGTATCGATGGTGTTATTAGGTAGCTCTTTATGTTGTACTTCTTCAGGGTCTCATCGTTGAGAGTTTCAACTGGCACACAATCGTACTGAGCTGCCTCCAATAAGTTCAGAGTCTGTTGGGTCACGTGAACTTTACCTGGTTGACCTGTTTGCTCCATTTTATTCGCTATCACAACGTCCCTCGACCACACGTCGTACTGCCACTTGTTTGCTCCCAATATCCCGGATATTATCTTGCCAGAGTGTACACCTATTCTCATGTTTATGTCCACTCCACATTCACGTCGCACTCGGGCTCGCACTTCTTTTATTATTTTTATCATGTCAAGACCTGAAAGTTTGGGGAATTGAGCATTTCCAGGGCAGTTGTTCAAGACTGGGCAGTTGTTCATTAAATTATTTATTGTTAAATAAATTTGGTGGAAGTTCTCGCGAGAACTTGCGACTGACCATCACCCGAAGACATTCGGTTCTCGTCAGTCCCATTAATTCTAATAATTTCTAATTCATCGGTCAAATAAAATATTCACCTAAGTCCACACAGCTCTTCGCGTGTTGTGCATTGGGTGTTGGAACTCCACTGACACAGTAGTAACAGTCCCCCAGGAATTTAATTCTCAAGACATTGTGCCTCTCCGAGGCTTCATCGAAAGATCCAAATAAATCGTTCAGTGTTTCAACAAGTTTCTTCACCGGAAGTGTAACAGTTAGGCCGGAAAAATTGACAACATCGGCGTACAGTATACTGACGTTATCGTGCGTCTCCACATACAAATCACTGCAACCATCATTTTAAATTCTAATAAAAGAAAAAAAGTAACTGTTTCATCAAAACAACTCACTCACTTTCGACGTCGCCCCTTGGGTGGTGGTTTTTTATGCTCCTCGATAAATTTAAAAATATCCCTGAAATCCTTCTTTATCTTGGCAGCAAAGTGTTGAGGCAGAATACTCCTCGTTAGTTGTTCCTGGAGATAAAAAAGTAACAAAAATAAATTGAGATTATTTTTGAAAGATCACTAGATTGTTTTTTTTTGTTTTCGAATGTCGATGAGTCACCTCTTGATCTTTCTCATAGTTAAGCCTAAGCGTTGATTCAACGCATTTTCTTCTGTCCAAGAACGATCGTCTGATAACAACCTCGTTCATAAATCGGAAGTAGAGACCAAGGCCATTGACACAGGCAAAATAAATGGCATCGGCGATGATCTGGGTGAAAATTGAATGATTAGAGTGAAAATAACAGTCACCGGTTGGACTTTAACTGTTCAATTGCTCACCCTTGCTGTGTAATCCGGTAAATTTCTGTATGTTATGAGTGCAAGACTCATGAGATAGCACAGAGTTGCGGTTATACCGAGAATAAAGGCGTGAAGATTCTCGGTTAATGGCAAAAAAACGTAGCACGTCAGTAGAACATGAGTGGCATATGCGGGTCTAAAACAATAGAAATAAAATAAATGCGGGTTTTTTGCTGCCCTGCAAACAGGAAGTGGGAAAAAACAATAGACTAAAAATCCCCAAAAATAGCGAACAACTGGGCACTCTGAGTGCTTTGGAGAACTCCGAAGGTCGATGATAATCAAAATGTGAACGGGTATTTACCACTTCTATCTTGCGATTATTCACTTAAAACCAGTTTAAGCGTATCCCCTCCTCACCCCTGCGAGCTCTTATCACCGCTCATTACGATTTCTGATTTTTTTTACTATATTTTTTTTTAACTTCCTCACCTTATCGCCGTTGTATCCTTGGATGTGCCGAGGGTATACCAGAAGGGCACTGCCAAGTCCCCGAGGACAAGCAGAACGACAATGACACAGGACAGGACGACTGGTAGATATGTCTCTCTGGCTATGAGCTTGGACCTGAAGGATAGGGCTATTACTGGACACAGTAGGGCACCCATTATGCACCAGGTTACAACGTCTGGGAGGGATGCATGTATCTCGACCTTTGAACAATTGTCAGTATTAATGTTTCGGTTTTACCTGGAATTAACGGTCAGTGAGTCATCCTGAGCATTTTCAAGTAGATGGAGAATGGGAAACGTGACGAACGAACGGCTGAATGCTATTGGAAATTCCGGAAAATGTGTTTTTTATGGTAAACGATATTTCAATGACAGCTTAAATTTTGAAAGATATGGCATCACGCGGACTAATGTCTCAAAGCATTTTGGCATTGGAAATTGATGATTTCATGAGAAATTAATAGAAACTACGTTTCGCTCAATTATTTTCCGAAAATTACCCAAATCCACGTTCATTGATAATTGAAAAATCATTGATTCAAAAATTGATATTTTATTACGTAAATAATAAATCATCAATTTGTTTGCATCAGCGGTTGACGTTACAAAATCGGTGGAATATCGGATATTCCCCTTCCATTTTTATTTAGTGGTAAAAATACTTACCGTCATTATTAACACGGCACAATGTGCAATTCCAAGCACCAATTGAACCAGAACGAACAGCGATAGATATCCATTCTGCAGCCTTCTCTGATAAATCGTATAGAGTTTTTCCAAATTCTTGTACTCGAATTGTTTCTGCACATAAATAAGTCAGTAGTTTATTAATAATAAATCACCAGTGATAGTACATCACGTAGAATGAAATTTATAAATTTATATCCAGCTGAAAATCTTGGCTCGTGCATTGATTCTACACAACTGCACACACATGCGGCTTTTACTCCTCCTCAGTTTCACCATGTGTATTTTCGTACTTGAGTTTGAGTTAATCTCGTTATTACAGTGATGCTAATGGATCCTGCCAGTGCAATATAAATATTGCTGACCGTTGAAATTTTCGTGCTCTAATTAACCCATCAAATATTCGTAAATGAGGATTAGGTCGTGTTTACGCGGTTTTAATAAAACATTGGATTTTATTCGCACTTCGGGGAGTGATATATTCGATATAAATTATCTATCTGTCTCTCACCGGACTGTGAGTATTTTATTGACATAATTATGAAGGCACATCGCGTATGACTGAAAAAATTCGCTTTTTCTTGAATTTTCCTTCCTCCCCATTTCTGGCAATTCGGGGGTGATTATCGCCGTAATATCGTAACAGCACATGGTATTATTTATAGCAGAATATAAAATTATCCACGTGAATTAATATACGTTTAATGCACTCCGGAGACATCAGTATAACTCACAAATTATCGAGGGTGGTGGCTATGTGCAACATTTATTTATGTTCAATCGGCAATAAGTCTTCACGCCGGTTGTTCATCATTTCGAGGGATAACACGTCACAACTCCCGGCCACAATTGATGAACGGAGGGAGACAATGTTTCGTGACAATTGAGATGGTGAAAAAAAATAATAATAAAAAAATGATGTAGCCAGGATACGTCGGAGCCGCTATTCCCGAACACTTCCGTGAATTTCAACGACGACGACTGCGCGCATTCACTCCCGGCGATCACTCCTTTGGATTTTCGATGCTCACATATACATTGCTCAGGGGTCTCACATTGTCATGCGAATGCAATTTTTATTTCCTCGTTTGGATGGGGAAAATGTTGGGAATAACAGTGGGTGAGCCGTTGGGGATTTTACGTATGCCAGTGTTGTGGTGTGATACAGATGGGTACGTGCCTCTGTACATTGACGCCGATGGGGTCTACATACTACCGGACCAGGGCCAAACGATAGCGCAGACGCCCCAGTATGATCTGATGAGAGGGACGAGGAATTCATTAGCATCTGGGGAAAAATCAATTTTCTGGGTTTTTACGTTTGCCGGTGATCGATAGGATTCATGGGGTTGAATACGCGCGAAGAGAAATCATTTTTAGGAGGGTTATTCTCTCACTCACTGCTGGTCCTGGTAATTTTTTTTTTATTCTTATTTTATAACAGGGTATAACAAGTATTCTCGTTAAATCATCACCTTCGGACTCTGATAGTGATTAATAGTGACATTTGCCAGTAAAAATATTGATGGGGCTCGTTGATTATTTCCGGTTCATTTCTTAGAAATTTTCATCGGTATAAATTTAATAATTCATGGAAAAATTCCGGCAAATTTGAAATTTTATTCTATTCATATCACGCGAGACTTCTGGACATCGGGAAAATTCAGCTGAATGTATTCCCAATTTCTCGATCCATTAATTTAACGTAACTATCGATCTTCTGTGAATTACTAGTCAATCGTCCGCGAAATTAAATTTATTCTCCACAAGTCAGTGAATCGTTGATATATATCCGATACTTTCTATCTATTTTTACACTCATAGATATGTCAAGGGGATCCCGTACTCACCCTGAGGCTGGACCACGTCCACTCATCAAGACTATTCGGCGACACGATCCTCCCATCGTCGATTTTATGAAGAGAACTAAGAGAAGTCCTTGTAACAAGTTCCACGTCCATTGTAAATGCCTTTCTGTTTCTTTTAAACCAAAAATATTAAAATTCCTTGAACTTATTGTTCGTCCATCGTCGATTATCATTACAACTCTCCATCGTGATAATTGCACAAATCCATGGATTTACTGTATCGAAATAATAATCACCACCGACACTCGAACAGTTCATCATCGCTCGGGCATCGTCGTCACACTGTTTCGATTCTCCCGTCACTGGCGAGTGCTTCTGGCCATTTTTTTTTTTTTATTGAAAATTTAACCCCAGGATAACTTTATCGTGATAATGAATATGGGCCACTCGACGAGAGGCGGAACCGGAGGCCGTGGTTGTTTATTTTCTATCCAATTCACCGATTCTTTTTTCGTCTATTTGTTTTGTCACTCTGAACTAGTTCAACCAACTCCACGTGGCATGGGATGAATTTAAAAAAATATATATTCCACTAAAATTCAGAACAATTCACAATTATTTTCACTGTTTAATGGGTAATTAATCCCCGATAGATGAAGCGGTGTATAACGATTATCGAACAAAGAATTTAACCAAAGTGAGAAGAGATTTCATTTGACGAAGGACGATTGACAAGTGAACGCAATAATAATGGGATTTCGGCACACGTTCGACTTTCACCCGCGTGTCCCCCACACTTGGCCCACTGCACTCGAAATAAATCCTTTCGAAAACCTAGAAAGAAATACAGGAGAGCCGGATGAATTTAAATTACTTCAAAAGGGCTGAAGGGCTTGCGCGCGCACACAATAACAAATAATTATTTGACAACAGGTACATAGCGCAGTCGCTGTCAATCGACTGTTGATGAAGACGAACAAATGGTAATAAAGTCAGACCAAACGTGGAATACAGATTTTCAAGTTTAAGAGTCACGTAGCACAACGCATCGTGGGCTGTTTTAATTGCATCCGCAATTACAGAATTATTAATTGCAAGTGATCCTCGATGCGGCGGAAATCACTCAATTTTTATTGCTCCTCGGGGGGACTTTTGAGGCGATGATTCGCACCGATGCGTCGATTCATTTAATTATTGAAAAAAAAATTTCTTTCGTGTTTTATGAGACAGTTACGTGTACCTAACAAGTCACTTCTTCATTCGAATCATAATCGCATTCATTCAAGGACACTTTCATGAATTTATTTATTCACACGCACGTACAATTACGGTATTGAATAATCGGGTATCGATGGCTTTACTCCATAAATAACGGCCAATTAAATGCCAAATAAATTACAAGGGGTATTACAGCCCGAATAAATAAAATCACTCCGATGAATTAACTCTTGGTTAATGAGATTCTCGAAATTATGAGGTATGAAAATTCATTCACTGTGTACACGTTTTTTTCCACTCGTCTTCTGAGGTATTTCGCAATTTTTTTTCTCTCCTTCTCAGGAGATGAACGATTAAATATCGCGATCGTCCGGGCTTCGGTGGCTCGGTGAAGCCTGGACTAGAGGATAAAAAAATGTCTCGACTGACCAACCCCGAGAAGGCTATCTTGTACTCTCGATAAATGACAACGCTATCAACCGGCGTTCGATATCACTCATCAATATCGAGAATATAACGTTACGGAAACCGCGTGTGCTATCCCACGGAATCTCTTATCACTCCCCTCTACAAAATGAGGCTTTGAAAAAAAGTGGAAAAAAAGATGTGATCGACTCGGTATGATTGAGTGTCCAGGCGGAATATCACATGGGGAGTTAATACTTTCCTGTTGTTTTTCCCACTTTTTTATTTTTACTTTGAAATGGAAGTGTTATAATCGTGCAAATTGAATCTTCAAATAAAAAGGTCCAACTTCAATTGTGGGACCGAGAATTTAAATACAATTCAGCGCTAGCGGTCAATTTATCTTGCAAAATAAATATTTATTTACTCCTTTACTTGAGACTGGCCTTAAAATATTGCAGAAAATTTTAGAAATTCTTGTAGATAATATGAGACTTGTTTTTTCCAAATGTATTTGTCTACACTCATCACGAGTCGGGAGTTGATATTTTTCTCCCACGATTTTCCCTCTTTCACGATTTTTTTTATTGATACCGATATGATTTAATCTAGTTCCTGAAAATCTCCCATTCTTAGTAGTGATTAGTTATATGTTGTCCAAAGAGATTAAACCCGATATGATAGTTTAATCCCCCCACGAGTATCGGCTAGTTGACTTCCACAATCGCCTACCTTGTTTTCCACGCAAATATCTACACAATTGGATAAATAAAATCAAAGGATGAGATTTTTAAAATGCAAAACCTTTATTCACTTGCAACTACACAAATGATTGCCCCAAGAGTATCAATTACATGTGCACTATACTTCATATTTATTGATTGCAAGCGACAAAGGGACAGGCAACAAATGTAAAATGTTATATCAATGTTAAACTATATGTAATATAAACACTCAACTGTCACTGTTTACTTATCCTCGAATGGAAAAAAAATATCTGCTATCGAGGCTTGTATCGATATGGTCACTTGCCGAAATTCTTCCCAAAATTTTAATGACAATTGTTGCCGAGGATTCAGAAAATTTTTAATCTAAAAAACACAACAGAACACACGTTTTGAAAATAAGGCACCACGTTGAATTGAATTTTTAATCATCATGAGAACAGAATTTAAGAAATAATTACGTTGCTTCGAGTACTAGTGCTGACCTTTGACTAGACTCTCTCAGCAAGTGCAAAATAATTATTTTTCCTGAACCAGTGTCGGTCAACAACACGGTTCACTCTGTCATATCATCCGATTGGTTGGCAACAATTTCTTAATCGTTCGATGACGTAGAAAATTTATACATAAACACTTAAAAGATTTTTTTTTAATTTCACGCTGAAAGAATTTGTTGGAGTTCGTGAGGGAGTTCGCTGAATACTGTGCTCCAGTCGTTGGGAAAATCTTGTTGGGCTGAGTTTATCAATTCTGTTATTAATCCTTTTGTTTCTGAAATCAAGATAACATATTTAATTATAGTTCTAATAATCAATTAAATTGCGATCTAAGCAGCAAATTGATTTTAATTACCTTCAGTAGGTGCTTTCTTCTCATGCAGCACACTGATAGCAACCTTGAGAAGTGCTTGCATTTGGGGTTTAATAACTTCATGCCCAGCTCTGTAGAGAGTCAAAATGCTCCTGAAAACCGCTTGATACTCCTCGAAATCCTGTTTGAGAGGGAGTTGTTGAACAAAAGCTGGGAATACCCTCTCCAAATCCACAAGCGAATAATTACTGATAATGAGCCTGGCAATGACTCCAGTCATATTATCTCTGGGTCCAGCATGTTCCTCCCTCTGTAAAGCCTGCGAGAGCAGCTGAAGAATCTCATTATAATGAGAGTAGACACTCTCTTTGCCATGAAGCACCAATTCCCCAATGCCATAATACGCATTATTCCTGACTTCAGGACTGGGATCGTCAAGCCTCTTTCTGAAAAGTGGCAAAAGCTCCGGTACAAAAGCACCGACCGTGTGCCTCAACCCGGAGAGACACTCTGATATCGTTCCCACAGCGAATGACCTCTGTGCCTCGGACTTTCTGTCTTTAACCCTCTCCTTGAGGTGGGGCAGTACTTTCTGAAAGTAGAATGCAAATTCCTCGGCAGGAATGGCCTTTCCGAAGTACGACAGGACATCTCCAGCGCATTCAATGAGAAATTCGTCTTGCTCTGCCTCATTGTCCTCTCCCTCCCCATCGTCCTGATCCTGACACTCGATTTTTCCAGTAAATACGTCGATAACACAGTTCATAACTGCGTCTTTGTGACCCTCCCCAGCAACAACATCCTCTTTAATCTCTTTCAAAAGATCGGCTAATGCCTCTAAACCACTTATCACCACTTGTGGCTCGCAGTCTAGTCGAATTATCTCAGAGAGTTTGGGAATGTAAACCCCAATTGCTTTCAACAGTGCTTGCTTACCCTCCGGTGTGTTTATCTTTGAAAAGTTTATGCAGAACTGGGAAAGAGCGTCTATCGATGCTTTCTTTATATCCTCCTGTGGATAATTGATGAGTTTGAAGGTCTCCTCGAAGGATTTCTCGAGGTACGGGAGAAATGCGTCCTCAGTGTGATGGGCGATCTCTCTCAGTGCCAGAACTGCCTCTTCCTTCTCCTCTATGTAGGCATTTGCCACGCTATAACCAGCCACGTCACCGTCCTCATCATCCTCGTCGTCCTCGTTGTCTGTGTGCTCAATGTCTTCCTCCTCATCATTCTCATTGTCACTTGCGTCCTCGTACACGGGGAATGCACTGCTCTCACCGTCTTTGAAGTGAGGTACAATACCCTCAGAGCTCTGGATGCTGCTGAATATGTGCTCCAGAATCTGGGGAAGAACTGGAGCCATTTCTTTCTTAGTGAGGGAAGCTATTGAGGCGAAGAGACCGTATACTGCTTTTCGCAAGTCTGGCTCGTCTGTGCTGGTTATTAATTTTATTCCAAGGTCCAGGGATTTTCCTACTAAGGGGGCGAAGGTCTCTTCGCCAATTGTTCGGGCCAGAGCTCCTAGAGTGTCGACTGACTGGATCTGAAGACATATTGTCTCATCAGTATGGGTGTTCGTCAAATAAACATCCAGAATGGCTATAATTCGTTGAAAATATGGCACCATGTGCTCCTTGCTGGCATTGGCAACAGCTCCAATAGCACTGATAGCCAATTCCCTGATATGAACAGGCGAATCACCACTCAATGTCTCGAACAATCTATCCATCAGAGTCGGAAGATACGGTAGAAGAGCATCATTGATATTCTCACAGAAAGTTTCAAGTGCATAGAACATTCTGTCCACCGAAGGTGGCTCACGTCCCTCCTGCTTCAAATGTGCGCACATCTGTCCAAGATAATCAAAGAGAACGGGCAGCAGTTGCTGGGAATATTGGCTGATCTCCGGCTGAAGATACTCCGAGAACTGTCCGAGAGCAAAAAGTGCAGCATTTCGCACTACTGGTGACTGATCCGTGATCCCTTGGCAAATGCACGTCAAGAAGGACTCGAGATACTTGGACCTGATGTGCTCTGCACAACCTTCAGCGAGAACAGCAAGTGCCAGATACGACGCCTTCTTCGGGCAGATGTCAGTGCTCTGGAGGCCTGGTTCAACGTGCTTCAGAAGATGAGGAACTAGTTTATCAGGCTTCAGATGAATTGCGAGAAGATCGAGAGTCTGAGTAGCACAAGTGACTGGTGTGTTGTCCTCGTTCTCACCACTGAAGTAAACCTCGTCGTTCTCGTCGTCAGGGGGACTCGACATAAGTTCGAAAAGAACATCCACTATTGGCTCCACCATCTTGTGCTTGACTATCGCCTTTGTCTTGGTCCTGGCTAGACAGCCAATCAGTCCAATGGCCCTCACGCGAAGCTCGTCATCCAGAGTTTTATTTCTGGCTATTGTCAGGCACATGGGGATGATGTTTTTTATGTGAGGAGAGATGACAGTTGCTCCACTGTCGCAGAGCTCGTCGAATAGCTCCATGGCCTCGGCTGCTTTCTCCTGGTTTGTCACTGTCAACGCTTGGACTGCGCTCATCGCCATTGGAATCATCTGATTATAGGCGTTCACCATCACCTGATTGTTCTCCACTAGGGGCGTCAGATGGAGCATTGTTTGGATTATGTAGAAAGCTACGGGGGTGCCGAGGTCTTGGAGGCCACTGAAGGTCTGCCCCAGCAATGTCATCAACGAGCCTGCATGGGCCAGGTACACTTCTGGGGCCATCTCTGTCATTGTTGCCAGTGTGTACATTCCCAATTCCTTTTCAGACATGTTGTCACTTGTTACTAGCTGCTGGATGAACTGGAATATCTCCGGCCATGTGTTGTGGGGGATTTCATGCTTGACAATTACACCGATCAACTGGGCTATTCCATTCTTCACACCTCGGTGAGGCTCGTTTACCAATCCTTGAAGGAGAATGGATTTTACCTGCGTGCGAATCTCCACGGGAAGCTTATTCCAGTGATTTACTTTCGTGTATCTCTTACGAAGGAGTAGAGCTGCGTATTGTCTTATCTGGAAATTTATTTTAGGAGATTTTTACATATATTGAGGGAGGAGAACAGAATGAGGGGAATCCACGTGGGAGAATTTTGTTCTCTTACAAATGACGATCAAAGTTTGCAGGCAATTTCAACATTTTTCGAAAAATATTTCTCAAATAATCATTTTTTTGTCGAGCTTCGTTAGACATCTATGACATGCTCAAGTTCCTACGGAGGAGAGGATCCCTCTGGGTGACTCAAGCTAAAAAAAAATAGAACATCCCATCCCCCATGTTGACTCATCTCACTGTCCCAAATTCTTGAAGGATTCAACATATTCGACAGCCCTGTCAGTCTGTCAGAGAATTTAATATTACCTCAGGGTTTCCCGAAGAAACGATCAATTCGCACAGCATCGGCGTGCTCTCGGGCTTGGCCAGAGCTGCCCTCAATTCCAGAGTTCCCTTCAAATAAATAATTAATTGATGATTAACGAGTTGATTCTAAAAGCCGGATGAGCACGTGTTTAGTTCATGAATCATTGGTGAGAATTGATTAGTCAAGTCGTTGAAATAAATGTTCATACCTGTTGGATAACAGCATTGTCAGCCACTAGCAATTTCGCGAGGATCTCTTCCATGATGGTGAACGTGAAGGAGAACAGTCAGAGATAATTTCGCTAAAAATTGTTAACGAGTTGTCGGAGGAAATGCACAGCTGGTCGCCATTGGCCTCGTTTCGGCACTGAAGACATCCGAGTTCGAAAACCCCCGATGTCCCTTCGCCTATCTCACATCGGTTTGTTTTATCCATTTCAGGTATGGCAGAGAATACCCGCAGAGCTCCCTACACCGCCATCTTGCGGCGAACAGCCGGCTGTGCGCAGTCCAGCAAGATGGCGTCACTCGAGTCTTTGTTCTCTACTTCGTCGTGTTTAAATCATCCTCAGAGCGTCGAACCCGGTGATATGAGCATTTTGTAAACGTTTAATGTAAGTATGTTTACTACAGTAGTGAAAATAATATACAATAGTAGTCGAGAGCTTAATTATACACACTCATTGAGTGATTATTTACGAAGGGGGGGATTGCTCGCCATTCGACAATTTTTGGCTCGTTAATGGCGACGCTGATGTTGAAAAAAATTTCTGGGTTTATGGGATTGTTTGGAAATACTTCTTTTTAGAGCCTCGGGGGAATTGTCTCACTATTGTAGTGAAACACCCCGACAAATAAACCCGATGCTGTGAAAATATACAGGTTAAGCTGGGTTTATATCATTGTCTCCCATTCTTTTGCTTTGAAATAAACAGAGTGGGTGAAAGGTGGATCCTGGCTTGTGCACTTGTCACCGCCTATTTTTTATGCTTCAAACACATCTAGATATTCTCTCGATGTTTTATTTTTTTGGGGTTATCTTCGTTCTCTTCTTCCTTTGGTTTTGAAGATTTTTTTAAGGTGAGGAAATGTGCTGAGAATTTATTATTTCTCAAGCACTTTCCTTCTCCATCACTTGTCTCTTCCCTCCTCGTCCTAATTATTCTGTTGTTCACCAAGTGAATTGAATTTCTTTGTCTTGATATTGTTAAGAAACTTCGGAAGTCTCCATTTTGTTTATTTCAATTTTTCGTCGAGATAAATCATTCGCAATGATTTTTTTCCCTGTCACAGGCATTTTTAGAATAGAAAGGGGGGCCCACGGTTCCATGGGAAGTGCACTAAATTGACCTGGACAATTTATTTTCTCGAAAAAAACCCTTTGGCTTTTTTCCACTCTGGCTTTTCCTCTCGATTCAATGTTGCGTTACTCTTCTTCTAGATATTAAATTCTGAAAAATAGGTAGAGAGGTAGAGGATCGAGGACAGTGGTTGGGGCTGTCAACAGGCTCGTTGAGTGGCTCCGCTTGCACGTCGTGACGATGCTCCAAGTAAAATTTCACGCACTACCACTTATCTATTTATTTCTCTCCATAAAAAACCATCTAGATGGAGCAAGTCTGAGGGATTATTTCGCACTGACCTGCGCTATTTGTCAAGAGGGATTTTTAGATTTTTTCTCGGAATGTTTCGGGGTAAATAGGTGCTGGAGCATTGGAGTCTGGGTGGGAGGATGAATTAATGGGAAATTAAACGGTTCTGAGATCTGCTTGCCACACCGCTGGAATCTGCTTCGTGTTGCCGACGCACGCCACATGCCTTCAACCGTTGCAGATTGTGTCATGATGTTTAATTTATCGTGTAAATATCAATGAGAAAAAAAAATGGAGAAATGGGTGACGATGATTCGAGAGGGGAGTAATTTAACGCTTCGCCAAATTAATTATGTGATTACGACGAGAGTTATCGAAATGTGGGGTTTTTAATCATTTTTTTAGAGGTTTTTCAAAGTAATTTTTGATTCAGTGCATTCAAAATCCAATATCTCGATGAATTTTGGGTTAAATCGCATTGCAACGACGTCTTGAAATAAAGAGCTTCTTGAAAGTGTCCAATTAGCCCAGAAAAAGAGGGCAGAAAAGGCCGGAATCAAATAAAAAAAAATTTATGGAAAATTCAAGTTGGAATTTTTTTTTTCAGTGTTAAAAAATCGGAATGTTTGAACAAGTGCAGTGACCGCCACATGGAACTACCCCTTATGTACCCATCTCGTGCTACCACGTTTTTTACGACCTTTTGAGTGATTCTGGATGCCGTACAAATACTCCACTGCACGTCTGGATGCAACGTGTTGCCACATTATCTCTTTATCTCAAATGGAATTTCGAATAGGTAAGTAAAATCCCAGACAATATTTTTTAGCAAACAATATCTTTATTCTACGGAACAGATAATCCTTTGGCTTAATCCCTAGTCTTAATTTAACAGTAGATTTCTCTTCGCTAGAGCTGATGATTATGAATATAAATAGGCACATTTTTTTTTGGTACATTTTTGCGTCAATTTTTTGGTGAAGTGATTGGTATCGATCGTGTCTGGTCTTTCGTTAGATGAAATACACAGAACTTGGCGTGTGTCCGAGGTACGAGGATTTTCGCTCCACTAAGGCACCACCTGAACTATTCGAACTTGAATTGCAGCTCTGAATTCTCAGCCCTGAAACAAAATACGTGAATTAGTGTTTCGCAATTTCTGATAGACAGTCGGAATATTTTTATTGGGGTACAGTTGTAGTCTGAAGAGACTGAAAGGTTGAAAAAAATTCTGGAAATTCTAAAACGCTCGGAATTTTTATTTAGCAAAAACTTCAAGTAATTTTTTCCTTTACATTCGAATGTACGAGACCTCCGCCAAACGCTCGGTTTTTATTTTTTTCCAGTACTACATTTTAGAGAGGACCACACACAATCCTCACAGATGATGATAAAAAATCATATCCAAAGAGAAAGAACCATGTTCTCAAGTTGATGCCTCAAGTACCAAAATACTTGACTCCTCTCTTTTCTCTCTTTTATTAAAGTTTTCCCCGGAGATCTCGAGTACACCCTCAGGGGAGCCTTACCAATTTATTGGGTATAATTCCCTTAATTTGATATTTAGAGGGGGCGTAACACATGGGAAAGAATAAATGAACAGAAATTTTCGACGACAGGTTTAGGTGTTAGTTACGAATTATGATTCAATGGCTCCATTCAGATTGGAATGTCTCTAGCGACCCAACAAAGGGCTGAGCATCTCGTTTCTTAATGACTCGTTTCTAGTATTCAACGATTTTTTATTTTTCTGTTTCAGATGAGAATTTGGTGAAAAAAAGTGAAGTGACATGAAAAAAAGTGAAATAAAGTGAAAAAAAGTGAAGTAAAGTGAAATAAAGTGAAGTGAAAAAAGTGGTTCCAGAGATTCAAAAGCGGTTTTCAGGATTTTAAAGGATATTTCATCGGTGCAGCAAAGGTAAGTCTAGTTTTTGTAAGAGATCCAGGAAACAATTAAATATCTGAATTTCCAAAGGTGAATATTACGAGAAAATCCATGAATAATCAATTACTGGTTTTTTAATTGCGCGTTATAAAAATTCAACAATTTTTTTTATTTTGGAACAAATAATTTGGAAAGCTCAGACCTTTTAATCGTTTACTGATGAAGCGAAAATCTTGAAAATGCATAGGCAATCAATTATCGCAATCAATTACAAGATATATTCATATCAGAAATCTATTCCACGATCGTTAAAATGTTTTCTTTTGCGTGGAAAAATAGAAGAATCTCACGATTTATCAATGTTCATGTTCTTCGCAAGTTAACGAACATGTAATCGTGGTTTAAATCCCCTCTGGAGTAAGAGTGGATTAAAGAACGCGTTGTTTATCGGGCCTGTAAACATTTTGATGATAGGTGGCCCGGGATCGCACTTCGTTGAGTGTGACTACTTAGGCGATATGAGTTTATAAAAGCGAATTTTTTTTTTCCTCTGCTTTTGTAATGAATTCCCGATTATCGTTATTCAACACCGGAAAATAGCGATAGAATTGATTTATCGTTCCCCGAATTTGATTTTTTTTATTTGTCGTGGTTTTGTTGGGGGAGCTTGTGACATTGATGATGATTTTTTGAAGCTCCGGGGACACGTGGTGAGTGCGTTAAAAAGCTAACTGTCACCGGAGCTAATAGTCGCTGTCATGTTCCGTCGGTTTCAGGCGACGACGTTCTTCCGTTTCACTGAATCAAGTCGTCGAACTCACAAAATGAATAAACAATTTTGAGACACTTGAGCAAGACTCCAATTTGCATAACACAAGGATAAATAATAATAACGCGTAGAGCAATTTAAATTTAAATTTTACGAAAACGTTTTGATTAATTGTCTCTCAAAAGAAAAATTGTTAATTGCGCAATAATTTTTTACAACGATTGTGAGTTAGTTCTACGTTTTATTCAGTTTCGACTCGTACTTTAAAATTTATTTTTCGTGCTTTTTATTTTTCCCTACGCGCGATAAATGGCAGAAGGATTTTTGTTTGAAGATTCAAGAACAAAGGGATATGACAGTTTAATGTGACGGGTAGGCTGGCGCCGATGGAACTCATAAAGTTTCCCGGCTTTTCCCACATGGCCCGGCGTCGTTGAGTCCTTGCTGATCCTTTTCGACAGCCGTAGAAAATTGACACTCGTTAAAGTCAACACATTTAGTCTAGTATGAGCTCAATGGGTGGTATGAGACCTGTGGTACAACAGGTCCTTCGTGCTTTCTACCCTTTTTGGCCAGGACAAAGTGATCTCGTCTTACATACTCCAAAACACAATGAATACAATGAAAAGAGAGGAGAAATTCGAGACATGCGATAGAATTAGTCCCGGTGATTTTAGAAAAAATTCCAGGACCACATGTTCATTGAAAATTAATTGTAAAATCGTTTCTCAACATTTTTTATCCAATTCATTGGTCACCATAATTTCCCAGATGTTTCCAAGTAAAAATCCTGATAAAAAAAATGAAATTCACGACGTACCATGATCAGTAGCGGGCGTAGGGCATTCACTGTAGGGTGAGCTGATATTTCCAACTGAACTACTACCCCCGGTGTGTGCTTGAAGACTCCTCATAGCAGCGACATTGATATTACCACAATTACCCCCAAGCCCATATCCAACATAATAATCCTGAGGATGTTGTGGTAATTGCTGTTGTCCACTGGTCGTACACTTGTAATTACAGCTCATGAGGGCCTCGTTATCACTCTCGGTTTTGTATCCCACCCCCTCCTGTACCTGCTCTTTGTTCAAAAATCCCTCGGTGGGTCTGTAGGTAAGCTGATCCTGACTCCTGACGTATGGCTCATTTTTAAACGCAATCTCTCCATTTCTGTACAACGAAGCCTCACCAGTTTTGTACGTGACCTCAGTCGTCTTGTACGTCACCTCGGCAATTGGTGGGGGTGGGGGTTTGTACGCAGTTTCAGGATAGGAACTCCATTCTGGAACAGTTCCAGCAGCAGCACCGTACATCGTAGCATACTCTTGATAATTTTGATACTGATTTTGATATCCATTTGAATAATCAACACCGGTAGCCGGTATATTGTCGTAGCAGGGAGGCTGTACCCCTCCGACACCCACTGGTGCACCACCGGGAAAGTACTGGGAGTACTGGGGCTTCAGTGCTTGACATTTTCTCCGGAAGCCCCTGGGCCTTCGGCGAAAGCTACCCTCCTCGAACATGTACTCACTCGCTGGATCAATTGTCCAGTAGTGGCCCTTTCCTGGCCTTCCCAGGCCCTTTGGTAGCTTTATGAAGCACTCGTTGAGGCTCAGATTGTGACGCACTGAGTTCTTCCAGCCCTGGTAGGACCCTCGGAAGAAGGGAAATCGTTGCTGGAGAAATGTGTATATCTCGGAGAGGGTCAGACGTTTATCTGGGCTCGATTGAATCGCCATTACTATCAGGGCTATGTAGGAGTAGGGGGGCTTTTCCTGGCGACGTGCACCTGGCTTTCGTGGTGCCTCCGGGGCACTTGTCATCAGGGTATCACTCTGGGATAGGGATGAAATAACACTTGAGGGGGTTCTTGACACCAGGGGATGAGCACTTGAGGATGTTGTCAGGTGGTCGTGCAGGTGGAGAGACGATGACTCCAGGTCACTCTTCATCTTGGGGTTCAGGTAGTTGTCGTACATTGGTGAGAGATTTCTTTTTTTTTTTCACTGGTTATCACTCGTCACGGTTAACATGTTTCGATTGAGGATTGGGGTGTAGGAGGGTGAGGTGATTGTGTTTACATGGGAGAGGGATTTGGGGTGAGTTGGGGGCTTGGGATTTGTTGGTTTGATTATGGAGTTGTTTGGATGGGAGAGAAAGTATCGCGTGTGAGGGTTACGGATGACTGGTGGACCGAGATGATCGGATGAGGAGAGGATTCAATGCAGCTGGGGTGTGGCATGATGGGTTAGAGACGCCTATGGGTGGGGATTCTGCGTTTCAATGGGTCTGAGTGGTCGGTTTTGTTAGGATTTATCGGGATTTGGGGCCAATCGTGGGGCGCTTGGGGTTTGAGACAGGTTTTATTGGAGTATCAGTACTTGATCTCGTCGATTTAGCTATTTAATTAATTAATTAATTGATCATCCAATCGATTTTATGAATTCATTGGTTATTCATTAACTTAATTAATTAATTTTATTATATAATTGATTTAGTTGACTAATTTTTCTGCTTCTCTGGATTTTTTGGGAAACGTCTGGCGTTAAAGAGAATTTTTTTAGGCAGAAAATTTTTTAAGACTTTTCTATAATTGATTTGTGGTATTTGAAGGGGGGGAGAGATCAATCGGTAATCGATCCAACTGTCGGCCTGGTATGTTGTGCTGAGGCGTTTGGTCTTCTTCTTCTCAAGTGACTCCCGTCAATGAGGAACCGATTGCAAGAGGTTTGTTTGTTATTCATGGTGTGTGATGCCAGTTCAAATGACACAAAGACGTCATAGAGATATTCAGAGATTAGATAGCAAAGGAGAGTGGGATTTAATTCTGATATTTATCTCGGGCTCTTGGCGATGAACTTGGAACACTCCTCTCTCTTCGGTTCGTCAATGCTGGATTTGTTTGGGTTGGGAGGAGTAATGTGGTGATAGAGAGGTGACAGACCGGATGGTTGGGCCTTGTAGACCATTCAGACTAATTGTCGGGCCTTTTTTCTTGACACCTCTCATTCTCTTGTCAGGGACAACAGCTCAAAGAAATTAAATTGAAAAGAGAAACAAAAATTCTCTTTCAAATTGAAAATTAATTCATTTCTGCAGAATAAATTTAATCTTCAGCCCCAAATCATTTCGTGTTTATTTACATATTTTAATTAAACAAAAAATTGTCTCCGGGAGTCTCCAACCACTTGTTATAATTTATGTTCTATGCGTCTGCGTGTGGTATAAGGGGTTGAGGATTTTTCAAAAAAATGTCGAGTGCATGGTCTCTGGTCCACCCACTTGTCCGGCCTTCAGCAACCCCCCCGGTGGCCTCAAGGGTGGAGTGCTTCTGTTTACCGTTACGCCTTCGAGATTCATAAGTGTTCAGTTCATCTTATTCTTATCTCAAGAAGTGAAATCGTATTTTCATTTTTTTTTTTTCATTATCAGTTGGAATTCATTTTTTGCTGATCCCATTAAATGTTCATTCTTCTCATTGGATCGAGAGGAAACCGGGGAAGGTTAGTGCCTCGTGGCTCTGGGTAGCACGTGAAGCTGCAAGCTCTCGCAGCCGAGGGAAAAACGACGGGGCCACCCAGGCCGCCATCAGACGCGCCGACAACACTGTTTACACGATATTCGTAATTTTATACCACTGATCGTACATGTCTGGTACAGTAACCCTATGGTGTCCCTCAGTGTCATTCATTCCCTTTGACTTTTCGACTTTTTATATTCAAATGTTACCTTTGGACGTAAGTTATCCCCGAATGTTCCATTACGGAGGATAAATAAATTAATATTTCTCCCTCGCATATGCAACTTTATAATTATACGATAAATTGGTGGGGGGGGAGGAGGAGTGATAGTTTGTAAAATCTGTGCAAACAGCTTAACTATTGATTAATTTTCCGAAGGTTGAACCGTAATAGAAGAGCGATAAAATAAAAAATTCTAAAATAGAGAATTAGTTCAGAATCAGGTGCGCTAATTTGTTCCACAAACAATACGATTATCCACTTGTTTATACTTGAATTTATTCCCCGAAAAAAAAAATGAAAATTTAATTATAAATCTCTCACTCATGAAAAGCCCCAGTGGGGTCTGGTGAGTGTTTCTTTCTGATCGGTATTGCGAGGTAGAACCGCAGTTTCATTCGAGGGGAAGAACGAATCCGAAATAAGACGATGTTTACACGATCCTCAGCTATTTTGGAAAGCGTGCAAAGTTTTGAGGCCTCTTGAATCGATTCATTTACTCCAATCCCACGTAACGTTCACTCCACGTTCTATCACACCCTCACCCACCACCCGTATTCCTCACAAATTTTAAATTCCCTGAGTCATTAACCGAGAATTAACAATTTAATTCTGTTTATGGAAAGTCCCGGGGGCCTCTTAAGGTCTGTTTACTCGCAGCGTGGTATCCTGGTTATGATCCACTGGCTTTTAGCACTCGTCTCAAAAATCCTCTTCTGACTGAAGTTCCTCTTCTTTCGAGGACGCACTCCCCTGGTAGCTCGATGACAGCATGAACGAGTTACAGTAGTCCTAAATTGTTTACAATCTTATCAAAACACTGCTTGAAATATCCAGTTGGGGGGCAGAGAGAGAAAAGGCGGAGGAAGCTGTCAAAAAAATTTGGTAAATTAAATTTTCGACATTTTTGTTTTTAATCGAAAGTTGCCATTGGGGCTTTACTATTCCATGAAGACGGGGATAAATCAGGGCCTTCAAAGAGAAAAAAGAATTCCGTTTAGACGAAGCGAAGAAAAATTAAAGTCAAGTTCAGAATAATGAGAATTCAACTGCATCTGTTAGTTAAATTGGGGGGGAAAAAAATTCAAGTGTGTGTGAGACATAGGGTGTGTCTCGATGTATTTCAGAAAATTAACAGTTTCAAAGAGCCCAGTATTTCTGGGATGCATTTCTGCGGTGGAAAGAGCATAATTTTACACTCAGTTCGAAGGCACAGGAGATTATGTAAACAATTTACTCATGAGGACCGCAATGTTGTAGTTGCTTTTCAGCTTCGACCTTAGACTCACTCGGAATAACCACTTTTCGTACTTCAATAATTTATTGGAATGTAATTTTCCAACTTCAGTGAAATATGAATGAGATTTCGGTTGTTTATTGATTGAGCTGAGAGATTAGAACAGCTTGAGGAAGTGTTATTTCGAGGAAGCAGGTATTTTTTCAAATTTTTCGTTTGCTTTTTTTATGGAGTATTGTTTATATTTTGGGGTCATGTACAATGAGGGGGTGGGTGATGGGGAGGAGGGAGGGGTGAAGTGATAGGAGGCCGTTGTATTTCACCCCCTTCTCGGTGGTCTGAAATGGAGCGAGGCACCAGCTGCGGCCATCTTGCCAGCGCTAGCTGAGTTTTAACGGCGTCGTTAAGATAGTTTTTTTTTTTTAATTCTCAACGATCGTTTGTTAAATGCCGTAGACATCAACCGGAATAGATTGCCGTCAAAGTTTCATTCGTTCGAACAATGTTAATAATTTTGAAGATAAAATTCATTCACGCGCTTCTGGGTTAAACTATTGCGTACGGGAATTGAGGTGAAGGATAGTAGAAATTTCAGACCTATAAATGAATAAAAAAATTGGTATTCCAGGACTGCAAAATAACTATTTTCTGGGCATTTGCCAGATTTTTCGGAGCCGGAAGTTGTAAATTAGCGCATCTGGTTGCTTTGTCTCGTTTTACTTGGGAAAATCGAAATGTGAATTTATCACGATAAAAAGAGGGAGAAACGTGAGGTGCTGTAAACCAGAGTCGTAAAAGATAAGAGACAGATGTGGCCCTTTTTTGCGGATTAGATTTGAAAATGACGAGGATGAAAGGACTTATCACTGGCATCTGCTCCCTGAGGAAAGAACTACAACTGCCATTTTCCATTGATCGGTATTTTTTTTCTCATAGTGAGGTAACTGACTTACCATCACCAGAAAATTTCTCCCTTTCCGATGTGCCGTCTGTCGGTAACGTAGCTCTTCGAATGGTTTTTGAACTCGCCATCGACGGTTCAGGATGAGTCCTGCATTGCTCGCCTCATTATTCAAAATAAATAACTCACCGTGGAGTTTTCTAATAAAACAAATGAAATTTACAAACACCACAAAATAATATTTTTCAAACTGCAATCGTGGGATTAATTATTCAGTGCTAGTGTAACTCGCGAAATTATTTTCTAACAAAATTGGAGCAAATCGTATTGTTATTATTATTCCAGTAAGAAAGGGAAAATTTGTTGCTTTCATTGTCGTCGATTAAGGAGAATTGGCAGGACGATTGGAAAATCTCTAAATCGGCTGCATTCCAGACTAAATAAAAACATTGTAAAGCCCATTATACCCCCTCCAACCTGCGTGACGCCAGATTTCGTATATTTTCTGAATCAATATTGAAGTTCTCATTGCGACCTTGGGTGCAATGTAACAACAGGTAGAGAGTATCCCACTGATCTTTCTTTTTCCAGTCACAAAATAAAAAACCCCTAGACCCGATTTTTTTAAAGAAATTCCCGAGCAAAATTTCAGTGCTGGAAATTTTACTGAAGAGGCCTCAATTTTTTTAAAAGACTTTTAGAGAAATTTTATAGAAATTACTAGACATTAACTTCAATGGGGAATTGTTCACGAGAGGTTTCCAATTTTCTTCACTCCGCTGAGTGAATTTTTGTGAAAAATAGTTTTTATCTGACTGAATTGAAAGGCCGAATGAATGAAAAGTGAATGAGTCGAGTGGATTGACACAGTTCGAGGCAGTTAAACAGGAAATAAATCATCATCAATGCACATCATTGAGAGATGTACTTGGAATCTTTTGAGGGAGACTCGAGAATGAATCGCGAGGATTTTCTGTCCACTCGAAGTGTCGTAAAGGTACCCCGAGGAGTCCTCTCACATTAACCATTAGGCCCAGGGGGTAGGAGGAATAATGAATAAAGCGTTGACGCGATGTGTTGACGGTCGGTTTAATCCATAAAAATTTAATTACCCTGAGATAATAAACAGGAAAAATGAGAGGAGGGAGTTATAAATTTTTTTGGTCTAGAAAAATAAACGAGAGGTTTTAAAATGTCGTTTTGAGATTGTTCGCAGTAGTGTTGTACATTGGCTGGGCTACATTGAGTCTGTTCAATGTCTAGGAATGACTGAATACAAGGAAAAATAAATATCTGTAGCTGTGAATATCTCCCTTCTTTCAGAGACATTTTATATTGTTTAGTTTCGTTGATATTTTCTTTAAATTGACATTTAATTGAGATTAAAAAATCAAGGGTAATTCACTGAACACTTGCTGGGAGTATCATCTTCAGGTAATAGTACAAATTGTGAATATTATCTTGGGGAAAAACGAGGGGAAAATTAATCTGACACTCTGACAGCTTCTGAACCAGATTAAAAAAAAAACATTTGAAATTTCGAAGATTAAAAGCAATCGTTTTCTGGACATTTGTTTCGGCTTAAAATTCTCTCCCTCATACCTGAAACGTCCGTCGCGCGAATCTCCGGCATCTGGAAGGACTTAAAACGCGCGAAGAGCCGTAAAAGGCCCGAGAATCTCCCTCATACGAACACTACAAACTACCCATCCGGAAAAAGGAGATCATGCCAAAAGAGCTACGTGCGACTAGCTCCGAAACCCGGATATTTTCTTGTCAAATGTCAGAATGCATTTTTAGTTGTGGATTGCGAATGTTGGCGGGAAACTCCACTGGTACCTACTGGGCTTGACTGGTGGACCAGCTTTTCACTCAATGGGCATCCCGTTGTCACGATGGACACTGCTTACGGTAGATTAAAGGTAAACGTGGATTTTAATTCTCAGCGGGTGAGGGCGTATGGCGCCACCAGTTAATCCGACGGGTAGAAGAGACACGCGTCGCTCTTAAGGATTTTTATGGGTTTAAAAGAGGAAAAAAAAATCAATCACCAATTGCGATAACCGAGGAAATGCAACATCCATTTTTCCCTGATTATGTTGGCATAAAATTAATTTTCTAAATATTTTTTTAGCCATTGAATTGAATTTTTTTGGCGAGTTGAAATAAAAGTTCATGAAAAGTGTGGAAAATCGGTAATTCAACAGATTTGGATTTTTTTAATACGATAAATAACCGAAACCACTGTGGGTTCTATGCGAAACGTTCCTGAAGCCGATAGTGACATCAAAAGAAGCGGCAACGGATATGTGTAAACCGCACCCCCGCGTGAAATAAATGTTAATAGTGAAGGCCTAGGGTCCTTCCCGGGAATCCCTCCTCATCAAAGAGCCGCGGACAGATAAATGTAAGCGAGCGTTTAACGCGAAGTCGTCGCTAATTTTAATTGCCACCTGATTTACCCTATTCCTCGTTAAAACTCTATTTTTCGTTTTCTGAAAATATCCAAATGAGGGGGAGGCGAGAAATTGATGGAGGAGTGAACTCTTTGCGAATATGCTACGTGACTCTTTCCCGAGAACAATTGCGAAAATATACATTAGACGAGTTTAGAATTTTTCTGACACTCTCAGCTGAAGCGCCAGTAATTTTTTGGTAAATAGTGATTTCTGGGGAGCTTTTATCTTTCTCGTAATGAGAACAAAAAATATATTTCATTGATTTTTTTATTTTTTTTCGTCGCGATAGTTCGTACATTCGTGATAATTATTCCGCGAATGAATTTTATTCACCGGATTGGAGAGAAGAAAAGCGAAGTGGAGTAATAATATATCCCGATAAGAATCGGATGTCTCTGAAAAGCACTTGCTCAGTGCAATATTCGGTTTGATTTGACGCCACACGGTCCATCGCCTTCCGGCTGTTTTCATACAAAACAAAGAAACTCATCCCATCGATTTTTCTCCTTTACGCTTATACCCGCTCCATCTTCATTCCTTTTCAATGATACTTTGCAATTCTCAACCTATCGGTGGGCTCCTTTCATCTATGAAAACCGGAAAATGTGAAATTATTCAAATATAACCGGTAAAATCGAGTGGTGAATAATTTAACCGGTGAAAATCTAAAAAACTGTGAAGAGGAAGTGCCGCCGACGTTCCGAAATACTTTCGGCAGACGGCGTGGCACCACAGCTTGATAGAGAGGGAGGGAGTCCCCATGAAATGGGAGAAAAAAGGGATGTTAAATAGGATGAGAAGTGGGAGGGAATGTTCCGAGCAATAAGGAAGTTACCCACTGCTTAAAATAACAAAAAGAAGTCGCTAAATATCGTTATGAGGCCGATGTGCCTGAGAAAATAACCGTGAAAAACGGAATGAGGCTTTTCAGGAGCTTCTAGACGGCCCGGGGCCAGTTTCTCGTGATATAATCAATTAGTGAGACCAGTCGAGATATTTTTCATCTCGAGAAGGTCCCATACACCGCAAAAATGAATTATAGACCTTCACCCGGTATTTTTTTCATCGAATATAGAAAATTCGAGTAGTTGAAAATTTTTTTATAAAATACAGACAGGAATTACCACTCGTCAGGAATTATCAAGCGAAAATAATTACCTGAGAATTAATTTTAATCTCGGAATTAAAAATTTCTAAATAAAATAATTCGTACTGGAAAAGATTAAAATAAAGTCATCGAAGAAAATTAATTTTTTTTTTTTGGTATAAATCGTTTATTGAATTGCAAAAAGAACTTGGATAATTCAATTCGTGTTATCTCAATCCCTCGGACTCCTCTTATTTTCATATTTCCGTAAAAAAAGCACTCGCTGAAGTTTAATGGAGCCATCAACCTCACCCCAACCGATAAACCCATTATTCTTAACACTCGGGGAATGGGTCCCTCGGTAGCCATGTTCCTGTCAGTTAACCAGACTGGCAAGCACACATCAACACTCGTACATATTCTCTTCCCCTTTCACATTCACGTATAACAGTTTTGTTATCCCCACGATGGTTACCTTCAACGTCACTGGGCAAAATGGCAAATACGCACGCGCTACACTCCCACGGATAGCCACCAGGCGAGATAAAGAGAGAGAGAGAAGGAGAGAGCTTTCTCCCTCGATATCAAGGAGGCCGTGTGGTGATACGAAGGGGGAGGCTAAAGGTGGGCAAAGAAAAATATGGCGGAGTGGCCCTTTGTAACGATGTGAAATATTCGTCAGCCATTGTGAATTTCTCTTTCAGAGGTGCCAATTGTTATTACTCGTGAATAATTATTTTTACATTCGTGTTAGAAATATTGGGAATTAGAGAATTCATGAGGGGGAATGGATAATAATTATGTTTTTATTCAGTAAAAATTAGTGAATTGTTTTCTGTCGAATAAAAATAGTTGGAATATTTTTATATTGAAGTCTCGATATTGAATTGAATATTAAATTTAATATTGTGAGCGCGGGTCTCCACGGAGATAAAAATTGTTTAAAAATCACGTGACGGTTCCGTAATCCGTAATTTTTACCTAAAAATTCGATCTATCGTTTTTTTTTACTGAACGTTTCACACTTTTTCTTCAACGTTCTGGACTTTTTCCTGAAAGTTGACTGGCAAATTACCCAACAGACACGTAATTTGTAAAGAATTTATCTCCCCCTGTGTAAACCACAACCGTAAATTAAATTTAGTAATTAGTCCGTTGGATTAAAAAATCAAAAGAGTAAAAATTCTTCACTTCCGCCTCGAGTCAAAGGATGCACCCGGGTATTTTGACACGAAACTACCTCCCGGGATAATCCGTTAAACGACGTAGACGGGTGGTCCAAGTCACCTTTCAGAATCCTCGACTGACAAAAGTAGAACTCCGAAAAAAAAGGGGGAAAAAGCGACAGTAGGACGGTTTTGTTCGGTCTGATAATCCTAGTGACAATCCTTGCCACCAGAAGTGCCAACTTCTTGGCGGATTTGATTCGAAATGCGGGTAATCCCCCTTCTCTCTCACTCTCTCTCTCGCTTGGTCCATCCTGAGCCGGTGGAGAGTGGCGAGACCACGTGCCAAAAATTACAGACCTTAATTTTAATCTAAAAATTGGATCGAGGAATTACAAGAAAATACGGATGGCGACGTGAAAGAAATTTTATTGGGTCCGAATATGCCCTGAAGATGCTCTCGACAATGAGATCTTTATACTGATGAGACGAGCGTTAATACTCTTGGATATGTTCCACTAGACCTCGATATTTCGAATCAGATGGTGTGGAAATGTAAATTTATTGCCGGTGAAGACGATCAGATTCTCGAGATTGGTGAGATATTATCGACAATTATTTTCCGACCCTGGGGTTGTGACTTCGAGAATTTATCTGCTCTGTACATCTCAGTGGCACGTGCAGTCGAGAGATCTGAATGTGGGTATTTACGTAGGCGATTGAGTCTCGAAGTATCACTTCAATCTGTTTTCAAAATTCCCCGTTAAAAATTGTTGTCTAAATTTCTCTCGCAATTCATTAAATCCCAGTCAACTCAGTAAATTGAAATTTAATGAATTCCCTAAATTTTCAAGTTTGTTTTTTACGGCGCATTTCAAAACAAACTCAAAAAAACAAATCCCAATTCTCAGAAACAGTGGGAAAAACCATTTGACCCACTTTTGGCGCATAAAATTCTGTTTGGTACTTTAGTACCTCCTAGTGACCGAGGGAAAACCCGCGGACAATGGGATAACCCAGGAGTCGGTTTTGTTTCTGAATACTGCAACATCCGGTTCCGTCGGTTATCTCAAGTTACACGTGGACCATTGTGCCACATGTGTCCCTCAAACCCACACAATTTACTCCCCACAGTTGAAAATTTTTGTCAGATTTTTCAAGACCAAAACGAAAAAAATGATCTCGGCTTTGACGACTTTGCGGGGGATTTCAAGCGTTTAATAAACGAGTAAATAATTTTTGTCACGTACCACTGTGTGGGTGAATAGATGCCCATTATATAGCATCAGGCGTTAAATGGGATTATATTGAGCCATTTCACCCGGAGAAGAATGGAGTCAAATGGTGAACTGTGGTTATGTTTTGGTAGGCGAACTGCGTGAGCTCTGTTGGTGACCTGTCCTTTTAACTGTCGGGTGATTGGTTGACAGGTGAATACCCCCCCTTATATTTTAAATCCTTGAGTAAATTCGAAAGTCTATTTTTCTTTCGTTTTTTACTGTCAAAAAAATTATTCCTCAAATCCTAATGATCCGATGTTTCTGATTATGGTGAAAAATCACTGTTGTCATTTTTTTAATTAATGAATTAATCCATTAAGGAGGAGTTTGACATTTTATTCACACCTGAGAGTATAAACTCTGGGCCAGATGACCAAAATAACATATGAGTCAATTGAAAAAATAACTCTGCATCATCAATCACCAGTTGTTTCCCCAAATAATTTCATAAAATTACTCCCTTTATTTTTTTTCACTCTCCAATTCAATGAAAAAAAAAATGTCAGATCATGGGCATTGGCTTGGCTGGTGGGCCCAGTAGTGACGCAGCAGCCTATGGCTCCCTTGGAGTGGCCATTCTCGTTCATTGTGCGAGGACGTTCTTCAAAAAACTAAAATGACCACACCGATTTCATTTCTTAAACGGTTTGAGTGCTTCGAGCACAGTCACTCGTTTTCGTTCATTCATTTTGGCTCTTCCTCACTGTCTTCTTTTCCCCGTTGGCCCGGGCAGTTGAGTGGGATTCGAGAGCAAAGTCCAACGTGTGGAATTTCAAACTCCTGACAGGCCATCACTGGTGCACTCACCTCTTTGAAAAATCAAAAATAAAATTGTGAAATTTTATTCCAATTCAGAAATCCCCTTGGATTTGGACTCAAGTTTTTTTTTTCACTCTCTTGGGGTGTGATGTGGGTGACACGGTGGAATTTTCTGTCATCAAATATTTGAGAAGTCAGGGGGGGTGGGGAGGCTTATGCTTTGATCTGGACACTTGAGGTAAGGTGAGATGGGTATCGTCAGGGTACCAGACTGCTTGGCGACTACGGCCTTCCACTCGTGAAAATGAGGAGGGAAAAAAAAATTTGGATAAGGAAAACATACCAACTGTGTGGGGGGTCCTACATCAGTCACGTGGCCCCGGGGACTTGTGTTTTTCCGGTCTCTTTGGGGCTGAGACTCCGGTGCCGCGTTAACGGCGTCGTTGAAAATATGGGAGAATTTATGGTTCTGTCATGTGTGAATTTCAGTTTTCAAAATTTTGAGCTTCTCTCGTCGGCACGATCTGGCAATAAAAAAATTGAAATCTTTCGGAAATATATTTTACATCCGGTTGAGTTATCGGAGACATTACAGGAATGACTGTTCATCTAAAAAAATGCACTAGGTCTTGAAATCGACGTCTGGAATCTCTCCTAATGTTTACTTTGCGGTCTTTTTGATTCCTCCACCGCGCGATTCAAAATTCTCAATCACGATTTTTTCAGATCGATCTCAAGCTCCGAGACGATTTCAAAAATCTTCATTCGAGTGGTCACGAACACTACCGATCAATCAGGAAGTCGTTCTTCTCGCGCGCGTGACTTTTCACTTCTGAAGAAAAAAAAAACGGCCCGTCGATCGGTCAATACGTTGACACGTCGTCGGGAGGAATTTCTCAGGCGCATATTTTCATAACGTGGGCGTATGCCGTTAGTCCCACTCGTCGACAGGTTCCACACAGAAGTATCGAAAAAAAAAAAAAAATCCAGGGCTTGGAGTCTCCAAATCTCGAAGGGGACGATTGGGGGTGGGTACCATTGATATTAATGTTTCCTACTGTCGCTCAGGAAATTTCAAGCAAATTGTGGAAGTACAGGGGAACCTCCGGATGTATACCACGCCCTTCTGACATTTACATTTTATTTATTTCATAACAATGTTGTCAATTATGGGGGAAAATAAATACGGTGATGGCCGGTCAATTTGTCTCACCGGTTTCTCGCCTCTGCGCTGTGATAAAATGGTTGAACGCCCTGGTGAAGACACACGCGCACCGGCTGTCACAACTGTTTTTATCCTTTTCTCCATTTTCGTACATTTTTTTTTATTTTCAACCCTTTTACGCCTTTTTATTTCAACTGCGGCGGTCGCTCTTTGCGCTCTCAAGCCCCATTACCAACTATCTTTGAGCTCTCACAGGCATTACTAAATGAGTCGTAAAAATTTTTTTCGTAGTGCGTAGATTTAAAAGAGTATTTGTGAAATAATCATCAATTATTCATTAGTTGAGAGAAATTAAAATGTCAGGTTATTGAATATCTCCGGAATTTCTGTGACACCATTTGCAATGTATCCTGTCATTTTCGTTAATTCTATTAAAAAAGTTCTATGATAAATTTATCGGATTAAGGTTTGAATGAGAGATGTGTGTGTGGGTGAAGAATTTGATGATTCAACGATGACAGGGGAATTTTTTTCAACCCAGAAGCCCAGGTATGAATGAAATAATTGCCAGAGACCCGAGAGATCTAGTCAGGACGTGTCAAACGAGGCTACAACACGTGAGAGGTACCATTGTCATTCTTTGTTGAAATGAAAATGATGGAGTGGATGAAGGCCTCAAGTGTGAAATCAGCTTCAATTGTGATACGGGTAATATATTTAAAAAATAAAAAATTGACATCTCCGGGGTCAGTCATAATAATTTTTTCAATTCTAATTTTGATCAAATTTTGGACAGAAATATTCACTAAAAATTCGAAGTCACGCGACGCATTCACATCAGATCATTCAAAATTGCAGAATTTTTTTTCCCACCCCTCGCGAATTTAGGAGAATATATCAGAAATTTTCAGTGATAAAGATCAATGGTGATCAGACACACTAGTGACTCAACTTCACCAACAACAGGTGACTCAAAATTACTGATGGGTCCCTAAATAAAAATTTTTACAACTAAAAATTGAACTGATAATTCTGGCCAAGAAGTGCAATCACTCGTTCACCAGTCACTCAACGCTCTTCCTCAACACTCGAGACAGTCCTTGTGGATATTCTAGTAATAGAACACAATGGCAAAACATCACTGACCTATCTCTTAGTCGGGCAGTCTGTGGATTGGTAACAATGTTCGATTATACAAATGGCGTGAACTTGTCTGGCAGTTGAATAATCCTCTCTTGCGCCAAGGCGACGGTCAAACCCGTGAATTGAATCAACATCGGACACTGCCAGCATCAACAACCTACGGCATATTCAATGGTTAAGACAGATAGGGTCGTGTACCCGGTGATATTAGAGTTCAACACCTGGACTGCGGCTTCGAATAATTCCATTTTTCAGTGATAAAATTGGGCTCATTTTCACAGAACATTTCTCGATGCGCCGATAACCCATTCGCTTATCCAGAAAATTTTTCCAAAATTACGGAAAGAAAAATTGCAACTGTTCGCTCTTCAACATTTGATTTTTTTTTCCTCGTCATTCGCAACAGGATTTTGCACTTGTTCACTTCAGAGCTCCATAAGAATTTCTGGCAAATTCTATTGTTATACTTCATTCTTGTTGATACATAGTTAAATGACCTGAGGTTGTAGAATTTCACGGTAAATCAGCCTTGGAGCCTCCAACACAAACTCATTGTTCGCGCATGCCTCCTGTGGTGTTACGGCTACACCAACTCCTATAATGGCTCTATCGAACCGAGTCCGATGCTGTGGGATTTAGTTTCCTTATTCCTTCACTCATAAACTAGTTAAACATGTGATTGACCCTAAAAAATGAAAGAAAAAAACACCATACGGAAATTAGTTATCTCCCGAAGACGATTTCTTTTGCACAAAAAAAAAAATTTATGTCAAAATTAAACTTCCAGGGGAGGGGGGGAGGATAACGAGGGACGAAGGTTAGTTTTATCACAAAAATTAGACATAAAGTGGTTGATTGTCATTACGTCCTACGTTTCGCACTCTAAAGAGCTAATTTTTATCCAAAATTTCTTTCCGTACGGACCCAGAATTTAGAAGCTACATATTCTTGTGCAGCACGACAGACTGAGAATATTTCGTCAATCATCGTCTCGGCTCGTTAGCGGTATCCATCACAGAGACAGGCGAATGGATTTAAACTCGGCGCCACATAGTCTTTTTATGAAAAATAATAATTTTAGTCACTCGTCGAGAATGCCAATTGTCGCAAAGTTATTCCCGGTAAATTCTGTCCATTCGAATTGTAAATAGAGTGTCATGATTTCAGGGAGTAGGGGGAGAGGTGGGTTGAAGGGGGTGTTTCACAATGTTTGATATTTCATTGTCCCTTTTTTGGGGATTCTTAAACGTTTTCTTTACTGGCACACGCTACTGGGTGCGTCTCAACTGCTCTGTTTTCAGAACAAACCGACAAAAGCTTACACTCATAACAGGAAAAATATTAAATCACTACTGGACGACCGTGACCTACCTCTAAAACGATATCTTACATAACAAAAAAATTTTAACTGAAAATAGTAGGGCTCAGGTTGAACTAAAAATGTTATCAACCCCTAGTGGTTAATATTATCGGTTGAGATGTTGTATTATTAAAAATTTTATTCAGATAATTTTTTTATAGAGATTTCCTCTCTGTTAAATTCAATTTGATGATGATAATTATGAATTTTTGACGTTTTCAATGTAACGTTGTTTACGTGACGTTTTTTTTTATCTCAAGTTATACGGAAGCTCTCGCAATAGCCATCTCGGCCACCCGCAACGGTTCCCTTCATGGTTTTCAACAAAAACTCGTGTAAAAAGCCTCCCATACACAGACCGACGGTACACTGGTTATAGTGTGAACCCGGTTAGTTGTTTATAAAATTACGAATGATAATGTAAGCATTTTTTCACGCTCACCGCGATGTGTGGGTGAGTCGAGTGAACGCCTACCTCGTTCCCTCCGGGGCTAATTTTAGGGTGTTCAACCCCCCTTACGGTGCGTGTATAATACAGAGTGGGGAGTGCGTGTGGTGCACGTCAACGTGTTTACATCCCCGGGATATAACTGTTTAGAATGCTTCAATGAATGAAGCTACTTCTGAGAATTAATTTATAATTCATTTCCATATTTAATTTTCACCAGCAGGCAAAAGGGAAAATGGAGGAAAAATAAATCACAATTTTCCCGACAACCCTTGAATCGAGAAGAAAAAATACAATTTATGTTTAACATTTTTTATTTTCAATTAAAAAAAAATCAAGTCATTTTTTTTTTCGATCGTTCCTTCAAGCATTGCACTCGCTTTTATTTGTATGAATGGGGGTGGATAATTAGATCTTTATGGGTGAATGGAGGACCTCAGAATGCACTGGTATATCCATTTCAAGGGATTTCCTATGGGCAAACATCCCCCATTGTGCACTTGAACGTTTTCACGAGTGAGTGGAGCGATGCCACGCGCATAAATAGCGTGGGGTGGGCCAACAGTTATTGAGTGAGACTAGTATATGTACCTTTTCGCCGGTTACTGGGATAAAGATCATCGGGCCCCACCGCAGAGGGTAAATTTTTGGTTTGAAATGCCAAGTCGTCCGCGAGTGATTCGCCCCTGTCACACTGGTGCTATTGTCCTGGCAATTGTTGCACTCGTTGTAGGCGAGGATATACGTATTAATCGAGGCATGGAATGAGATGGATAATAGGTGGAGAGAAAGAATTTTTAGCGGATCGCTGACTACATGGGAGACTACTGGAACATGATAAAAGCTTAAACAAAATTTTTTTTCCTTTTTTTCTTTCGGGTCTGTTGAAGTTGCCTTGAAAAATCGCTTTTCACGCTTCATTTTTCTAATTAAAAAAATATGAAGAAGCTGGGAGAGCGTAGGAAGAAGCTGTTTGAAGAGGTTGAGATTCGATAATGATTTTATGAACGTTTTTCTTCAGATGAAAATAAATTTTCAATAGGATTTATTTCCCCTGAGGGAAAAGACGATGTCAAGGATTTGCGGTTAATCCAGGGAATTTAGCGACGACGAGCATTCCGATCGTCATTATGACATTAAATGCTAAATTGCTCTGTGAAAACACATTCGTTATAGCGCATACACAACCGGGCCATCGTATTTAATCGCCCCTGGAGCGCAGCCCTGCAGTGAGGGGCGCACGGGGGAGTAGTTTTAATAGTGAATGTGGCCAAAAGGAGTATATGCAAACAGCTCGGGATGTTGCTATGTTTTTGTGTATATGTGTTAACTATGTAAACTCGTATCCGGTGGGTTTACACGTTGACGACTCTATTCGAAACGCTCGCGAACGGATTCCGCAGCAATTTCGTGCGATTAATTGTACCGAGTGGAAATTTCAATAAAAATTGATGGGAAAAAATGTAATAATCAAGCACTCAAGTAAGTGCAAGAAAATTTTTTTATTTGCACTCTATGTTATCAATATTGAGTTCAATTTTCCTCGTCTGGAGATGTTTCTCCTGCTCAGCGACGATCGGGTGCAATTAATTGCGGAAAACTATTGGACATTCAAAAGAAAAATATTCGCGTGATTACTCGTTCATGTTTATTTTTGTCTACGTGTGATTTTACCTCTTCAAGACATTTTTTACAACTCAATTATGAATTTCTTTTGTGAAATGTGTGGAAGTCTGGGAGATGTTGGGAGGTGGAGTTAGAAGCACCAGATAGCAAAATTCAGCACAATTTCGCGTCTCCCCGTGAGGGATAGCCTGGGAAATTCTCCATCTGTTCGTCTTTCGCGTTGTACGTTAGAGAGACGACGTTGAAATCGCTCGCGGGAGACGGAATTCCCTGGTTAACCAGTGTATACATCTCTCCCCACGTTTCCTTCTATATTTTTGCTAAGATTTATTTTGTTGTGCTTCACTGAATTTTTTATTTTACTCATTTCTCAATTTTTTTTTGCGTTATAAAAGAGAAACTCGAAGGATTCCCACGGAGAAACTTCCGCTTGTGTTGTGAGGGCAGGGGGTGACAGTAGAGAGGACACTCTGGGTGATAATATGGCGGGAAAAAAATTAGATGTTTGTTTTAATAAGACCACATCGTCGATCTCTCACTGAAAAATATTTTTTTTATTTTGAAATTAATAGCTGGATGAGAAACTTAACGTCAGATATTAATTCATTGGTTTATCTATTCCAACTGCACTTGAGAGAGAAGTTTTTATTTTTTCTGACCCAGGGTATCGGCTAATCCGGTCGGATGCCGTCGGGAATGTGAAAAATTTCGGGTCCATTTCAAAGAATACGAGGGGAGCTAAACTTTAATTGACATAGGATTTCTCTGTTTACTAAGGAGGCTCAATAAAGTGTTTGCCATGAATGTTGGCACAAGGATTGACTCTCACCCATGTTCACACACTCTCACTGTACCTCAAATTCCCAAGATCAAATTCGCTAATTATTTCCCAATGCGAGGGTAATAAATGGTGCAATCGATGGGGGAAATCTTGAGCTCCCGAAAAATTCCCAAAGTGCACTCCCCAAAGAACTTTCCCAAAATCTTCAAAGGTACTTGTGCACTCTGAGCTGCATACTCTATCGGTCCTCAAACCAACGGATTGGGTCCTGAATAGCAAAGGGCCCCCCTCTGGTTTTATCCGGAGCACGTGTTTCCCCGGCAGATGCTAAAAATCCCACCCTGGGGGCTAGTTTTCGACCACCCAAAATCCTCCATTCCTCCCCTCGTTTATATTTAAATAAAAAAAAAAGTAAGATTACTCAATTTTTCGTTCGATACATCTCAAAGCCCCTGATAGATTTAACCGCTGCCTCAAGCTCTTGGAGTGAAATCTAGCCACTGGCAGTTTGTGGTTAAATCAAGTGAAAGGTACTTTGTAGATGCAAGCAAAGTTCAATCCAACCCACATCTGTTTCATCTTACTGCATTTATTATTAAATTCTCCTCGGCCTAAACTCCACGAGTACGTCCAAGTGCCTCGAACTGTTTTCCTCGTAAATTCCACTTAAAAGATTAATCGCTATGAAAGAGGAAATTATCAAAATAATATTGAAAAAAATCACTGACTGGGTATTTTTTAATAATATTTATTTTGGAAAGTCGCTCTCCGCGAACTCCACCCACATGTCCATAATTATCATAATTTTAATAATAATAAATCAATCAGTCTCACAACGTGCGAGACATTTTCATATGCACTTCAATATATATATATGTATATATATATATTCTATAATATCTATTTTTAACTATACAATTCTATACTCTATATAATTCTTTTATCCACGTAAATAATATAATACACGCAATGAGTGTCTCTAAACGAACGTATTCGCACGGTTTGTGTGGTTTTATTTTCCGTTAACTAACTACAACATAATCTTTATCCTCATTTTTCTACATTTACGATTTATCTATTTTATTCACATTATTTTATTTAAAATTTTTTATTCTTTTATTTACTATCAATAAATATATCTCAGCTCTTTTTACGAAAACGCTCCATTGTTCTCCTAATTCACGGTCGAAGAGAGAAAGGAATGACGTTACTTATAAGTTCTTTTATACAGTTCTATAAATGCTCATTGATCTGCCGATTCTGTACGAAAGAAATGTTCGATAAAAATTGGTAATTTATTCGGATATTTAACGAAACTTTACCAGATCATACCTAAAATCATCATGAGTTTATCGAACATTTCTCTCCCCGTAATCTCAAAAGGTTAATTGTAATTAAAAACCGAGGAAATGACTTTGATTCGTCCTCGTATTGTGAGACCCTCCCTCCCCCTCCCTACCATATTTATTACAGACAATTGGTAAACACAGGAAAAAGAGAAGAATGAAATGAATAAGAATTATTCCCGTCGCGTCGATTATTTGCCCATCGGTCTCAGTTTACACAGTTGTGGGTGTTCAGAACGAGAAGGATAGAATTATTCAACAAAATGTAAAATAACGAAAAAAAATTTTTTCAAATGGGAAATGACAATTCCCTCAACAACAATACTGATACATGAAAATTATGGCGATATATTTGGCCCAGGTCAGGTGTGCGTCAAACGATTAATTTGTTATTTTCCCCCAGTTGTTTGAAATCCTTGGCATTTGGAAAATGTATCGACTCGGTTGAACTTAATTAACTTGACATTTCATCGGTGGATTTTTGACATATCAATTTCAGTTCCACTCTTTCGTGAGCTCGTCCGGCGATGTCCACTCTTGCTTGATGTAGACCATGCCAGGGTCGTAATCGTGATGATGATGAGTTGAATGATTGTGATGATGATGATTGCTAGGTGACTCTTCAAGGTCTCGATGAGACCTTGAGGAACGGTAATCTCAGTATTTGTGAAGCGTTATCGGTAGATTGCCACTGGTGCTGATTGCGTTGCAGTCCTGGTAGTATCTGTGATAGAGGGGTGGTGATGGGGCGGCACCGGAGGACAGGGGAGTTGGCGGACTTGATCTGAAAGAGAGAAGAAATATGAGGACAACAGCGGTTTGTGCATTTCTCGGGGCAAAAGAAAATCTGGATGTCGGTTTATTTGAAGTACTTGGGATGAATCCATTGTTACCTGTATAATTGACAACTCGGTGATTGGGTGTCCTGATAAATCCCCGCATTATCAGGACTGGCAGCCTCCTGGTACCACTGTGAATGTGCACCACTGTGATTCCTGCTCGCTGCATTGTAATCAGCGTGATCCATTATGTAGCCGGTTGCAGAACTCGGACAATAAGGTGAATACATGCTACCAGGGGGTGTTGAATTCCCCCTGGAGGGTGTGACATGACCGTAACCACTGGATGCCATCATTGCGGCAACAGCCGCCGTCGTGCTGCTTGTTGTCGTAACAGCAGTTGTAGCGGCCATGACAGAGCCATGAGAGTGACTCGTATGATGCTGAATACCATGAGGATGATGATCTCTATTTGTCATAAGTGCATCAACACTAAATGCAGCTGGATCCAATCCCAAATTAACATCCGTCATCGATACATCCTGATGTACTTGATGGGGTTGATGCTGTACCTGATGTGCCGTCGCTTGATGTCCCAAGTTTGTCTGTATTACACTGGGAGTCGTTGTAGCTGTCTTGCCTTCCTGAATGGCATATTTGCCAACTGAATTTGCCATACAATGGTTCTGGTCATTCAAGGGCTCTCTTTTCGGCTGTTTACACTCATGAACACCGAGCTTCTTCGCCGAATCCGTCTGTAGTGTTGCCGACGGTTTTGCATCCTCTCTTTTTTCCGTGACAATTCCTTGACGTTTGAGGGCTTCTTCCTTTTCTTTGAGGGCGTCCTTCTTCTTAAATCGTCTTCTCCGCCGTAGGTAGGAACCATTATCAAACATGTTGTAACTGTCTGGGTCGAGGGACCAGTAACTACCTTTACCGGGTTTCTTGTCGTCCCTCGGTACTTTAACGAAACACTCGTTCAAACTCAAATTATGTCTGATTGAATTCTGCCATCCTTGCTTGTTCTCCCGGTAGTAGGGAAACCTCTCCATTATGAATTGGTAAATGCCGTTTAGAGTTATCTTCTTGTCCGGGGCATTTTGAATGGCCATTGCAATCAGTGCTATGTAGGAGTAGGGTGGCTTCACCATGTCTTTACCTGGATGATGCATGTTGTGTTGACCTATACCAGGAACTGGATAGCCAGCTGCTGTGGCATAACCACCGTAACGATATTGCTCGTAGTAACCTGGGGCTCCACCAACTCCTGGATACGATGGGGTAGTCATACCCACTGGTACTCCCGTCGCATGACGGTAGTACGCATTCTGCTCACCGAATAATGTGTGCATTTTGGTAATTAATGGCCTGATGATGATGATTCTTTCTTGATACTTTTCTCACGTCAATCACGCTTATCAAATTCACTTCACCAAGTTGATTTCATTGACTCATTTTCACGATGATGTTATCCATGTCTGCACTGTCACAAATTCATCAAATTCACTGATTATTTATCACTAGATTGAGGGTGATTTCGGTGAAATTTATCAAGCGTTGATGTGATAAGGCCCTTGATAATGGGTGAATAGATTATTTTTTAAATCGCTCAGGTTTTCTGCATCCCCGAAGGTTACGATATTATGATACACAACAAGCTTCTCGTTTACTCAGTCCCGAGTAAAAACACACTGGGGGCTCGTCACGCTCGTGGCAGAGTGTCGTGAGCCTCCTCCTTTACTTTTGGATGATGCTCACACTGGGATGCGCTGTATCCCTCCAACCCTCCTACTCGAAAACCTCCACTGGTTTTCACGCTTCTCCTCTCTCCCTTCTGGGGAGAGGGGAAATTATTCAGTTGGAGGGGTTGGATGATCATGGCTAGGGGAATATTTTTGAAAAATTTTGGGACAAGCTCCGCCCGGTTTGGAGTAGGAGAGTCTGGCTTCAGTGGTGGATACTCAACAACTGGGTAACGCCTACTTGGCTGGAGGAACGAATGGGACAGCACACTGGGGATTATGTGATCACGCCTATCTGGAGAGTCTGGGGAAATGCGGAGGAGAGATTTTTGGTGATGTGGGATTGGAGCTTTGGAGATTCTAGACATTTTGGATTTTTTGCACTCTGTCATCTCGATCATTGAATCACATAGGCTCATCGTCAATTCAGGATTCAGAGCCTTCAGAAGGTTCTGATGATGGCCTTCGTCGATGACAATCGAGTTTTTGGATTTTTTTTTTATTGTATTCAGTTGGGGAAAATTTAAAGAATCATTTTTGCTATTTTGACGTTTATGAAGGGAGGACAGTTGTTGGTGGTGAGTGGTGCGCAGACAAGCCAGAGCAGACTGTTCTTATACTCGAGGGATTCAATTTGGCCTGTGTTTTTCCAAGGGTTCGACTCCAGGCTTGCGAAAACACTCGAGGGACACCTCTTCTCTCTCACTATATCCCGTACCATCATCTTGATGTACTTCAGCGTTGAATGTTTCATCTCTTGAATTTTTTTTTTTTCACTCGGCGATGGTATCGCCGAAGAAATCCCCGTTGTATATAGCGTTTATCGGTTGGAATTTGGGCTTTCAACCGGCGACACTGTTGGCTGAGATCTCATGCCAAGAGAAACGTTTATGTTGGGAGTTCTGGAGGGCTAATGAATGGTGAGGAATGATCGGTGGATTCATTCATCAGTTCTTCAGGAGGAACTCGGGGGTATTGTGATTGATATTTTAGGGATGAATAGAAAATTATTGAATTAAGTGGTGCAACAATATGGAATTCATTTCATTGTTGGATTTGAGGGAATTGAATTAGTTGGTGACAAATAAGCATTCGCAATTTAACTGTTTTTTGCAGCGAGTCGTTTGGACGATTGGGTATTTGGATAAAATTAACAAATGAATATTTCAAGAACTTCATTTCACGGGGATTAAAAAATTCTTTGGAGGATTCTCTCACCGTCGCCATCGATGGAACATTAATGAGAGATAAATTCCATATGAACGCGTTATGCATAAAAAATTATTCATCAAAGTGGAGTGATAGTGGCAGTAGACGAGTTGGGGTCCTCCTAATTTTCATTTAAATTAAACACTCGCGCTATCTCCAACCCTGTCAGGAGCCTTAGGCCATCGTTGGGTTGATAGAAACCCTTTTGAAGTTTTACCCAAAGTTTAATTGTCTTCTGCGTCCACTTTAAACTCTCATCTCATTTTTCCCTCGGCATTTTTTCAGTTCTTGTACCACTCGGCAATGAAAATTAATTTCTCCAGCTGGAACTGCACATTCCCATCTTTCACGTATTATTTGTCTTCTTGTCTTGACATTTGGATATTAAATAGTACTATGGGCAAGGACTTCCTCGGATTGTTTAGAAAATCTCAAAACCTTGGAAAAACAAACTGTTGGTGCCCATGACCTATCCAACACATTGTGCATTATAAAAACCCTTATTTTTTCATTCCTTATCTCCCTAGAAACAATAAACCGGCAGATCGGCTGCTGATTATTTTTTTTCCCGTCGTGACATTTATGTTTTGGGTATTCGGAAACATCTGAGATGGCGGGTGGAGGGGGAATGGGAAGCTCTGAATTTTTTTCCTCCGCTATTGTAATTATTATGTAGAATGAAAGGACATTATCGTTGATTAAATGTATTTTTGTTTCAAGCGGAGAACTGCAGATTTGTATTTTCATTTCATAGATCTGTTTTACTCAATTCTGAATAAATAAAAATGTCCATCATTCGAAATCGTTTATGCTCTGGTGCATCCGTCAACAAACGTTTATAACAATTTTGTATCAATCCCAAAAGCGAACGAGATGAGTGGGATACGAGAACGACCAGAGCAAGTTTGTTTGTTATCTCGGGGATACGCCACGGCGTCATACACCCGAAATCGTCTAGGTCACGCACAGAAACATTCGGCTGAAACCAAGACCGAGAATTCTAAGTGTATGCCGTCATGTATAAACTCCAGTGGAATTATGTCGATCTGGAAGACATGAGCCAGGCCTTCGGTGCGCGAAAAACTCACGCGAGAGGCCCAGATGCCATTTATCGAAAATCCCAGTCGCTGATTAATAATTTTTTTGAGGTTACCGCGCTTTATCGTACCCTGGGAATTTCTCGGTTATTGCTCAAGTCCTTCTCTTGGTCGGGACAGGATATGTCACATCCTTCAGGGAAGACACCTGTCTCGAGTGACAGAGGATGATGGGCAGGGAGGAGTCTACTTGGAATTGAATTTCAGTTTAAAGAAAATATACGAACGCCTCCGCATTCTTTAAGGGTTAATTTTTTTTCGGGAATTGAAGTCTTTAGATATCGCACCTCCAGTTGGGAAAATAAATTTTGGATAAAAATTAGGGCTCCAGGGAGACAAGTGAGGGACAAAGGTCAGTTCTATCACAAAAATTAATCTCCCAAATCTAATTTTTCCAACAAAACTTAAACCTAAAAAGGCCAAGAGATTTATATTGTATTGAAAATTCCTTTTTGTGGTTTTATTTCAAATCAAATGGCGGGAAATAATTCAAATTAATTTGTTTCAATTTTATTGTTGATCAGAAATAGAAAGTTCCGTTTTTTAAAACAATTTACTAGATCCTTTCAGTCCCTTGGGGAAGGGAAAAATTTTATTTCCGTGGAATAGAAAAATTGAAACCCTCGTAATCTGTCCTCCGCCGATAGGATTGAGTCCCAGAGCCTCGCTGGCACCTCTGTATTTCGATGGTTATTTGTATGGAGAGAATTCGATAGAGAAACGGGCACATGAACGCGCCCAGGATGAATCAAACGGGCACAATGTGGCAATGCCGGCAGGCAATTTCACGCGACAAGTACCCACGATCAGCATATCAATGGAACCAAGGGGATTATCTGGATGCAGAGCAGTGATACTCCGCGGTTGGTGCGGCCAGATAGGGTTGCGTATTTCACTCCGCTCGCATATTGTATCTCTCACCCAACCATTCACCCATTACCCAACCCTTATAATTCCGCTGGTGAATTGTCATTTTCGCATGAATTCACACTGGCTTTATCGATTCCACCGAAAATATAATCCAAGTCCCCTTTTGTTTGCCAACAATAATTCCAAAATATTTCCAGTTACCGCGGTAATCAGTCGCTTCCCATTGTTCATCAAATATTAATATTATTATCGTCATTTTGTTGATAAAATTTGTCGGGGGGAATGAAGCTGGAGGGGAGAGGAGAATCTTCCAAGTGAGATAAACAAATATGACATGAGCACTATTATTAATTAATTGATAATAATAAATAATTTATCCTGATATTGTGAGACGTTTGGAATGTCCATATTTTTGGTTAAGTTATTCCAAATATAGCTCCAAAATATTTCGAATTTAATCAATAAATTGATTCGTACAAATATCAAATATTTATACGATTGTCACAATATTGTTTAAAAAATATGACCATGTACTTGAAGCTCGAAAAAATCATCGTTACAAAAAATAATCACTCCGAGGGAATGAAAAACGTTGCAATAAAAATAAATAAACAGAATTTTATGACTGTCTTGTTCCTCCAAGAGAGACGAGGAATGACGCAGAGGAAATACGATTTGCACCTGTGCACATGTGCCAATCGTCTTCACCACTTTCGGCACTCACTTTTTCCCCCTTATCTCGGTTCCCCTTTATTATTACACCTCATATCAGCTTCGATTCTTACGCTGCAATGAATTTTGAGATAACAAGGGAGATAAACATCTCGAGTGGAAAATTTATCACTGGGTAATTATTCAGTCGCCCATATAGAGCGATGTGTATCGTCCATAATTGACGAATGATTTAAATGGCATAATTTTTGGCCTCTTAAATCCCAACCCTTTGCCTCCCCACCCCGGGTTTATTTGTCTTGAAAGCCAATAGGCCACGCTTCCTTCCTCATTGTGGCCTAAAGAAATAAATCGCCTGCCAGTCAAGTCTAGAGTGAATCGTCTCAAATGCCTCTATTACCCAGTCTTGTGCACCCAAAGAAATTTTAGGTAAAAATTAGACCTCCGGGGGAGGGCGGTGAGGGACGAAGGTTAATTATAATTTTAGGAAAACGTCTCAATTGCAGTTTCGACTAATAGATCGTCAGTTCTGAAATATTTCCTCCCCCGCCAAAAAATCTTGATTTTAAACGTCTGATATTTATTATAAAAATTATTTAGTTGAGTCCGCTGGGTAATTTATTTATTGAATATATCGAGGGATGAGATTAGGAAATTTGTAGTTGATTGGACGTATGCGGAAGAATTTTGAATGACAGATTTCTTTTCTCCTTCTGGGTATGAACTTCCAGTTTTATAGGATTCCATTCCCTCTTCCGGTTGAATGGATGTCTGAAGGTAGGATGTGGTGGGGGAGAATTTGAAAACCCTGTTGGGTGCCTCAGCTAATTCCGACTGTTTGGTTAGCAAGCATTTAAGGTTTGTCTTGGCCGTGGCTTCGTGTCTTTTAGACAACCGATCTGTGTTCCAACCAAATGACACGTCGCGACTAAACGGGGGTTGCGGGTGTATTAACCGTTGGACAAATCTCGGGAGACGGTCGGGGGGCTTGAGAACACCCTTAAAAAAAATAGAGAAATTACTTGATGAGGTGACGAGCTGAGGACTCGGTCCTTCACATCATCAACAGTGTAAATTGTATGGAAGGGGTTGACGAATGATAACCGACGTATTCGTCCGAACGGATTCGTCCGAACGGATTTGTCCTCCGTAAATTTCAAGTGCAATAACAAAAATCAGATCATTAAAACATTTGGGAAATGATTATAAATTTTTATCGAATATTTCACTCCGGGTGAATAAATGAATGAGCTCATCCCCCAACTCCGACAATTTTCCAAAAAATCTCAGTGCCACCCCTCTCTCCCTTTTTTTTTTTTGAGAAACCTCTGAAGATCTTTTTCACTTTTCGGGACAAAAGATTTAGAGAACTCGCGGCTGAACAAACACGTCAAATATTTCCCTCAGACTGGCCTCCATTATCGTTTGCATATGACACGAGATAAAATTTAAACTATCTCAGGCCCAAAGAACTCGATGATTTAAGTTTCCCCCGGGTGATCCATAAATTAATACGTTATTTGGGCACGCGCTGATATATTTCCGTGGTTCGTCAATGAGCGAACTGTCGGCCGTTGCCGTCGGCATACCGAAGCTGTAAAGACCATCCTGGATAGTGGTGGGATGATGGTAAGGGGGAGGAAGAGAGAACGATGGATGAAAAAGTATTCAGTGTGCCTAATTCTAGATGTTTATCCAAGCCTCCAACGTATATACCTTCGGGCTGGTGCCTCATCTCTCCTTTTTTACTCTTAATTCATATCCCCCTGACGCTGTTGTTCCAGCTTAAGCTCACGCCAAATTTATTAAAATGGTTAATGGCGCCCTGGTGGATTTCCAACGTTAAACCTCCTCAATATCTTTCTAATAATGTTTGACGATGAGGGGAGTTGCGGATGACGATCGAGCGTTTTTACAAATATTTTATTGCCGGTAAATCAATTTTTTTCAATTCAATTCAGGCATGAGTCGCTCATCTGCTTTGACCTCTTCGCTTATGAGTCGTCTTAATGCGTTTAAACAATTGCAGTAATTAATTTAAAGCGCTTGAAGTTGATGAGGGAGCGGGAGAAATTCTTGACGCTTTTTGAGACACCGGAAAGGAGTGACGTTTGACGATCCGATATTTTGAAAAATATTGAGTTACACTGGTACCATGAGAAAATGTGACCCACCTACCGACGTGTGGGTTACAGAGGGCTTTCACAGGGTAAGTGAAAATTGAGAGAACAAGCTGCCTGTGAAACTATCCGATGTTACCCAGGAATCGAGAGTGCATTCGATGTGCAAATCGGTTTAACGAACGCTTCCCACTCACTCACAAAGTTCCGAGGGTAGATTTTGGGAGAAATAACAACACATCTAGGCTCGCGAATAATTTACATACATGTGGTTGAGTATTTTTTCACTAATTAATTTTTTTAGTTGAGGAAAATTCTCTTCGTTATTTGAGATCTGAACTGATGGAGAAGAAAAAATCAGTATTATTTATTTTTTAAAAAGACCCGGGAAAATTATATTGTTTTTACATCCAGCAATGCTTCTCTCGATTTCTGGAATGGTGGAACTCATGACCTTCCACAAATTCAGTATTTTTCAAACTGTTGTGGACGGGTTATAAACTTGATGGAGAATTGATAGAAAAATAGAAATCTATTGTCCCCTTTCTCCTCTTTTCATTTCAATTAAAGTTTGACGATTGATGCGCACGCAGGCGCGTTGGTTTATTGACGGAGAAAAATTCTTGAAAAATGATGTACCTGTTTTGTAATTTGTCAGTCAAAACAGGATCTTCGTGTTAAAATACAAGAACATCTCTATTTTTTTATTCAATTTGTTTATCATGAATTAAGGACAAGTTTGGTGGTTCACGGTTCCATCACCGCAGCGAATATTCAATTGAATAAAAAAAGACTCAAAGAAATCCTAATCCAGCTTTATAAAGACTGGGGCAATAAAAAGAACTGGATAAAAATCTCTTGGTCATTTCACGGTCTGCATGAAAGGTGAAGGAACCCTGGCCCAGTTTTCCCAACCCACCAACAACGCTCTGTATCATCATCCTGTGAATCACCAAAGCAATGACAGTATAAAGAATTCCAAAACGTTGCACTTGTCAGCATCCAGATAGGATCAAATAGAGATTTGTCGGATTCGGTAAATCCTCTACCTGTGTTATGAACTACCTTCTGGGGCACCCCCTCCAACCCCCGCGTGCACTTATTCCACTGCTCTTTATTTACTCGTGTGATTTCTCGTGGGGGAATAAGGGAATTGAGAGAATTCTTCAGCCCTCATTGGATAATCGTGGATTACATACCCTGAAAATTTTTATTTATTTATTTTTATTATTATTCTGAATCATATTAACTTGTTTCACTGGTGAAAAATCGATTGGGAAAATAAAAATAAAGACCCGAGGCTGTTTGGTGTGATGGGCTGTCAGACCATTTCGAGGAACGACAGTTGTTACAGCTCCAATTTTTTTTTTTTTTTGGCAGGATTTTTTTCGAGATGGGAGAAGCTCTTGCGTGGTCCTCTTATTTGTTTCTATTTTTATTCTCCAAATTTAATGACAAGTTCTTGAGTTCGTTCGCATTATTCATTCGAAATTAATTGAGTTCGTTCGTCTCTCAATTGTTAATTTCCACGTGAACATTATCGCGTGAGAGTTTCTCGGGAAATGCATTTTCATTAAAAAATTAACCGCAGTTGACAGATTGGCGGAATATTGGGGGTGTACTCACATGTCTATTTCCTATGACATGAGACATACGATGATAATGAATGGTGGGGCGCAGGGGAGGGAAAGCGATAATGGGCGAAAAGATGATAGAGCGTGAAAAATAATTTCCTGCTGACGATATGTGGGTCGGATGAAAAGGCAGGGGGGGTTGTAGACTGGGGGCTGGGTGGACTCGGGGCTATCAAAATATTATTCGAGGGGTTACATAGGCGGGGTGGTTGCCAGGCTCTACACAACTACCACCCATACCACTCTCGTGTCGCTCGCAAATACGAAACTCTTCACTGGAATTAGCGGAAAAAGTAATTGGATTAATTAACTTTGTTTTAATTGAGTGACGACGAAATGGAGAAGTGAATGGGAATTATTTATTAATAGATTAATGGATAGATATCGAGTCAATTTCGGTAATTGGGAGATTTAATTTTTGGGGTAAATTGAATGGAAGAATTTTTTTTTCTACAAAGTTGGAAATTGTTTCCCAACTTTGTTTTGAAAATTTTGTTTGGACATTTTAAATGAACTATTTATCTAGTAGAAGAGACAATCTCGTTTGGACTAATAAAAAAAATCAGTCGCTTGAATTTCAAATAATTTTCAACTGCGTTAAAAACGAAATTGTAAAAAGACACACGAAAAATTCAGAATTAATATTTCCAAGCACAATTTTACCATAACTCTCCTGGTATTGTGAGAATGATGAGAAATAGTGTACAATTCCCTAGACCCCCCCGAAATCCAACAGAATTTACCAGGAGCTACGGTCGATACGTGGACACAATGGAGGGTGTGGCGTTCGAGGATGAGAGCCTTCACCTAGCGTACCTCCCTCGATGCCATTGGTTCCCCCCAGGTTGAAGTGTTGAGCATGGCGGTGGTTTCACCTCCCACCTAGTCTCACCCAACTGACCATTAAATGCCAGGAGATCCCTCATTAAAATGCCACTGCACTCATCAAGCCCATCTCTCACATTCCCATTGAATTGTATCGCGCCCAGAGTTGACAAGTTAACACCACTGGAGGATTTGTGGGCCTCGTCACAGCAAAATCATACATAAATCGGTGAGGACGAGGGGAGATGATAGATACAGGGAGGAACTCGGTTGGGTTTAATGGATACACGTGTTGTCAAGATTATTTCGGTTAAAAATGGGTGGATTAAGACGCGAGACCCGCTGACGATCGCGAAGATTGATGAGACATGTTTACCATTACTAACTGAGTTGAGCATATACCGTGACCCTTTAACACTAATGACACCGTGAAATTTGTTACTCGGGACCTGACAAATATACGGAATTCTTAGATCAATCATAAGGGGATCGGAATTTTGTTGCTCTCAATTCAAACGTAATTGTTGCCTCGAGGAATTATCTTTCACACGAAAAAAAAAATAATTAAAAATTTTTAAAAATATTATTTGCAGGGAAATAACTATTAAATCAAAATGGCGTATTTCCTCTCTCTTCTGAATTGTCTGTCAATGAAATATAGAACAAAAATAGAATAAAGTGATAGAATCAATCAGTGAGGAGAAAATTACTCGAAGGAAACCAATTTTTTGAAAAAATTCCATAAAAAGTAATAAAAATCCAAATCTTGTCGAAATTTTTTCTGTAAAAAAATCCAATGGGATAGTAGAGCTTTAAAAAATCATTCCATGATATTGGTCGGTTTTGTTAAGCCACAAAACTAGCCTCTTGAGGCTTTCGCGCCCCGAATGAAGAAACCGAGGTTATTCCTGGTTGAACAAACACTGGAATGGGTCGCGTGCGCCTCCCACATATTTATAGATTTTATCTCTTTGACTTGCCACGCACGCACTGGCGCATTTTCGTCCTGTCCGCCACCTTTTTTTACACTCCCCCCTACTCTCCCCCCTCCCTATTTTTTCCTCACCGCGGTATCTTCTTCAAACGCGAGGGAGGACGTGTTAAGAAGGTGCCAAAATATTGCCGATAAAAGCTGCCTCCCCATTCATGTCCTCCGAGAGTCACAAATTTGGCAGCAGCTCGTATCGTCCTGAACTAATCACCTTTTTCCCCTCCCCGAAACTTGCAATAACAAAAACCCCAAACAATTATGTGAATAAATTGTCGACTTGTCTTAACCCACCCAACAAACTGCCCCTTTCTGACGCATCAAAAGACCGAGAAACTTCAATAAAAATACAAAAATTTTCCTAACTCACACCCGACTAATCTAATCACTCCGTCATTTTTCCGAAATTTCCATTGCAATTTGTACTGAATATTTCCCTCCGTAAATTGCTATCCACCAACTGTCACACGTATGACAGCAGCTCCTGTCGCGACGAGTTAATCGCGCGGCTTTCATTCCCCCGAAAAAAAAACCCTCCAACAAAAACCCACTGAATTAGATGACAAAAAAAAAATTGAAGCCACAGGAGCGCTATTTTCCTTTATCTTTTTACCCACTCTGCAAACGTCTCTTTTCCGGCGCCCGGAGAGAGAAAAAAAAAAAAAGAGTCGAATGGACACAGTGGAGAAGCGACAGACGAATTGAATCGGCCAATTGTTCGATAGTCGAGCGGGTCTGACTGTTATTTTTATAATTCAACGAGCTTCGCCCTCTTTCACTTCCCTTCACTTCTTCACCCTCTCTCTCCCCCCCCCCCCTCCTGACACAATCCCTCCGTCATTCGCGCGCCGGCCCTACGCACACCGAAATATGCGGGGAAGAATGAGACAGGCGGAGTGTTGTTTTTATTGGCCCACGTTTAGGGAGCGTATAGCACTGAAAATGGGGTGTGTTGTTTCATCCCCCTTGTCTCATTTCTCTGTCTTTCTCCAGTTCCATCCCTCGTTCATCAGCCGTATGCACTTCTCTGTCTCTCGATTTTTGCTGTGATGCCGCTTGAACTGAAATCTCCCTCTCACACCCTCCGCCCTTTCTGTCATCCTCTGCTTCGTAGGATGGAGATGTTGAGAGGGCGATGGTAACGGGGAAGGTCTCTACGGCAGTCGTGTAACGCCCTGGCGAATATATACCGGTGAAAACCGTTGACAATACCAGTCAGTGTTATTCCAGCACGAATTTACTTCTCCTTGGGCCTCTTCTCTCAACTTAACGCGGGCCAATGTTGGAACGTGAAAACGTTTGAGAAATCTTCAACACCCGCAAAACCAAAACAGAAATGTCTTTTCATTCGGGGAGAATTATTGCGGTGGGCTTTGTTGAGTTGAGAAAGTTATTGTTAAGTTGACGGGATTTATCAGTGTTATTTTTTAGTGATAAAATAAATATTTTTTGGGGATATAGGAGAATGGGGATTGACGGGATTTATTAGGAGAACATCTATGGTGAATTTCACACTTTATTTGTATTTTGAAAAATATTTTTAACAAATATTTTCAATCGGTTTAATTTATGGGAGAAATGAGGAAGAGACTGAAGCGATGCGATTTTTTGCACAATTTAATTTTAGTTTGTCAACAATTTTGAGATATTTCCAATGGTAGTTGAATTTGGGGGATGATATTGAGTCATTGATTTTTCATGTCGATGATATTGACGATGACAATCCATAAAATAGATTGTTCAATTTCTCTTCCGGGTGTTAGAGCACAGTCTAGTTTTCTTTGTGCCTGAAATACCCCCTCGGATCCTGCACGCTGTTGGCATCTGTAATAACAAGCCTTGTCCTTCCTCTTTCTCCCCCTGTCGAGGCGTTTTGACGTATCCACTGATTAGCCGGTCTTGCGATGAATTTCTACCCTGATGACACAAATCGGGGGAAATTCATCTCACTTTAAAGCCGCGATTCAAGGTGGTAAGATGAATGAATCTTTTTTGAGGACCATATCTCGTTTTACTGAATGAATCGCGTGTCGGCGCTTGGGGTAGTATTGTTTTGGTTATTTTGGCAAACCTAAGATAACATCACTCTGTTGTTTAACAAAATAAATGATTTTGTCGCGTCGTCTCGCACCTACGGTAAAACCATCCATCGGGTGCCCTCTTCTTTCGGGTATAAACGAGGCCGCTGTATGCATATACAGCAATCTGCTACTTAGTTCACTATATCAAAACAAATTTTACCAAGATTATTTGTTCAGTACAAATTTAGTCAAACGAATCGCTTTATTTTCCCCTCCGAAGCCTTCAACGAATAAATTTTTTATAAGACTCATTTAGTGATATGAAACCAATTGATTTCCAACTCTGGTATTTAAAATTTAAATGTTTTTCCCGGGGAATTAAGGAGTTATTTTCTAACGGCGTATAAAAGTGAATATTAGACGTATTTTATTGCAAAGTAAAGATTCTCTAATATCATGAGTTGCATTTTATGATTACGGAAAAAACGGAGAACGAATGAGAGAAGTCGCGGGTGCGTGAGGCGATCCATTAGGTAAGGAAACCCGGGGGCTGACGCACCCCGACACTATCAAAACAGCCGGATTTAAAACTTATATTTCCCATTCGTTATGTTTACGTGTGGTTGAGAGAAAAGACCGTGTGAGTGAGATAGAATAACATTCTGCAGGTTAACAGGGGAGTAAAAATATTCAGGGGTCATAGACTCTTCCATTCATGATTTCTCAGTGAGTTTTCATTTTTGAAGAGGAGTCACATCGTCTACTTCGGCGATTCAAATAATTTGGGCGGGAATTAACTGACTGGAGAGTGTTGCAGTCCTGGGTTATCCTAAACATCTGGATAAGCTTTTAATTTATTTCCTTATCCAGATATAATTGGAAGAGACAAATTAATCCATTTTCATCCACTCATTTCATTTGATCAATCGTTAATAATTGTTAATATAATATGATTAATGCACTCATTAAAAATGAAGTTAAACAATTAATATCCCAAGCAATTAAATAACTTCTCAACTTTGTTGAGGATCGCCAATATACCGACGTCCGATAGTCAATGAAATCTATTTTACCGTATGTAGAAAAAATTCACATCCTTCTGAGCCGACCGTGAGCCTCCGCAGGCTCTTCGACATCTACTGAATGTGAATTTCATCAGTTTTCGGAGTAAATTATTATTGCGTTATTATGAGTAATGTCTGTGACAATAGTTTAACTTTATCGATAATATGTGAAGAAATGTTGTGGTGATTGGGTTTTGGAAATTGAAGTTTGAAGTACCATTTGCGACGGTTCAACTATGACCGGTGTTTAACCTGTACAGTGTTTATAATTTAGTGTAAAAAAGTTATACAATGCAGAATTTACCTAAATATCCGGCAAGCCGGAATTTTTTTTTGTCTCGAAGAATATTAAATTCAATAATGAAACGAGACATGAGTGAGAAGAGGATATTCAAGCTGTGGAATTGTCCTGACAATTCCAGGGCTCTTCATCGTGTGTCCTATCAGGTAAGTGAGTCAATGATCTTGAAGTTTATAAAAATCCTTATTGTTTATGAAAATCCATAATTTTTTGGTGTAATGATTTTATTAATTATTCATCACTCTATTTTTGACTCTCTTCATTAGTTTACTACTATGATCTATTTGTTTGTAGACCTTTAACAGAATATGTCGAGAGTACAAGGCTGTACGGACTATGCTCACAAGCAGTGGATTCCTCCAGCCCTCGAGGTTCCCCTCGACCCTCCCAAGGTTATTAGCAACAAGCTCTTCAAATAATACCAGAAAAACATCCCCTGGGCCATCGCGAGATTCATCGGGTTCGGAGAAAGAACCTCCTGGAAATGAAAATGAGCAGAAAGCAGCTCTTTTCAAAATTCTGCTCTTCTCATTATTTATTTATGGAGTCTTTATTTATCCCATGACGACTCTGGGCAATAGAATACAGGTGTGCACTTAAATTCACTCCGAGATATTTATCTTAATTATTATTCTCACGATATAATTAAACCGAAGTATTTGCTACTAACAGACAGCCCCTTTTATCTCCTGGAACGAATTTGTCCACCAAATGTTGGCGAAGGGTGAAGTCCAAGAGTTGATCGTAAAGCCAGACATGGACTGGGTGACGATAGTCCTCCACGACGGTGCGATAATAAAGGGTCGTCCGGCTGAGCATAGATTGTACCAGATGATCGTTGCCGACGCGACACACCTCGAGGAAAAGCTCCGCGAGGCAGAGGCAGCCATGGGAATTAGAGAGGGCCATGGAGTCTCCATAGTCTATGAGAGAAGTAGTACGAACTTGTACAACGTCTTTCTGGTGCTAGCGGTGGTGATCTACATGTTGGCTTTGATGACTAAAGGGTCAGGAAAGGCAAGCATATTCCCCAAGGATTTTTTCAGTGGAATGACACGAGCCAAGTTCACTCTTGTCGATCCCTTGACAGGGGGAACTAAGAACGTCAGATTTGCTGATGTCGCTGGCCTCAAAGAAGCCAAAGTCGAGGTGATGGAGTTTGTAGACTATTTAAAGCGTCCAGAGTTCTATAAAACTCTAGGAGCGAAGGTCCCCAAGGGGGCACTTCTGCTGGGGCCCCCAGGTTGTGGAAAAACGATGTTAGCAAAAGCAGTGGCAACAGAAGCCAATGTTCCCTTCCTCTCGATGAACGGTTCAGAGTTCATCGAGATGATCGGTGGTTTGGGAGCTGCCAGAGTGCGGGATCTCTTCAAGGAGGCTCGCAAAAGGTCCCCAAGTATCCTCTACATCGACGAAATCGACGCAATAGGAAAGAAAAGATCGGGATCAGGCTCCTCCATGGGTGGAGCAAACCGAGAGTCCGAGCAGACGTTGAATCAGCTACTGGTAGAGATGGATGGCATGGCTACGAAGGACGGAGTAATCGTTCTAGCCTCGACTAATCGAGCAGAAGTCCTGGACAAGGCACTTCTCCGTCCTGGGAGATTCGACAGGCACATTCTCATTGATCTGCCAACTCTTGCTGAGAGAAAAGAGATCTTCGAGCGACATCTGAAGGGTATTGTCCTCGAGAGAAAGCCTGAAAATTACTCGCCGAGGCTTGCACAACTTACTCCAGGCATGAGTGGAGCAGACATCGCTAATATTTGCAATGAAGCGGCTCTGCATGCCGCCAGGTTTAAGAAAAAAGTTGTTGATGCTGATGATCTTTCTTATGCCATTGATCGAGTCCTCTGTGGACCTGAGAAGAAGGACCACGGGGTGTCACCCACTGAAAAAAAAATTGTGGCTTATCACGAGTCTGGCCATGCCCTGGTTGCGTGGCTATTGAAGGAGACAGATGCCCTTCTGAAGGTGACGATCAAACCCAGAACCAAAGGAATGCTGGGCTTCGCTCAGTACACACCGACTGAACGAAGAAATTTCAGCAAAGAGCAGATATTCGAGATGATGTGTACAGCCCTCGGTGGTCGCGCTGCTGAGAATATTATTTTTGACAGGGTCACCACTGGGGCACAGAACGACCTGGAGAAAGTCACGAAGATGGCTTATGCTCAGGTGAGGCAGTTTGGAATGGGGGAGGAAGTGGGTCTGGTTTCATTCACTGAAGAGGAGACTGGCAAGGACACGAAGAAACCTTACAGCAAGAAGCTGGGGAACTTGATGGATGCTGAGGCAAGACTTCTGGTGGGAAGGGCCTACAAGCAGACGGAGCAGCTGTTGAGGGACAATATGGATAAACTAGAATTGGTGAGAGATATGTGACATTGATGCAGATCCCTGGGAGTATTGGATAATTTTCTTTAATTGAATTAACTAATGAAATGCACAATTCTGTGTCAACTACTATGGATATCAATTGCTAAGCAGTGATTATTTTGATTTTTAGATGGCACAAACTCTCCTGAAGCAAGAAACCCTTACGTACGAACAGGTCGAGGCCCTCATAGGGCCTCCTCCCTTTGGATCGAAAAAAAGGGTTGAGTTTATCGACATCGACACACCCCCAACAGTTGGGAATGTTGAGGAACAGGTGCCTAGTTTGCCATGAGCCATAAATGGCTCTTTTGTACAGAAAACTATTGATTAAAGAGATTAATAGTTTCTTTTCCTTCTAATTTCATGCAGCCTGAATGAAAAGTTAGGATGGGGAATGTTCAATTGATGAAAAAAAAATTAATTCCTCTGAATCAGTGATTTGCTTTATTCTTAACCAAATACCTTGTGTCACCTTACAACCATACTTATATCTGTTAATTATATACGAAGAAAATTAATGAATCACAAAGTTATGCCTCAGCCCCGAGGGAGCGAACCATTATTACAGTCACTGCATAATACGCGTAGAAAAATGTTTCAAACTCAAAAATATATATTTATATTTATGTATATAATTAAAAAACCAACAAAAGGATGAACAATAGAAGATAAGAAAACGTTGACAGCATGTTGTACTATGAGTTTAGATTGGGCCGGTTTAAACAATCGGTCCCTAAGCGTATGAGACGTATTTATGACTCATCGACTCAATTGAAGACAGTTCACTTCATCAAACTGATCCACTCCATGGTTATTAATATTAATGAACAAATTGGGCTGTTGCATAGTTTTTATGATTTTCTAAAAGATGAAATATTAAACTCTCCGGGGAAATACCAGACACGTATTTTTTAAAGTGAGGAAAAAATTCAACAATCAACAAATATACGTTTCTGAAATTTTCCCCTTCAATTTTTATATTTAACATTCGACTTTATGCGAGACCCAAAGTCCGTAGATGGAAGTTTAGTCGGTTTTTTTTAAATGTACTTACTGAAAGCCTAAATGTCTATCTTGGATAAGCCAAAGTATTCTTCGTAATTTAATTTTCCTGAAGGAGGTACAGGAGAAATGTTCACGTGTAGCTTCGAAGACAATTTGTTAAACTCACCTCAATTTCGACTTATAATGTCCTTCAATATTTCATTTAAAGTTTGGTTGATCTCGGAGCCGTCCCAGTATACTTTGCCACAGCCCTCGCACACGTAAAATTGAGTTACTGATTTTAGAACATTTCTTGGTACCTTTTCCACTTGAATTTTAGCCCCATACTTCGTCGTACAGTTCGTGGTACTCAGTGGTGTTGATAGTGACCATGAACGATGGTTTCTCGGTTGAGTTGGAATATTCGTAGACGAACTCTCCACCGTGGTACGATCGTTTTCGCAACGTGAATTGCCCCTGGGGGGAGGGTGGTAGCTACCATTTGGAAATCTGTGGATGGGAATAATTTGTTGGGAATCACTCGTGGGGTAACGACGTTAATATCTTACCTTTTCATCAGATCCCAAACGGTATTGTTCGATAGTAAAAGAAATTCATCGCGATTGCAGATTTGACAACGGCTGAAGATGTCCTCTTCAGTCAGTTTAATGTTGAAATGACTCAGTACCTCTCGCAATTGCAGGTGAGATTTATCGTTGAGGACTTTATAACAGTTCTCAGGGGGTAAGCTCACCCCTTCGGCCAACTGGAAAATTAATTTGCCTTGGAAATCTATAATTTATCTATCTAAAAATTCAAGTTAAAATGTTGAAATGGATAAGAAAAATATGGGATTTCTCCTGCAATTTTGCCAATTAATATGAAAAATTGGACGAATAGACAAGTGAAAATATGAAAAGATCGTTCAATGAAATCTAAACTACCTTCAGATGATTAGTATTACGTGTCAGAAGCACCCTCTTCTCATTAGCAGCAATTCGTGCGGATTTATGTCCACCCCTATCGTACCCAATATTAACGCAATCACAGCCACACATGCGGAGTTGCTTAGCCAACCCACATAACATAGAATCACAGACAACCCTCCACTGATGGGCAGGTATACAACTCTCCAAATTCCCATCAATCTTGTCTTCTCCTTTGTCAGCCCGCATGTCCTCCGTGGACTTGTCCTTTTGGGCCTCCTCCTTAGTCTTCTTCATGGCTTTACTTGGGGACTGATGAGGGAGATGCCTCAGCTCTCCACAGATCTCGAAGAGAGGTATATCCCTATCAAGACATATCACAGCTATTGCATCCCATACCTCCAGCAAACAATAGGCATCCAAAGCTGCATATACAATCTGACTCTCCCTGAGAGGTCTCCTCTCCCAATTGGAGAACTGATCGTTCTTATTCAATCGATTTCCCAGTGTTATTTCCACTAGTTTGCTCAAACTCTCGCCATTGAAATTCTGATCCCCCTCGAAAGGAAATTCCACTTTGTACTCTCTCACCAGCTTGTTCCAGAGGTGATGGAGATCCAAAAATCCAGCCTGTCCTCCTTTCACGGTGTCCCCCAAATCGGACAGTGATTCCTTGAACATTGCCAAGTCTTGCGTCAGACCAAAACCTATTTTAACAATACTCTTGTCCTCCAGAAGTCTCAGACTTAGTTGCTTCCATATCTGAGAATTATCTGGTCTCAGTGTTGTCACGTCAAGAATGAACACAGCGTTCTCGGTGGCTACTTGTATCAGCGCAAGCTCACTCCGCTTCACCCCGAAGGAGGGCTTCCACTCAGCATCAATTCCCACCATCGATATCCCCGTCAGCCCTCGGTTGATGAAATCAGAGAACTTTTGGACCGTATCCACCAGCACCACTTGATTCCTCGGGATTCTCAGGGTGTGGTAATTGATGCCATCCTGAGGATTGTCCCAGGACTCCTCGGGTGGCTCGTTTTTGCCTGATTGCATGGGGACCTGGTAGTCCGTGTTGGCAAATGGCAGTGGCAATTGATCTTTGGGAATGTTGAAGGCTCTCACCCAGTACCAAGACTCGTCAATGTCGTAGGATGATGTTCCCATCACCAGAGCCAACTGTAGATTGGGGTCATTACCCGCAGCCTCCCTTGCCATTTCCCTCCAGCACTCCAGGCTCAGGGTTACATCGACGTATCTCTTGTAGATGAGAAAGTGGAGAGCACTCTTTCCCCTCTTTAGATTTAGATTTGGACAGATTTCGGGGGGGAAATTGTAGTCCTTGACTAGACGAGCGATTAGCTTCATCATCGGACGGGAAGAGCACGTCGACATCTTGATGTCTGGGATGTCGTTGTACAGGATATAATCGTCGAGCACTTGCTGCATTATCTTCGAGGGGGATAAGAGATCGTCTAGGTACATTATGAAGGTCTTTTGGATCTCTGGGTAGGAGGCCAAGAATTCCTCGGCAACTGTGTTCTTCGTTTGGAGGACGAGGGGGAGGAGGAGATCCTCAGGGTGAGAAAAGTGCGACTGGAGGTGGAGAATTGTTGCGTATTGCGCAACTTCTTTGTATTTTTTTTCCCGTAACATTTTCTGAAATTGATGATCTCATGAAGTGAGGGCTTTAATTATTGGGGAAAACGTAATTCACAAAATATCAACTAAAAAAATCTTGCATCAACCGAAGGAACTTTTTATAATTACCTTTAAAACAGGAGGAAATAATTCATTATCCCTCTCCAGCTCGAACACACTAGAGACTAGTTTCACCAGCTGCAAGTTCTTCTGCTTCATCACAAGTCTTAAAGCTGCTACTTTCAAATCTGGAACCAGGCATTCGGAGTAGGCTGCTTTGTTAACTGACAGCCATTTTTCGAAGTCATTCATCACTGTTAAAAAATATGAACTATTAAACAATCATTTTGGAGAGAGTTACCCTGACAACTTACAAACCTGTCAGAGCGAGTGAGGCTTTCGGTTTGATATTGTGGAAATCTGCGGTGTTAACGAGAAGTCGTAAAGCACTTAAATAAGGATTTGGAGCTGTGTCGAAGTAATCATGCAGGATTTTTGTAACAGCCTCGCTCTTTTTCCCTGCAACAGAGTTTATGCGATGAGCGAATTTTTTTGGTAACCAATACCTGATTTTTTTATTTCTCGAAGGATGTGGAGTGCTTTTTCATTCACACGAAGTCATCTAAATCGATTTTTGACTATCATCTGAATAAATTCCTTCACTCTCCCTTAAGTAATTTTGTCGGCGATGATTAGCCTTGAGCAGGACTTACAGAGGTTCCAAACGTGATGCAGATTTTTCAGCCAAGCCTTAGTGGCCTCGTCGATAGAAGTGAAAAAGATCAAGTTTGATTGATTTTCTGATTGACTATTGCCAGACGGTTGTGGATCGTCTTTCTTCGAATGCTTTCCTTCGTGTCTCCCTTCCTCCATTATCCCCTGGAGACTATGAGCCTTAGACTATATCACGAAATAAATCAACGACTTTAATTTCGAATTAACTAATATTATGAAACGTCTTATTGTAACGGTGACATTTAACCTAGAACAATGGTGCAGGGGATCACCGGGTGGCAGTTGGGTTGACAATACGAAACTGAGTAAATCGCGATCCCCAATGTACTTAGCTGACGGGACCTTACAAATGGCATAACTAACTATTGTACATGATTGTACATCGTTAGTACATCATTATGCATGTATTGATTCTGTTTGTAGGCCCGTGGATAATTAATAATCATCATTTTAATTCTGTCCATGATGTTGGCCCGAAAAAAAATTAAAAATCAACTTTTTCAATTGAACTGTACCTATTTTTGTAATAATATCGTTTGTAGATTGCGACTATTGAGGAGGCTCGTTTGTACCTGCCCTAATCATCGAATACAACCAAATTAAAATCGTGATTGCTGCCCCCAAAGAGGATAGACCAAAGTAGAGGCTCAGTTCTGGGGGTTTGACTGACGCCAGTTTCTCCACGTTACCGACACGATTTCACCCCCGAGGAGACGGGGCGCCACGAGTCCTACTGGGGTATCTGCATATCGGCCAAGCGGGGTGGCTCCGTTCGTACTTGTTCAACTGTACAAATGATCAACTGTACACAGAATTTTCAAACGGTGAGAGCACCGTTTGAAAATTCTAAAATTCTAAAAAGCTAGGCTGTACATGTGGCGCTGGGTCCACATGTACAGCCTAGCTTTTTCTCTCGACAGTTGAATCCCTTCACAGTGGTGCTTTCACCGTCTGAAAATTCTGTGTACAGTTGATCATTTGTACAGTTGAACAAGTACGAACGGAGCCCCCCCGCTTGGCCGATATGCAGATACCCCAGTAGGACTCGTGGCGCCCCGTCTCCTCGGGGGTGAAATCGTGTCGGTAACGTGGAGAAACTGGCGTCAGTCAAACCCCCAGAACTGAGCCTCTACTTTGGTCTATCCTCTTTGGCTGCCCCTCTCCAATTTATTATCGACCGTGGGGCCTCCCACTGCCGGGGTCAGTACTAACATAAGCGACAGCCTCTGCTTTAGTCCATATGATTTGCCCAAACACTAGAAAAGTACCTCGCGATGCCGTGCGCAGCGCAGTGTGTCCGGGGGAAAGTCATAAGACATGATTTAGAGAGGTATTGTCAAGTGAGAAACAGAGGACAAGGTCTCGCAAGTGCCAGGAGGGGTCGCGCCGGTCATTTTCACCCTCCCCTCGACTCCTTCTCATCCCTACTCTTCCAAGCTGTGTGGCGGTGGTGAGATTATTTTTTAAAATGCGAAATGATTTTACGAAGTAGGGAAACATGTAAAATATTTTTTTGCAAAGAAGAAAATAAAGGAACAACACAAAAACAATAAGAATCATTGTTAAGGGGAGATACCCTTCCCCATGATTTTCCGCTACAATCGCTCATTCCCGCGAATTCGTGAACTTTTTGAGAATTAAATATAGGATAATCAATTTTTCTATCGATTACGCATAATGGGACTTTAGGAATATTCAAAATAATGTAATTAAAGGGCCCTAATTTCGGATCACCCCTTTTTTCGCCGATATCTCAGGAAATGATGTAGGTATTATCACAATTTAGCCAACGGTATTCAACTCGTGAGACGATTTGCGATTTGCATAATATTTACAATTTATAACGAATGACGATTGAGTGATTTTTTCCTCAAAAATGGCGATAAGTTCAAATAAATACGAAACAATAACTTTCGATACAAAATAGAATAATGTTTAACACACTCGCTTTCGAACGAGATACATCACAATTATAATCAGATAATATGAATGCCATTAGTCCGGTTTAAATTGTCGTAAATTGTCAGTAGAATGGTCCACTAATCGAGGTCAACGAGTGCTACTGGAGTAAAACTACGTTGTGGGAGAGAGGAGCTGGAGAAGGGAGGAAATAGAGTAATGAGAATGCAGAGAGCGAATGCGTGTCACGCGAGAATGCCAGTCGAACGAGTGCGTTGGCCGAAAATTAATATGCAAAGCCCTGTATGACTCGAAATTAACGTTCGATCGAGCTGGAAAGCGCTAGCGCTGCTCTCCCTCCGGCCACTTACTCCACATAATTTTTCCACCCCATTTGCAGTATTTTTGCATTAATCTACGAATATTCTTCGATAATGCCGCAATTCACCGCCGAGAAAAATATTTCCCACAAATTTTCTCCCTCAATTAACAATAGCTAAATATTTACTGCTATTTTTTTTCCAACAATTTATTTGACGAGTACAAACGCGAGGTGGAATTGAATTTAAATTCGAATAAAAAAACCACATTAAAAACGGTTTAAATGGACAATTTCTTTCTGTGTCAGTCGGAGGAAAATTGAAACTAAAAGTTTTTTCATTTGTGAATGTATTCATACCAGTCAAAGACTTTCAAATACATTTTTCATCGCGACACATTCATATTTTCATTTGAATGACAATGTAACAGACCATTATCATTCTGAAATTTTATTGAATAGGGTTTCTAATGCCGCGTCGCTTTCGGAAATCCCCGCACCTGCCTATTCTCGCGTCTTTTCCGCCCTCAATCTAAGCGTCTACCGGGCTTGAGTTACGTGAGCTAAATTCGAAAGGGAGGCATCCCCCCACACTCACCCCACCGCGATCTAAACCACCGAAGATGTACTCGAATCGATTAATTCTCTCCTCAAGATTGTTATTTATTTCAGTTCCATTTGGGAATAAAAAAGTCATATATCACTGAGTTAAATATATTTTCCATTAACTTCTCGCATCGCATTATTTCGGAGTGAAAAACGTTGCGCAAAGGCTCAATTGTTTCAACTATTTATTGAATGGAATGCATTAATGCATTTCGAAATTGGGGATGATTTGTTTCTTCCCATCGTTATTAATTTATGGAAATGATTACCGATCGCCTGTGAAATTCGATAAAAATTCAGAACGGAAATTGTACGAATGACGCCGTAAATTCCAGGATTTCTTCCCTAATAATTACCGATACATCTGGATTACTATTTTCTATCATGATATCGATACCAGGATGCGCCGCCTCCAGCATCGACTCTGCGCTGCGTGTCCGTACACATTACTATCACGTCCCTGATTTCATTTCAGTTTTTATTCCTCGAGTGGATCCTGGTGTCTCCAGGAAGAGTCATTTCGTCAAAGAATTCTTAAAAAATGGGAGCAACGACGGAGGCGAGACGGTGAAATGGATCCTCGGACTTCGCTATCGGGGGGGAATGAGGTTTTGGTAACTATTGTGCGGGATAACGGACACGGGGTACAACCTCACCAGCTGGTGGAGGACAGGGTCACGCATCGAGGAATTAACGATGGAAATGTCACACGCAGGGGGTGCCCCACTGGCTTCTCCTCGTGTAACAACGAATTATGCACATGCTGGCCGTCATACACTGGGTCACTTCATCAAACGTCTAGAAGGCGGTCAAAATCATCCAAAATGATTTCCCTCGCTCCCCGATTTTTCCACAAAATATTTATTTTCCAATAAATAAAACTTTCCACCGTTCCATTATCATTAAATTATTTTATTCTGCAGGCCAGCAACACTCGATACACCTCAAGAGTCGGATATTCAATCAACACATCAATAAATTAGTGAATTAACTAATTAACTGAATAAATTAAAAAGACCAACGCTATTTAAAAATCGAAAAATGAGAAACTGAAATAGAATCGCGAATCAAACGTTACGCCCATTCAATCAAAAACGCAATTTATTAACCATGACTGTCCTCCGGAGCAAAAATTTCCAATCCATTAACCTCTCCACCGCGAAAACAACTCCAACGAGATGAAAATTCCCCTGTTCTGCTGCACATCCCGACAACTTTCCCACTGAAAGACTCTTTTTAAAGCATTCCAGAAAGGAAATTATCCGATCTCTCTCCAATGTCTTCCGTTCTCGAGATTATTAACAAGATTATGGAGAAGTTTAAGTGGGGAGGGGGGGGGGGAAACAATTATTTTCTCCCCACCTCTACCCCCATCCCTGACTCCCAACGGTGGACTATCTCCCTCTAAAAAAAAACGAAAAAAATAAAAATAAAAATCCATTGATAGAAGTAATTTCACTGATCAGATACAATGTCGAGTTTTCCGTTCTGGTCCAACTTTCCGTTTGATCCCTCAGCTTTTCCGTTGGTTTTGTATGGACAAACAAAACCCAGTACTACAAAGACTGTTTGAGAGGGCGGTAACGAGTGGTAGGGGCAGGGGTGAGAAGGGGGAGGGGAGGTGTGGCGGGAGCCGAAGACTTACGGCCCGAAGAAACTTTTCGGGGTAACGACCTAAACCAGCCTGGCCGTGGCTCGGTAATTCGAAGGGTGTGTGCCAGGGTATATAGTATATGGTCTCCCTCTATCTCCACCACCCCTTTGCCACCACTACCCCCAGGAAAATACCGTGGATGCCGCACTCCATCTCCCGCTCGTAAGAAAAGCTCACAGCTAGGGTTAACGTCAGCTTACTTAATATATGCAAACGTTCCAAGCCACCGTTTGCTACCTCTCACTCGTTCTGGTGTAGCCCCTCTCTCATCGTTTTCCTCAGCTGATGGTTAAGGGGGCGGGAAAAGGGGTGGGAAGGGGGGGGGGGGTGGTATAGCCGTGAAATGCCTCAACCCATGGCCTCATTGCTTGGCAGAATGAGTCAACGTAAAGTTGGTTGTTTCGAATACATGGAAATCGTCGGGGCTTTGACACAGGGAGAGAAATATTTAATAAAAAATACGAATCATTTTTGAAAATGAAGAGAAATATCTGGGAAATATTCGGGGGTTAATATAGGACCAGAGGTGCAAGCGGTTGGGTAGGGAAAAAAATTCAGGGGTAGTTCTGATGATTTTGTCGGTTGATAAAGATTAATCCGATCGGCATAAACCACTTTGCTGGATATCTCCTTGAAGTCCGAGTAAAATGTTTACAAACTCACAATTGTGAGATTAAAAATAATGTAATAGGTTTGATATCGGCGGATGTCGTGGTCCCGCGGTAAAAGCAGCAAAGAGATTTCTTTACAGCCACTAAAATTAGTATACACTCACTCCTCCTCTCTCCACCCCCCGGGAAACGAGCTTAATAAGCACTCAGAGTTGGGGTGAAACACCTGCAAAAACCGGCCTCGCTAATTCTCATGTTTTTTTATATTTATTTTACCGGCGAATCGCCTTCAGCCATCTCCTCCATTCCCTGAATGTAGTCGCGGTGCTTATCTCAGTGTTGGTGTACACGTGAAACAGTGGATTGCGTGCAAGTTGGTGCGATAAGCTCATCAAGCACGTCGGTAAACGTATCGTCATGTGCGTGTCGTTAAATCTTTGGTTGGAAAAATCGAATTATCACCAGATGTTACATCAGACTCAGTCAGACCCCGTTCCCTTGGGAATTTGGATGACATGGGATGATCGAGTAGTGGTCGAACACTTGGGTGAGATTATTCCTGAGGAAAAATTATTGATGGGACGATAAACTTATAAGTTTTCCTCTCTGAAAAAATTCACGTTAATTATTAGAGAAATTGAACATATCACGTGAGTTGTCAAATTATTTAACAATTTGGAATTTATCCGACATTTAAAATGATAAGTGACTGAAATTTAATTTGTTTTAATGATATAATCGCCGTATATTTTGTTGTTGCCCCATCCGTGTGCACGCAAAAGGCTCCGAATTGGCCGGTTTAAAGGGGTGACGACTTAACAACCCCCATTCACCTCTCCCCTGACGGTATACACACCTGGCAGGGTATTCCGCGGTGAGGGAAATGCCCGTCTTAACTTTTATTTTCCCCCGACGTTTTCTCCACTTAATCATCGCGTCTGGACTTTCATGAAAAATAACAGTCTCTCTCAGCTGGCTTTTTTTTATTTATTTACCTTTTTCTTTTCTCTCCCTTTTGAGATGAAGTTTTTTTCTTGAGAGAATGAAGACAGGTAATGCCCCACCTCTTTGTGGTATGACGAGGGAGGGAGATAAATTAATTTCAACGCGAGGGTATTGAATTTTTTTTCCCTCTCACATCGTGAAGTTGGAAAATCCAGAGGGTGAGTTTCTCTCAGTCGATCCCCTTTGGATTCGAGTGTCAACAATTCTATTAGCGGAAACAGGGTGAAATGACAGCCCAGCGAAATCTTGCGAATAGAATATTCCGTTTAATTTTTTAAATAATTAAATTTTGTACAATTGCTTCGGTAAATTTCCTCCCCTGAACTTTCCGCCGTCTGGAGTTCACGTGATCCAAACTCACAACTCGATAGTTCAGAGTTGACTCATAAATTCCAATCATCACCCTCTCCCTTATCTCACATGAGACGTCCTGACCCTAGAATCAGCTAGACCTACATAATTGAAATATTTTCTTGGAAACAAACTCACTGACTAAAGAGACACCGAGTTAACCGGGCACTTTAATTGACGTTAAAATTTCCCCCTCAATTATTAAACCACTTGTGATGCCACCGCGAATTGTTTACGGCCCATCACACCTCTCCATGCCGCTTTTTTTTTCCCTCCGCACCAGGTACGCATGCGTTTTCTCGGCCCTCGTATACACTCACCACGCGATTCTACACTCTCGTTTTTCCCTCCCGCCCGCACGTCCTCGTCGTCTAGTTTCCTCCTCGTGGTGTCGTAGCGACGCTGATGCGAAAGCCGCCAGTCGGCGCCGCGACGCGACACGAGTGTACTAGCCTCAAGAGTGCCCCAAAAGCCCCTCTAGCCCTCCGGACCTCTTTTTTCTCATCAGAACAAAAAAAAAAACCCTGGGGAGCCACTTGCTTTTTGATCGCCTTTGTTGGCAATTTCTCACGAACTCTCGCACTAATCGCACCTCTTTTTTTTTCGCTATCTCAAAGTGGATCGCAACATTGGTGAACTGTATTGATTGTTTCTGGAGATAAATTGTAAGTAATTTTTTTATAGAAGCATCAAATTTATTTGAGGTTTTTGAATATTCTAGTTTGGGATCAGTTAGATAACTTTGAAAGATTGCAAATGAAGTGATAAAATAATAATTATTATCAGGAGGTCAATCTGAGTGATTTATTCGTTGATTATCTCGACGAAATAATATTAATTTTAGAAATGAAAAGCGTTAAAAAATTTTCTGCGGAACAATGAATTTTCAATGAGTTTAACTCTCTACTATTCTCTCCTTTTCACAATTCATTTTTGAAATCACTTAGTGTCAAGTCAATGTCCATAAAGACCCGACGAATTCACTTGGTCTGTTATTGTCCCACCCCTCACTTAACTTCTTTCGTCTATTTAAACTTCTCCTTTCTCGTGCCTTTTAACAAACAAGCAGTTGCAACAATGTCAACAATTCCCTCCCCTTTCTCAATTCTCATTTTCAAAAAGAGTAAAAAAAAACTAAATTCCTTTACTTCCTGACTGATCACATTGCAACGGCTCCACTATAAATTCAGAGTCGACAGTTTATTGTATTACAGCAGCGAGTGAGACAGACAGATGAAAAAAAAAAGTGACCATTGTGAAGATGGTATCACGAAAGTGGGTTAGAACTGTCTCTCGGACTTGTTCGCATAACTTTGCCAGCGCAGAGGGCAAAGAGATACGGCAAAAGGCAGCCAACGAAGATGAGGGGATGAGGAGGTGCATGAAAAAGAGTTGTATATCATATCGTGTGTAAAGTTTCGAGAATACCGACAGGAGAAAAACTATAACCCGGTGGGTGATCTATGCCCATCGTTTCTAACTGACAGAATCTCTCAATTTTCCCGGAATAAATGACACTCGATAAACAAATAAACGGGAAAATCCGAAGTCGTTTTGATGGGGCGAATGGAACGATGAATATTCGATGAATTGGAATTTGTCGTGGACGATTTTTCTTTGATAAATTTCTTCGGCGAGTCATTCACCGCTGCACGCGATAACAGGGGAGGACTAAACCCTCGCAAAGGGCAGTGCGAAGGGACTGGGGAATGCTATTGAAGTAATTCGATTTATTAATTTTCCGGAATCATTTTTTTTAATGTGTGAATGGAGAAAAAATTGGTTCCTATTTATTTCACTTGTAAATGTTCGTTCAGACGTCGCTTAAAAAATTGAAGAAATAATTATTAACAATATCTCTGGATATTTTTCTCGATTTCTATCTGAACGAACCCATCAATTTCCAAATTTCGTCCTATTTCCCATGCGCCACCCGTTCCCACCCTTATCATAACTCCAAAGCCTCCATTCATACATTAAAAAATGTTATAAAAATAAGAAATGGGGGGTAAAAGTTGGCACGACACTGATTAAATTGATGTTGCATAATAAAGCATTGCCTAGGCGGGTACTTTGGAGCGATAAAAAAAAGGAACGCGTTAACGAGGAACTCTACTGCGACTTTATTGGCTTATCGGGTAACCAAGAGTGGGTGTTAGTGAGAAGGGGGTTGAGGGAAAATGAGATACCGGAGTCTAGCCGCGGGCGAATGCAAACGAGCCTGCAAAAAAAAGGGATGCGGAATTCCGTGAAGACCCCAGGTGAGAGTGTTGGCCTGAAAAGGATTGCGTTTTGTATATGGGAAAGCGGTGGGCGGGTGGATGCGAGGGCGACTAACCACTCTCGATTAATTTTAGTAGAAATTTTTTCTCGTTGCAAATTGAATTATTGAGACTATTAGTGGAGGGGTAGAGTCGTTGTGGCTTGACCCGATGGAATTTATATCGCGACCCGCACGGAAAAAAACTTTGGATGAGAATTAGACCTCCAGAGGGTCAAACGTGAGGCAAAATGACAATCAACCACTTTTTATGCGAAGTTTTGGTAGAAAAATTCAACTTGAGAGACTAATTTTTGCGATAAAACAACCCTTCGTCCCTTGTTTCACCCCCTCGAGGTCTAATTTTTACCTAAAATTTATTTTCGTACTCGCTCTTTGATGGAACCAACGGATCTGTATTTGTTCTTAAAAAAATGATGAAGTGGGCACCTCTCTGTGAAACTGTCAACAGCATTAGATGTCAAGTCGTTATGATTTTTTTTCTCAATACTAAACCATTTCCCCCGTTGAAATCTAATTTTGATATCGAAATAACGATTGAACCTTTCATTGAATTCAATGGGTAATTGATTGATGACGACCCGATGATTAATTACCCCCCGCAATATCTCGCTCTTGCGTTCTTTACTCTCATTGGTGTTGACGTAACATCCGTTTATTATAGTCTTCGTGAGACTGACTGATGGTGGGACAATTAGCTGCTGTAATAAAGGCTGATTAGGCGACCCGATATGGCTTCGGGCTTTGAGTGTCACTGCTGCGGGACAGGTGTGACGATGGATTAAGCATATTGACGAACATGTCTGGATCCTCCAGGATTATGTCTGGATGTGTGAGTCACGGTGTCGGGGTAAGACTGGATACACAAGTTATTGGGGAGTATTACCGGAGAAATAGTTGATCAAGAGTGATGGATTAACATTTTAAATGTTTGGATTTTTCGGTGGATGCGGTGGACGATTGCGTATGAGTTATGCCTGTCACGATTTCAGTGGAGTAATCTGAGGTAAATGTCGGGGAAATGGAATTATGGGGACTGCGGAGAATTGGAATTGGCCCTTTTATACGACATCAAGCTCTTCCCATCGTTCTGCGTTATTTGGCTTTTATCTAGATTTTTGGCGATACCCGGAGTTATTGCGTACTCGGAGAAAATTCATTTGGTTAAATAATTAACGTGGCGAATTTTCTCGAGACGTAATTTTTTATTTCTCCACTTGTCAGGGTTTCACTTTGAAAAAGCAAAGGGGATGCACGTATTTTCTGAAGTTCTGACAATTTATGACATTTGATCAGTCGTTTTTATTATAGTATTTTTCATTCGCGATGTTGGACATGTCAGAAATTCCTTCATTGGTATAATGTCCTCAATCCCTTAGGAAACAGTAAAATCCCTCGCTACTTTCAATTTTACAACTCCTCGAATAAAATCGGAGGAGAACAAAAAATTTCCGGGTTTATGGAGATACTCAGTCAACAGCGGAAAGTCAGTCTTTGGGATAAGTGGACCAGTGATATTGTAATTTATTTATATTCACCAAATCACACGGAAGATTGAAAAATGAAGGAAAAGAGAAAAATAACCGCATGTTTTGATTTCCCTACAGATGAGGAGATTTTTCAGAGACCCAACAATTTACGACATCTGATCAGTCGTTTTTAGTGCCTTCCAGCCATAATGTTCATTGACATGATCTTCTCAATTCTTACAAAGGCACTAAAATCTCCCCCGACCTTAAATTTTACAACTCCCCAAATGAAACAAAAAAATCTGAATATTTTCCAGTTTTCACGCGTGAAAAAATTTCCGGATTTATGGAGATACCGGTTATGCAGCGGAGGGAAGACAACATTTGGAAAATTTGGGCGGGTTTCGTGACCGGAATCCGTCACGATGAAATATGTATATCACAGTGCTCCTCTCGGCGCCCTGGAGCGCTTTTTTCCGAGTCCAGGGACAGTTTTGTTTCTTGGAAACCACTGGGACAGTGCACATAGCTGGACGTTTAAAAGATCGAGTTTTGTTTTCAACCGCGATGATATCAAGTGAGGATAAATTCACGTGACAGATAAAAAAAGGGGGAGAGGGAGAGAGAGAGTGGGCAGAGAAAGGGGGTGGGAGAGGGAGAGAAGAAAAATTGGGCAAGTATTACTGTCACGTAATGTATATGGGTGGTTCAAGGGGTTAAAGAGAACATGGTGGGTTTGTTCTGGCTGGTGAGGAGAGAGGGCAAAGTAAATGGAAACCGGGAAGTTTTAGAGAGAAAGATAGTGTCAGCGATCGTTTTGAGAACGTGGTACTTGATATTGTATATGGGCAATGTCTGTAGGATGCTTTTCCGAAAAGTTTTGTCTTCAGGAAATGGCTGTCGGGGGTACCACGAGCATCATAGATACTGAATGAAACAAAACTTGAGTAAACTGGGTCGTCAATTTCTCCACCGAAAATTGCGATAGAAAAATTGTTCATTGGCACGAAAATTACGATAACACAATTTTCTACTTGGAAATTAAAGTTATTGGATCGTTTGATTAATGACTTGATGACGTGTACTTCCTACAAAAAGTCTGCGAAGTGTTCCAATTGTTGAAAATTAATTGAATTAATTGACAGTTAGGGTAATGCCGTACTGGATATTCGTAATTCGTCATTTTAATCGGCCGGCGCGAGCTCAAATTCGAGTAAAAAAAAATCAAGGTCAAAGGTGTTTTCGGTTTAATTAGATAATCCCATAAGGACGTGTCGTCGAAAAAATGATTGCCAAAATTTGTAGGAACAATGTGTACAGCATTGAGGGCAAAAGTAATTAACCGAGGGTTAATTTACAGTGCGATAGAGTGAATCCCAGTGGAAATGGTTCGCGCAGTGGTCAGACCGCACACGACCCACGCCAAAAGACACATGCTCAGATGGCTCTTAAAAGCCCCATCATGAATTATTAACGAAAATAAAATAGTTTCACACTGCTTGTCCAACTACAATTGTTGAATACAACCATTGGTCTATAAATTTGTTTAATTAACGTACCTCATACAGCCCATCCCAATGGCTGTGTGAATCTCTCTCATTTCCTGGGACACACCAAGTGCTGACAGTTTCTCGTTTATTTCACGTTCACGCTGATGTTCATGGCTGTCCCGATAACGTTGACGACACTCGTAAAACTAGTTTTTTTTTTATCTGCAAAGAGGAATAAAAATTGCATAACCTTTTTTTTTTTTCATCCAGCCGACAATTTCTCTCAAATCTCAATTTTTTTAATGCGCAGTAAAACGCTTTTTTCGAGATTCCCAGGGTTTAAAAAATATTTTTATCCCTTTTTTCATATGATTTCATAAATTTGATGAATAAGGAGATGAAGAAATTGAGGCAAACAACTTCTGGGCTTGGAGTCAACTCGAAATAAAGTCACGGGAGATAAGAGATTGTTGGATTTCATCCAAACTGTCTCGAAAAATTTTCCCCCTCACCAGACCACTGCCTTTATTATTGTACCTTGTAACTTAACTGATTAAACATAATAATTATTGCGGACGCATGTGAATATGAAGAAAAAAAAATCGGTTTTTAAACACGAAGAAAAATTTTCAAGAAAAATTCTCTACGAGGACTGGTAACCTCAATCCCCCGCGATTTTTTACTACTAATTGCTTTCCATAAATTAGGACAAACGTATCCAATGATAAAAACAAGTCTGATTAATAGGATTAATTAATTGTCAGTCATTTCTTGAGAATAATTTTAATTAAAAATTGTTCTCAGTGTATCGGTGAGATGTTCACCACTGTAACCAACCCAATTATCCGTCTTGCTCACTTTTCCACTCAACTCCTCGAAAAGCCAATGGGATATATACTAGCACTAAAAACAGGCTATTAATCCCACACCAAGGGGTGGAAAGTACTTGCTGAGTTTTACTCCCTCAGCACGGCGTTGAACTCGCGCTCAAGAGAGATCAAACGGATTTTCTTGAGTTTCCTATCCTCTAACTAGAAAACTCATCTTAAAAAACATTACAATCTGCGTTAATGACTCCCAGGGAATTAAAGTTAGATTTTCTGAGGATTGGTGTTATTATCATTGCAGGCAGGGAATTTCCAGGGGCATTTCTGCAGACAATATGGGAAATATCTGATATTGGGTGGGGAAATCACGTTTGGAATCTTCAGATCGAATCGTAATTAACTTGATTGCAATGCTCCAGTCTCAAGGCTAATTAACACTAATGGACTTTGTCATGCGGGACCATTTAAATAATCAATATACTGAGATCAAGCCATTTGGTTTTTCAATAGTTTTCCGGGATTTTAATTTAAAAGAAAAACGAACGGCGGAGTTTTTTCATGACTCTGGGTTATCCTGACGTTTACTCATCTATAAATATTTATAATAATTATTTATATACAGGAATAATCTTGAGATTAGTCCGAAATCCACGGAAGTTGTGTCGACTAAACCGATTAATTAAATCACAAGGGGGAATATTGGAAAAAGATTTGTTTGCAAACGGATAAACTGCTACGTTAGGGATGATTACCTGGGTTTCCTGGAGAATTAGGGGGGCACATAAAATAACTTGGAGGAATATTACACGCGACCCCAATGACATAACACTATCGGGGCACAAGCCGCCGCTATCCATTCACCCAATATATATATTTTTTTTGTTTCACCCAATCATTTTTTACATCAAACAAGATAAATCGGGTAACGTTTGGGGAGTCATCGATAAGCCGCCGTTATTCGAGAAAGGCGACGACGTGGAGCGGATTCTCCAGTGGCTCGTAGATCTTTAATCGATAAATCTCAGCTACGGGGATGTGCGCGCAACATTGCCTGGGGATTCACCTCATTTTATTCTCTTATTTTTTGCCGGTTAAAAAGTGCGCAAATTTAGAATTTCCTGCGATAATGTTGACGTCAGGGGGATTATTCCGACGATAAAATGTATTAATTTCGTAAGTACGAATTTTTCTTCCAGAAAAATTCCTGTAATTTAATTTCTGTCTATTAGTGTTCTGTTTAAATGGCCTCACAATCATCAGGTCCTTCCCCAAAATCATTAAATATCGGAAAAAAATCTAGAATAAATTCGACTCAATAGTCTCCTCATGAAAATTAATGTCATATTGCCCAGGAAATTAAAAAAAAAATCTACACCGTATATTTAACAGATTTATGATAATTTTCAACGTTGGAAATCAGGTCTAGTCCTCTCTCACGTGGGTATACATGTAGCGGTGAAATTTCAAATGCATAATACAGTCTGGAGTTTCGCGTGGCTGCATTAAGAGCAGCAACACCAGCTGGTCTGCGGAAAACTCCAAGTCTTGCTCACATTTATAGTGTATATCCACGGATTTACCCTCACGTGTAGAGAGAGCCTACACCTTGCCATTTTCTGGGGGATGGGGGAGCTTGTAAGTGTGAGAATCGCGAGCCGGTCGGGATATGCCGATTGTCACGCGAAACACGCGTGCCTCCAGGAAATTACCGACTTCCGAGACGGCTGTGCCCACATGGATTCTCTAGCTTCGGAACTTGTGTCAGGGCTATGGAAAAGACGTATCAATGTCTTTGAAATCACTTCGCTCGGGGTGATATTGAGACGGAAAGTTTTTCACGATTGGAGAAGACGATTCGGGAATCGTAAGTAGTGGATTATTTCAGTGAGAGGGGAGGGCGGACGGAAATAACGCAAAATGATTCATTTGGAGAGGAGAAAGTCGGTGTTTCATCAACTTATTTTATTTTTGGGTCGGATATTAATGCGCTAATGCGGGCGGGATTTTTTTTAATGGAATTTCTGATTGTTTAGGAAATATGGGGCTTTCAGCGATTTTTCCGTTGAATTTTAAATGTTAAAGTACTCGGCATTCATTCCATTAATTTTACAATTGAAAAAAAAAATCTTGGATTGTTTCCCACAAAAAAATGGGGATAAATGGCCTCATTGGATAAATTCCAAATGTCAGACCTCATTTTCCGCTCCAATTTCGGCTCTAAAAAAGCTATATATATTAAAACATTGACATAGGATGGAATTGCTAATTTTTTAGGAGATAATCGAAGCAAAATAACGTCTTTATCCGTTTTTCCAACCAATTTTGAATTTTGAAATAGTTCCCATTCGTTCGATAAATTTTCTTCTCACGAAAAAAAAAATAGGTGAAGACATCGCATCATTGGATAAATTCCAACCGTCAAACCTGATTTTCTGTTCCAGATTTAGTCCCTGAAAAAGTCCTCGAGAGGAAAAAAAAAATCCGAAAATCGGATTAATTTAGCAGCACCGATGCCACTGAAGAACCAGTGGACACGAGTATGAGACACCAACGGAGTAGATGGAATTCCCATTGGCGTGTCTATTAAAACTGGTAGTGCGCGGCGTCGAATGTCGAATGCGACGGACGTGATACGGATACGTGAGTGGATGCACTAGGAGTAGAAAGACGGGCTCTCGCATATCGAAAACGTGTGCATACCTGGGGTACATTCGTTCCTTCTTTTGTCTGCATGTCTCCGTGCCACTCGCAGATTCATCCACATCTCCGATGGTGTAAAATCGAGGTGGGAGTAAAACAGAAGAAGAGCCTTCGGGCTTGATTTAACTCATTGAAAATACCCTCAATGAATTTAATTGGAGAAAATGTCGGTGGTCCGATGGTGGATCGGTGCCTTGAAGCATCGGGACTTGTTGACAATGTGTGCGATGCTCAGTCACTGCCGCCCTGAAAATTCATTCCAATTATGAAAACCTGTTGAGGGAAATTTATTGGGGGGATGGGCGGGGGTGGTACCGGAAGGGATGACAGCTGCAATTAAAAATCACATTTCAACTCAAAAAGCTTTAATCATCCAAAAACGTCAAAGAAAAATCATGAAAAAATCATAACTTTTCTATTCACATTTCAATTAACATTTTACCTATTTAAAAAATTCTATATTCGTGTTCTACTAATTATTTCGGACTTGTGGAGACTAAAAAAATCAAACAATTGTGATAACCCAAAGGCGACATCGGAGTGACAATTTCTATTGATAATTATTTTGACGGAAGAATGTTTGAAAATGTAGAGAGCCCTTGGAATTGTTCACGAGCAAATGAACAGATAAAAATTACGGCAATCAGTCTAATCAATACGTATGCCTCCGCGAGAGTAGTGAGTGCCAAGTGGTGGGGGTGAGGGGAGAGGGAGAGAGTGGGTGAAAGTGTAATAAACGTCACAATGACGGAAACAGTGAATGCGAGTGATGCAGAGCTACGTATTTGCCTGCTGCCGGAAGAGCTTGAGATCCTGGAGGATCCGAGAACAGCTTCCCTCAAGCGGGTCTGTTACGGTATTGTGCTGCCGGCCATCTGTTGCTTGGGTATCATCGGAAACATACTGAATCTCGTTGTTTTGACTCGTAGAAATATGCGAGGAACAGCTTACATTTACATGAGGGGTGAGTACCGTGAATTTATATCTTTTGAAAAAAACTAATGTGACGCTTCGCGATCATCGCTGAGAACTCCTTTTTTTTCATTCCTATTTTCACGTATTATTTATTGCTGCGTATTTAGTTGTTGCGCATTTACTTACTTGACAAATAACTCTTCCTCCCATTCCGAAAAGCGATAAATGGAAATGGAAATTGGGAAATTGAAAAAAAAAAAAAACATTTAAAAACAGCCCTTCATATTTGAAACGGGTTCAAGGTCATAAATAAGTTTAACACGCAGACCATCAGGATGAGATAGTAGTAATTTGCACGCGTCCGAACATACCCGGGGTTGTTCCAGGTAATTGGTTGGAGTGCTCGTAGATTTTCACTGTATCTCCCGTACTCACCCCCCTCTCACCGCAGTTTACCACCGAAAACGGGTATATTGGGCCTAAAATGTACGAAATGGCCATCATGCAATCAACGAACTTTCGATTAACAACTGTATATCATCATCTCGAAAATTTATTGCTGTTATGAATTTGTTCTTCATCTCTTAATTCATTTTTCCTCTCTCTCTCTCTCTCTTCCTCACCCGCAGTCGGATGGACTAATATTATTCCATGTTTACGTAATATCGGTGACAAAATAGAATCGATACACGACTGTGTGCGTGTGGAATTGAGCCGTCTTGGAGTACTCGCCATAGATAGACACTTCACTGCACTGTGGGGTGCAATTTTCTTCTCATTTCTCACGATCAAATTCCCGACAAAAATTGTTCCATTTCTTCTGACTGAAGGTGGAAAAATTAATCAGTAAATAAATGAATTTAATATTATTTACCGTCGCAGTGTGATAAAATTATCCAATTAATATACAAAATAATGGATATACGATTAATAAAATCATTAATTAATCCGTGACACCGGGGATTTTCGCATTACAAAACGAAATTAATAAAAAAAAATAGGGTAATAAAGTCGTCTTGGCAATTCCCGGTTAATCCTGTTTTAATCTCGTGCGATCCAATTAACGTTGAGGGCAAAAATAAATGGAGAAACAAATGGGGGGAGGGGGGTGGGGAAATACAGATGGCAATTGCCACTTGACAGCAATACCCCAGGATATTCTCCGGGAGGAAAAACACACCTTCAGCAGTTTGATAAGATTTTTTTTTCTCCCCCTGAAATGTCTCTCGATTTTTCTCTCTCGAAAACACGGGATTTTTGAAGACGCTCGAATTAATAAGGATTACCGGACCCAGGGGGGGTGGTGGGGGAGGGAGATTGTACCTGGTGTGAGGTAATAAAACCGGGCAATCCGATGTGCGCCGCAGCATGAAAAGATTCAGGGGAGAATCCCCTGATGTAAACAACACGACAAGACGCAATACATCGAGCTTTGATGTATCAAAAAGGTAAAATAAAATAGAAACAGACATAAAGATAAAGAAGAAGGTGGAGTGGAGGGTGGTATGAGAGGGCTGGGGATGGGAGGGTGGATGAAGGAATTCCAATGGAACGTTATGCATTTCAAACTAACATGAAATGCATGGGACATTGAGGCAGTGCAATATCTCGGGCCGAATATGAGGGAGTAAAGTGAGAGACAGAGCGATTCCCCTGTTGAATATCAAACAGGGGCCTCTCCCCCCAATGCCAAATGTACGAGGCAGAAAAGACTCGGATGGGGAAATAAAGCGTGGAGGAAGGACTCGGGACAAACAGACCGGAAATAAAGTGTAATGTACCAAACTATTTGCGCGTACACAAAGTGATTTTCACGGGGCGAAGAAAAAATGCGGTTGCAGTGATGATTATTTGTAATTGAAGATGGCGACCATCGGATCAGTGGATTGAGAAAAAAATTATGTCAAATATGTATTTACTTGAGGGAAATATTTATTTTTTCAATACTTTATATCGGAGGTCCAGTGACTTCCTGATTATTGTGATTAGGGTTAAATTGCGGGAATTATATTGTTTTATAACATGATTATGTTATTTATAATTTTGAGTGAACTCGTTCGATAGTTATGAGCCTTAAATAATTCATCTAAATTCTTCCCTCAAGAGAATTCAAAATTTAGAAACATTAAATAATTATTAATAGAGTTCATTCAGGGTCACGTAGCAAATCATCTCCTGAGGTAATATAAAAAGATAAATATTTCTCTGAAGCAAATGGACATTTGACAAGTGATTGACGGAGAAAAAATTATTCACTGAGAATTACGGAATAATTCCGTTAATCCGCAACGGGAAATCGTGTTTTAAATTTTTTTTTTAGAATTAGACAGAAGAAATTTTTTTTACCTGATTTTTATGGAATTTTTATCTCCATGAAGATATGATACATAAAATGCAACATTTTCACGACTTTTCAAGAGGACACTTACATCGAGTACCATTTGCCACTGGTGAAAGACATTCTTTTTTCACAGAGTACAAAAATACACTTTTAAGTGCATATAAGTGATGAGGGAGGTATGCAGGGGAGAATAGATTCCAATGGACCATGTGATAGCCTTGAATTCCAATATATCCGAAGAATTGCGAAGTAGCTCAAGTGGCCACTTGCTTCTTCCACTCTCAAAAATGTACCGAGGGAGAGCTCAAGTGCCGGATGGAAAAGCACGAGGGTGAATAGGAGGTGAATAATCGCTTTTTTGGGAGTGAACGCGCTTTTTGATAAGGTGATGGGTTGCCGATGAGAGGAGGGGGGGAGCGTCATGCTAAACCCATGATGTATAGCTTTGTAGAGCTGCGCCCGGAGGGGGATGATTTTTGTAAACCTTCGGGATATTTCCCCAAAGATATTCGAGAAATTAAATTTATTCCACAGCCTGACTGACACGTTTCAAAGACATTTGGGGAACAATTCCATAAAAAATTTTCCCCAAAAAACTGAAGTGAAATCTCCGTTGATTATTAACCAAAAAATACTGTTAAAAAATTCATAGAGTAATAATTTGATTTTGTTGGGAGATTGAACCCACAATAATTCGTCTAAAAATTAGAATTCCGCCCTCCCCAATTTTTCAATGACTTTCTACCAACGTTACATCAATTTTTCGTTTTTTACATTATCATGTGACACGTCAGCCCTAAAACCATTCACCCAAACGATCATGAATCCCCAGGAGTCCCATATTCTTCAACATTTTGCGACCGATGAAATGTAGGGGAGCTGCGCATATAGCGTATTGCGCAGATATTTCCGTCGCCCTTAGACTCTCAAGGGCCGGATGAAAAAGCTCGGGGATTAAGGGATGATCAGCCGCTGCAATTTTGGGGATAGAGCAGAGGGGTGCCGACGAACAGGATTTTTCATAAGACGATGAGTTCAGGATGGATTAGAGGCACTGTTGGAGTGAACATAAGATAAATATTTAGCTAGTGCGTCTCACCTTGACAAAGTTACACCGAGTGATCTGTTGATGGCGGAGTGAGGCAGTGCTTGGAAGGGATGTACTCTCCGTGGGCTGTGGGAGGGGTGGAATTTCGCTAGTTTACCTGTGGGTTGGTACCTCAGAGATGTTTGCTTATGTACAAACGCTGGAGAAGAGGTCTCGCGCGGGTATAAACCCACCGAGTGTGCGAATGTGTCGGGCGAAAGTTGTAGCAAGGGCGCATGGAGTGATGAGGGTGTACCAATGTGGGTGGCTAGTACATTATAAATGGAAAGGGGTGAAGATGTTGTTTGAATCGTATAAACCATTTATCTGACACTTTTGAGAGAAGTGGAACATGAGTGAATAGTTGATTGAGTCGGAGCCAGTTGTGGGGAGCGGAAATTACTCTGCGGAGAAAAATTTTTTGATAAAAATTATTTGGGCCCATAAATGTGGAGATAAAATTATTTTGTGCCTTTCTCATTCCCGTCTGGAGGTCCCTCGGGTGGGCAACTGCCCCAAGTTTCTATATCTAGTGCAGAATCAGCATAAAAATCACTGGTGTATACCGCAGTAGTCCGGGACCCGCTTAGGTCAGACAGCCTCCACAAAAGTGTCTTTTATACGTCTCGTATTTCTTGTTCAATTTTTTTTTCACATAATTTTCATGGAATTTTTTTCTATTTTTCAAAAAGTCTACTTTTTGTCTGTCGTCCTTGTAAATACGATTTATTACCTTCTGGGAGGAGGGGGGAAAGCGCACCGAGAATCGTGATTTATCACCGTTGGCTGAATTCTGATATTGTTTCTTGCATTTTACCAACGAGATTTACGGCCTTCTGATGCCTCCTGAATATTGCACACGTGCTTTAAAGCCCCTTCTACACTTTGTTGGGAATAATTTTAATCACCGTTATGGAGCTTTTGAGCCGTGTAAATTGATTTTGCTGGAGGTGTGCAGATGCTCGTAAACAATCGGCCCTTTTTTGCAGTGTCTCACGAATTCACAACGGAATTGGGTTTTTTTTTTCACTCCCTACCGCGCACTTCCGCCACTACATCAGGGGAGGAAATTAAGTAGAATTCAATTTCACGGTTTTCGGGGAATTCCGGGGATTGTGGACTGTTCGTGGTATTACTTCCAAGTTGGAGCGTTGGCCGTGTAAATTACGATAAGACGCGAAGGAAAGTGCTCAGTAAAAATTACGAAACGTTCTGTAAAAATTATCACTGACATTCATAGAGTGATAGGGATAATAATCGAGTTATTGACACTCGCCCCATATTTTTCTCTGCGCGAATAAAAATTTTCAAAATTCACTTTCGCACTTTGGTTACCCAAATTGTAGGGTAATTTTTCGTTTATCACTATCCCTCTGTCAATTTAAAAATCGTTCTGTTGTCAATTAAGAAGGACAGTCAATCTCGCGAATGATATATCCAATTTGTCGTCACGATTTTATTTTCAAGCCTTTCTCCAACTTCCTGTGACAGAAAATTAACAGCTGATTGACCAGGACAACGCGCTTTGAACTCAATGAATATTGATAGGGACCGCTGGGTCAACGTTAATAGACACAGGGCGGGGTGTCCAAAGGGTTTGTAGGTTACAGCACCTCGGTTAAAGGTCCAAGGCTTCCACCAAAGACAGACACGCAAGGGCTCCCCTGTGTAATTACCAATATCTCAAAACTTGTATCACTGAAATATTCAACGGGACATGGAGTCAGGTAATTTCATGAGTAATTTCTGTCGCAGCTCTGAAGTTTCCTAACCATAAAATATCTCGTATTATTATGATTTTTTTTTTTTCATCATCTCCCGTATTTTACATTTATTCTTAGCAGGGAAGACTGGTTGGTAAAATTCTATGAATATTGATAAGATTCATGGAGAAACTATCATACAGGCACGTGTCCTGTGAACTTTATGCTCAGAATGGAGCGTCGGGCGTACACTTTGTTCGGCCACCCATAATCCTATACCCCTGGGGATTGTGATTCCGGTGAATTCTCCTGTGGTTTTACTCAAGGAAATGCATTGGATAGTGGAAATACCGGGAACGATAAGAGAAGGTGTGGGTTAAATATACTGTAGTATTTACCGTCTGAATACTTGAGTACATATTCTCATTCAAATGATTAAAGATTATTAAAATTTTCTCATTTTTCGAGCTTCCATTTTCACGATTTTTCTTTCCAGAGGAGAGAAATATTCAGGAAAAATTGGGGAACTCACAGTTCCCTCACCGAAGTAAATTTTCTATTAAATATTCGTCTCAGTCTAGATGAGAACAATAATAATAATATTTAGTGCTCGTAAGGTTCTTTAATGAGGGTAATTACGTATAATAATTGCCTCAATGACAGGATTGGTATGAATTGTTTGTAAAAAAATATTTTATATGTTTTATATATTTAAAAACATAAATTTTTCCGCGTGGGTAACACGACATTGTTGTGAACCGATGCATCAGACACCACCAGCACTCGCATTCGTATGGAAAAATAAATCTACGGATGGGAAAACCTGGGTGAATGATGATTTGTCTCCGGAGGCAAAAAGAAAAAGTTCAAGGACCAAGTGCTTCCACTCACCCAGACGTTTTCGTGAATGTTTGCTGATGAAGTTGAGTACTATTGCGAATAGTGGGTGGCGGTGGGTGGCTCGAAGTGGAGAGTAGACAGAGAGGGATGACCGGGGATAAATGAGAGAGGGGCGGCTGAGGGTGGAATAAAGTTTGGTTTCTTCACCTCTCCCATTCCCCTGCACATTTTTTTTTACCTCCTTGGACAACTGTTGTATGGGGTAGGAACCCGGGGAGGGACTAGATCACGCTATTCGCATGCGACTATAACCGGGTTTTTTTTTTCCACCGCCTTCTCTACCCCGTCGCTGTCTCCTTTTTTTCCCTCGACTCCTGGGAGAAAAGGTGGGGTTATGTATAGCCAGATGGGATACACTTCCTCGCGGATGAGGGCTCCAAGAAACAAGAGGAACGGAGAATTACGACGAGACGTTAAATAACAACTGGGCGGCGGCGATAACATCGCTGAGAGACGCGTAGAGACTTTTTCATTTTACTACGTGAACATTTGGTCGCTGCGACGGTGATTTTTACGTGACAGGGGTGGGGGGTTTATGCGGCAAGGGGTTGCATGTTTTATTCAAAAAAAAATTATCATAAAATTTTTTTTCAACTCACTCTTTTACGGAGCCTGATACGTCTTTACGGGATAACATCCTCGAAGATTTTCAAGGATTCCAATTATTTGATGATGGTCCTGGGAGGATTCCTTCGTTCACCATTCGATTGTCCAGGACGAGTTGCCTACGCTGGAATAAAGAAGCCTTTGTCATGTTTTTCTAGTTGGAAAATAAATGAGGGATCAATATTTGATGGAAAAATTAAAGTCCACAATCATTTTTCCGAATTCGATCAATAGAAAATTCTGGAACCGCAGGATTTCTGCCATTGGCATTCCTCCGTTGCAGTTTCTGAAAAAGTCAACATTCCTAATGTGATAAAAAATATTAGATAATTCTTCTTCTGAAATTTTCCTCACGTTTCTGTGATTCAAGTTCAACGGATTTTGTACGAATTTTCTCGGGTACACGAAAGGTCGCGGGCGGGAGAGGGAATGAACTAGTAGAAAAAGCACCGACGACTCAGACCGTCTGGTCCTCCGTTACTCGGGCCGTTTGAACCTTTTTTTTTTCTTGGTCCGAGAGGCGAGCGGAATGGAGCAAGTTGCGATTGCAAAAAAAAGGAGAAAAGTGGATTCTAATAAAAAATTCTTTACAATTTCTTCGGCTCCAAGGGAAGATGTGGAGAATAGATAATGCGTCTGTGATCCTCTTTAAAAAAATACCTCGAGGGCATTTCCACGAACAGGAGGAGGGGGATCAAAAGGCGGTATCTATGATTTCACTCCCGATGTTATCGTTAGCAATCGAAAAAAAAGTGATAATAATGAAACAGATAGTCTGAATCGTACGCTTTGTTAGCGCGGGATTTTACGGGATTGGTGAATACAATTTTTTTTTTAATCCCCGTTGATCATTTTTTTCTTGTTACGTATTTTTACAAAGGACAAAGTTAATTGCTCATCATTTGGGAAGGATCGCTGCAGCAAAAGCTCATTTATTTCCTGCCAAAATTTAATAAATTTTCTGGTAAAATATTTATCAGAATTTCTACGACTTTTTTTTCTTCTTCAGATTTAAATTCACGTCGGAGTTCAGAAACGCAGCGATTTTTACCTGTAAAGTGGAAAGGTTTTTCTCAGTATCGGAATATATTCCCCGCTTTCTTATCCGCGAATGGAAGAAGAAATCTCGGTTGTCAATAGGGCTGTGGAGGCACCGATCGTGTCGGTGCTATTCTATTCTGCACCCCTTGGATATTTAGGAGTTAGAATCGATCGTAACTTTCGGCATTGGCCTGCATCGGTAACTACGCCGTAAATTTCAAGTCCGCGTGCCAGATATGCCTTCGGTTCCGCGCACCCCAACGGTTAAACTACAAACCCACGGTATAATACACAAAAATGTCAGTATTTTTTTATCCCCCTCCACCGTCTTTACTTCCCGCACCAGTGGAATTACTCGTAAAAATTCAAGAAAAAAAGTTTCATCCCCATAACTCTCTCGGCTCCCATTCTTCCCCCCGGAGAGAGAGGGCATCCAGTTTCATCTCGAATCATTTACAGAAAAAGAATAGAGAAGATGGTCGTTCTACACTCGGAGGAATAGCGCATTTGAATCGAATAAAAGTTTGCATTTAAAGTTCTCTTGTTCCTTTCAAAAATAATTGTTTTGCACATTAATAAACGGATATTTGTGACAGTGAAACTATTATGATCGTATGAAATTATTTTTTCATTTATTTTGAGGGTGAATTTATTAGAATTGGGGAAAATATTAATTAATTAAATTAAACTCGTCTTGTGGTACAAAACAAAATTAATGATAAAGATTTTAGAATTTCTTGAGCTAAAAAATTATAGAATATGCAAAATACTTGTTTTTTTTTTCAATTTAATTAATACGAGAAAATTAAGAAGAGTAAGAAAAACTCACGGGAAAATTTAGAAAAAAATTCTGAATATTCATGGAAATGTAAATACTCTCTCTAAAAATTACAAAAAAAAATCCATAAAGATTATTTTGTTAGATCCAATTCAATGTCGCTCTTGTAATAATTACTTCCATATTTTTCGCGAAATTTCCAATTAATTCTGTCTATAAAAATAAAATCTAGACTCATTTGTCTTATTTAAAATAATTAAAAGACAGATATACCTCATTTTGCCCCAGTCTCCTCTAGTATAATTAATCAAAAAATAAAGAGATGATTGTGATGTCAATCGTAGCGTCTAGCATTCTCGTGGGGCTATCAGGATGTAACCCATCCTGAGTTTCTCACGGAAATGTTCACCATCTGAGAGTATAAGACGAGGGTGAGAGGATAATGCCGTTGAGACGGTGGCAGTGTGCTATGCACTTTGTATGCAAACGCATGGTCGATCCTCGTGAAATACCCCCCAGTCGAATACACCCGGTGAATATAACCCGGGGAAAAGCGACAACAAGGACAAAATGTTAATGGTAAAACACTGGGATTGACTCTATCAAGTCTACCTTTTCTGTTTCACCATTACTCGTTATTGTTTTTTTCCTCTTTGAAAAAAAAAACCGGAGAATTGGGGAAGAAATAAAAAGTGAAAATAAGTGAGAGCTGATAAATCCTGGACGGAAGACTGACTGTTGCACGGTTCGTTACAACTCGATTCTTTGGAGTGGCTGTAACCATATAAATGAAATTAGAACCAGCAGCTACTGTCCACCTCGTTTAGTCACCAATCAGTCAATTGGATGGGTCGATATTTCTTTGTTGTTCGAGGCGATGAATTTGATAAAATTATTTTTCAAAAACTGTCGTAATATTAAACTGTGAAACAAATATTTTAATAGCACGAACTGGTGATTAGTAATTTGCCAGAGACGAATATTGACCTCTAATTTTTACATCCTAGAACAGATGTCCTTTTCTGAATGTCGTACTAAAAAATTGTTTATGAAATTTACCAATTTTTTGCACCTCATTGTGGTATAAAAAATTTCGAGTGTGATAATGTTTTCAATGATTTTTTTTTTCATTTTCAAACCAAATAACATTTTTAGGTAGAAAAATTATTCCTCTAGAAACTTCTTGAGCACGTCTTCATCCCCATCACCCCCGTCCTCTGGAGATATCTCCAATTCCATCAAATAACAACTGCATTCTCTTGAGAACGCATTATGCCATTCCGCATGAAGAACAATTTCCTTAATTCCGGAATTCCTCACCCCCCTCGATATTCTCAACAGAAGTTCCCCTTAAAAGGAGGTGATAACCTGTTGTACTGAGTCGATGAACCTCGTGTCCTCATAACCATGCGAGGAGACCTCATAACGAAAGGATTTCATGTCCCTGAGGCATTCTCCAGGCAGTGAGAGAGAGAGAGTCTGAACGAGGAGTCCAATAGCTTTTCTTTGGCATCATAAACCATTGCTCTGGTAATATTGTTCCAACTCACCTCACCATCCTCCCTCAAATGGAGGAGCAGTTAACGGGGCGAATGTGAGGTGCCTCGAGAGCTCGAGACAACGTACGCGCGATGTGCTAAGAGAAATGAAAGTTTTCGTGGACATTCCAGGGAGGATTCCTGGATTTTATAGTTGGCCTTCTGCGTCTCGATACCCTGGCCACTGTACCCAGAGCAGACCATCTGCGTTTGATAGCTCTCACTATGCAGGGAGGGAAAAGAGTTAGAGGGAACGGGGAGGAATTGAGTGGAGGGTCACCTGCTACTGGCACACGGTGTTTGCTCCTTTATTTCTATCATTTCAATCTTTTGGTGATGACTCGTTGAGCTAATTGGCCTGTCAGGAGTGATGCCGATTGAAGACGTAACATTTCGTTATGAAACTATTGATCAGAGACATCGGAAAAATCCTCCATTTATTTTTATCGGTTTTCCTGAGTTATGGAGTCGTGAAGGGGGTTTATTAATGGGGGATGTTTTTTATGGGAGAAATTTTATTGAATTTTTCGACTCGACACGAAGAGAATTATTCAATAAAAATTACGTCTCTTTCCCGTAATTTTAGAAGTGAAATATATTGAAGGTAAATTTTAGGGATTTTTTTTTCAAGTCACTTGTCAACCCTCAACTATTTCTTCCCTATACGGTTTTTACATAAAGTTTGTGTCTCTCCCGAATTTTCAAACCCAAAAAATTCCTGGAATTCACGATAAAAATCCATAAAACTCCGTCTCAATGACAAGGTGACAGTTCACCACCTGAAGGCTGTTTAGCCCTCTCGTTCTGGTTTTACGCCTCCCGAGAGTAACCCCGATGTTTCCTTTCACCCTCAAGCCCAACCCCATCAACAGGTTTCTCGCATTAAAATCCCCCAAAGGACGAGACACAATCCAGTGTCCGTTTTCACGATGAAAAACATCGCCTCCTGGTGTTTGGTAGGTTGGTACCTCTTATCTGCTTTCAGTTTCGTCGTTGATCCCCGCTAATTCTCATCATCATCCTGGGGTATTATCTCCGGATACCACAACAGCGACAGTTATAATTCCCAGGGCGGAAGGGAATCGTTAGTGTCGCCTTATAGAAACGGTGAAAGAGGAAAGCCGGCGGTGGTATTGGGAGGGAGGGAATTCCTCCAGGGGTAAACATTAACGAAGAAATACGACGGGAGATGAAGAGAGCGGGGGTGAGAGAGAGAGAGAGAGAAATGGCGTATGGTGGCAGTTGAAGAGACAGCCGGGCGGCCAATAAAAAGGCGCGACGTCGAAATTGTTGAGTTTTTATACAACTCCCGTCACGTGTTATCTTTATGATCTTTTTAGGGGTCTTATTTGTGTGTGTGTGTGTGTGTGTATGTGTGTGTGTTTTTTTTTATCGAGTTTTTATAGAGTTCTGTTGTTTTATGGTACACTTCATGGTGGAGTCTGTGGATAGCAGTGATGAGAGCGTATAGCTGAGGAAATATAACGCCGGACGTGTCCGGTGGAATTACCACAGGATTATCGCACGGGATAAGGTCGATGATGAGTAAGATGAGAGTCGTGGAGCCATTGCGATGGGGTATAAAGTGAATAGTTAATAGAATACTTGATGCTGATGGGGCAAGAGGAATTTTATAAGCGGTGCACGATAAACAGGACAGTGTTCTAATTTTTTTGTTGGATCGATTGACTGAGGGCACGTGAATTTGGATTAGTTTTGTCTCCAGCATCAAAAATAATGGGTAAAGATGGATAAATATTTTTTTTGCGAAAAAAGCTGGTGATATTGGCTGACGTACGGCGGGCGAGTTGAATAGTGCGATCTGAACGTTTATAGCCATTAAAGGGAATTGTGGTAAATTATGGACTGACTTGATAGTTCCGTAAAATTATAAACATATTTCCTTCTGGAGGGGCGGAATTTTTATTGAATATTTCACTCCGCGACGTTCTGCAGAATAAAATCTGACCATTTTATGGCTAAAGTTATCGGATCGTGGATCGCTAGAACAACTTGAGAAAAAGTTATACTATTTTGGAGAACGAGGCGCATTCGGTTGAATTACTCCTCCATTTCAATTTCGACGAATCGAAATGCAGTATTTGACTTGTTTGCGGGTTATGACTATATTCGTATGGGAACTTTATTTATTCTGATAGAAAATTTTCAGTCAAGTTTGCCAATTGGCGAACGGAAGAGATTGAAAATTTCGCGTTATTTGATTTTGAGTATTTGCAATTTTCTTTAGCAACTCAAGTATTCACATCTTCAATAATTTCGCAGTAATAAATTTATCCAGTTAAATACTTTTATTGGTTAATTTTTTTAATTTTGAAAAATCTATTGGAGGGAGTAGAAGAATGTCAAGTAAGAAGCTTTAATTAATTACATCACGTCATTTTTTTTAGATGCGCTGCTGATGTAAGTGAGATGAGATCATGATTGATGATCGTCGAAGATAAAAAAACGTTTGACACCGGTAGCACGTAATGCGGTGGGTCAACGACTGCACGCTCTCGTTGTTTTTTATGGCACGATGTTTGGACTATGGTTTTTTGGTACTTGAGAATGCTGAGCACTCTTGCACCCACGCGAGTTAAATTGTGGTTCGTTAGGAAATTGTCGCCAATTAGTCGCGGTGACTTCATTACTGTTTGACGAGAAAGTTGTGGGAGAGGTTCTTGTGGGTGTTGATAGTCTGATCGGGGATGGTAAGGTAGGGTGGTTGGTTGGATAACTGGAGGGTGGCTTCGCTCATGCCCGGTGAACGATCACTATAGTAGTATAGTTTACGACTGGGTCTTCACTGCGGGTAAAGAAGATTTTCCAGGGAAATAACAGGAGGATAGCTGTTATTGGACAATCGTTGGGTGTCGGTAACGAAGAATTTCCCTCGTATATTCGTGAAATCGGTCCGCATTACGTACGTTTGATAACGAGGGACTCATTACAGCGGTTTGAAAAATATAATTTTAATTATTGTTATTTTTTTTATGAATGGAAAATGTCTGTTTGAGGATTTTTCAGTATCAATATTATTTGAAAATCTAGTTGCCCTTTTATTCAATCAAATCTCACCCAGGTGCACTCGAAATGTCATTGAAAATTATTTGATCGTATGGTAAATTGCCTCCAGCATCTTCTAAAGTCAACTCTCATCGGAATAAATTACACATTTACTCCCGAAGTTCCACTATTCCATTATCGAATCGATGCTTGGAATTTAAATGCCCCCAAGAGATAAATTAAATGCTTCAACATTCGAAATTCCCATTCGTAACATCCCAACTTTCCAACTTCATGCCAGAGTCGCTCTCATAAACACAAAAGAATCCTAAAACCATCTCCGGCGCGTTCCAATTACCCCAAGATTTTCGCAACTGCAAATACTCCAGCAGACACAGGTGCTAATTCGTGTCAACACTCTACATCTCCCAGTGGAAAACAAAAGGAACTGCGTGTACTCGCCCTGAGTATAAATCCAACATCTTGAGAACAATAAAAAGCCTCGAGGCAGTGGAAATACGACGTTATAGTCAGCCACGGCAACGAGTGCATATTTTTTCCTCATGGAAAATAAAGAAATTTCTCATAAATTTAACTCACCATATTTTTATCATCTTCTCCACAGGATACTCAGCAGCAGCATTACTGGCGATACTCTTCTGCATACCATTCGCTCTGAGGGTGCTCATCCACAAGGAAACGGGGAGATGGAACAATTGGTCGCAGGCGTTTTATCACGCACATTTGGAGCTCTTCCTCGGAAATGCCTGTCTGGGTAAAATGACAATTTAATTGTTATTATAATGTGAGCAAAAGTTCTGGTAAATTTTGGGGAGAAATTCTGGAAATAATTTTACCAACATTATTCCGCAAAATGAGACATCTCTACAGCAAGCTCATAAACCTTATATTTATTTAATTTAATTTGGAGTAACATCACTGTAAATAAATTCGTTCTTGAATGTAGATAATTTTCCCTGCGCATTCCCATCCCCCCAATCATCAATTCAAACCGCAAATTGAATCCTTAATAGACGTTCGATTACTCCGAAATTAATTGATACCAAATTAGCGGTCATCACTTGAAATAGCAATAATCCCTGCATAATGTAGACTACCCCTGGGAAATTGTACAGTGGCATTGAAATAATAATAACCTAGTATTAAGCCCCCACAATGATTAACGGTTCTTCATTAAGTCGATCACATGTGCAACAAGCCGTGCAGTAATTTATCTCACTGTACCAAGGGAAAAATTTCTGTCCCTCCAGGTGTTGGGGTTATGATGTTACTCGCATTGACAGTGGAACGCTACGTTAGCGTATGCCATCCAGGTCAACACACCCGTCCATTATGTGGACCACCTCATCTCACAGTATCGCTCATACCGCTGGCAACTTTTCTGGTTTATCTGCCGAGTGTATTTCGGGGCGAAGTAACAACATGTCTAGTGTCGTCTGGGGGACCTCTTATCTACCAGAAGCGAGACAATTTGTCATTTATGCATTCTGTATTTTACCAGGTGAGTCTTCAATGCAGGTCAAAAGTCGGAGAAGTTAAGAACAGGATAAGACAACTTGACTTGTTGTTGAGGTTTTGACGGATGAGTTTACGAGAGATTAAAGATATTTTTGCTTTTAAAAAATTCAGTAAAACCTTTTTCAAAGTCTCCTCACGTTATTCTAACGATGTAACGCAGATATTATATATTATTAATTATTAATCATAAAGGGTATCATGTTCTAGTTCCGTAAAAAATCAGAGAATGTTTTTCGTTGAGGGAGGATTTTCTCTCTCGAACTTTCGCTCGATTTTTGAGCTTTAGGAACTGAGTTTAAAATTTTTTAAAGTCTCCCGAAGCCACTATTTTTCTTCCGCACGCTTTACGACCCCCCGTCATCCATCAAATGCGCAATAAACTTTTTCCGCAATTCCAGATATACAAGATAGTCCTGGAAGTGGTATTTAAGGTTGCCCCGACAATACTGTTAGCTGGCTTCAATCTCCGCATCATGATAGTGTACAGAAGATCATGCGAGAGAAGACGCAGAATGACACTGTCACGTACCGTAAGCACTGGTGACGAAGATCCACGTACGTTCGCTGAAGAGCGTCGTCTGGTTCTTCTGCTGAGTAGTACGAGTATACTCTTTCTAGTCTGCGTCAGCCCAATGGTCATCCTGAACGTGACACTGAGCGAGAGCAATTTGAGCCTGTATCCTTACCAGGTAATGTCCCCCATCGGCCATTATCTCTGCCAGTGGCACGAGGGGATCATGTTGTACTTAGTGTCACTTGTGGAATATCAATAAATAGAGAAAGTCTTGCGATCGATAGCCTCAGTAAATTCGAATGAGACGGGGATTATATTTTGCCTCCTTGCTTTATGTATTTTAATTAATCCCAGCACGATGTCATGGACATAAAGCATAATTATGCACTTTTTTTATGTTGTCAGGTGTTTCGTGCCCTGGCAAATCTTCTGGAGATCATAAACTACTCGATAACGTTCTACATATACTGCCTATTTTCGGAAGACTTTCGTAATACCCTGATACGTACGTTACAATGGCCATGGGGTAAATCGGGTGGGAACAGCAGGCGGATGCCAATGAAGAGATCACCCATACCAAGGCCAACAACCACAACCACACCACCTACAACTGCTGCCGCAACACCTGGTCATGTAGCACGTGCCAGTGTGTGATTACAAAATGTTCAATGAGTTTTAATGAATCAATGAACATTATTTACGCGGTTTTTATTAAGCCTCAACGTGTAATGTTAGAGATAAAGGTACCTGTTTTAATTTATACATCTTCATGAGAAATAAAGTGTTCAGAGATGAGCTGTGAAATTTTAATTTTTATGACTGAAAAATGGAATCTTAACTTTTAACTGATATTTCGAACGATTCATTTTCATGAAATTTTAACTCTTCTAAAGAAGGCATCAATTTTTTTGCAATTAAGTATTTTATTTATGATTGTAACTATAAACAAAAGATTTACAAGGCTCTTGAGATAGCCTGAAGTTTTAAATTAACTAAGAAAAACGCCCAATGTCAGCAGTTAATGAACTTAACTACTGATGCGGTAGTAACCCCTCTCTTTACGATACCCAGTAAAATCCAAGCGCCGAGTGTTTATGGTAGGGTTGAGGAACTAATGGTATTGCGTACCTTCCCCCCTTTATCTTATTAGGAAATACGTTGCACCGTCAGGTGAACAGAATAAAAAATATTCGCGGTCGAAGGTCACTCCGTTCCATTTAAGGAGAAAATAAGGTTTTTATCGCCACAGGAACGAAATAATTACTTACTGAGAGTCTTGATGGGAGAGACAACATCGCAAATAAATCCTCAGTTGCATAAAATAATTAGTAATAATAAAAATAGTACTTCTGATCGCATTTAATTGAGGTGGAAATTTAAAACTGGAAAATGAGCAAAGATTACCTCGTTAATTTTGCCTAATTTTTTTTGTAAACTTTCCACCATCTTTACTAGCTAGAAAATTACAATTAATTCTCACGTCTCTCCCATTTGAGATGCTCCATCGTAAGAAGTGTTATTCCACCCGTTGAATATATTTTGAACCCACCGAGACGTGCACCTCGGGATGGAATTGGTGGGCCAAGACACTGAGTGAAAACGACGGAAGTGCCAACACTGGAGCTACAGCAGTACAACTGGCATCCCTTCTATACCCGCATCGAGTTTAGAATTCCACTTCGCACCCTCGCTGGACTATAAAGCGAGTCAGGCAAGATGCACAGGAGGAGGGTGAGGGAATGGGGCAAAACTGCTTGGAGTTATATATTCCAGAATGCCCGGATAAGCAAGGGAGTACTCGCTGGTTGTGCACGTCTTCTTTGTCTTGAATGTGAAACTACCCTCCGTGCTTTAATTAATGATTTGACCGAGCTAACTGCTTACAAGTGCGATACCGGGATGGCTATAGGAAGTTTAAACCACATTTTCGGCTACCAACCATCAACTGCACTCGCAAATTGTATTTGGATTATAATTAAGGAGAGTTTAATTGGAGATTAAACTGTGGTGTTATCAAGTGTCGTGGGGGATGAATATGATGGGGTAGGGGAAATTTTCATACTCAGAAAAAAAATAATTCCCCCAATGGTATCCGGTACAAGAGAAGGTTGAAATAAAAATAATATTGGAGTTTACATTTCGAAATGTTTATAAAAAGGGGCATGAGGGTGTTGCAGCCCTTATTATCACAAGTCAGTTCCTCTGAGGAAGCGAATTTATTCACACGTTCTAATCATTCTAAATTACCCCACGTTCAACAAATGGAAATTAAAATAATTATATTTTAACTATAAAATATAATTTATTTTGAATTCAATTTCAATTTTACTTAATTAAATTGACAGATTTATATTGTTTCCTCACATTGAATACCCAGTTGCACCTGTTCTTTCATTCTCAAAGAAATTTCCCCTGAGCCACGCGATTCAGGTAGAATTTTTCCAGATAAACTGAGGAGGAATAAAAAATGAGACTTGCTAGGCACATCACAGGAGAAGTGGCTAACACGAAATCGCCGTAAATTTGTGTGGTCTGCACTCGAGAGCCGTCCGGTGCAAGCGCACGAGAACGTGACCGGAAATGGCTCTGTTAGGGTGGCAGCCAAAGGGCCCTACCTCCCTCGCACGCCTCGCCACTTCAGTATCCAGTGCTAGAGCCCCCGCTCCCCCCTGTGAGCTTAACCCACCCCTTGCTCTGCGTCCGATCGACGCCGAAAGCTACTTAAAATGCCGTCGCTCCGCCAGGTCATCCATGTGATTCTGATAATTTCTTATGGAACTCCTATAAGCTCATCCGTGAGAAAATCCAGTGGATAACGAGTGCGCGATGAAACAGCCGTGATAATCATACCAGGGCACATCGTCAAGAGGTTTATCGGAGGTACACGAGTGTAGGAATGACTCTTGTCAAGTTGAAGGCGCGGTGATGGAAATTTATATTTTTCTGGCCATTTTTTTGCCCTAAATGATGGAGCAATTAGAGGTTTTTCTGGGGTAATTAAATAATTTGTTATTTTAATGGGGCAAAAATTTTAATTTACGCTGTTTACTTGAGGGGAGTGAAGAAATGAAAAATCGATGGAAAATATGGATTCAATGCTTCTTTACCATCTTCTCCACTCCCTTCTTTTTTATTTCATATTCCAACCACCCGAGGATCCAATTATACTGATAGAAAAAAAGCCCTCGAATGAATGGAAGAAGGAAAAAAATGAAGACTGAGTGGGGCAGAAAAAAAAAATTGAAAAGCAGAGTTTTCACAATCCGTTAAAGTATCGCAACGTGACCTTTCGCCAAAGGAAGCATTTTCTTCATCACTAAAAAAAGCCAGACCTCCATTAATTCCGCTCTATTTTTCTTTTTATCTGGCTTCCTCAATCGGCAAAAAAATATAATTCATTAGTCTGTGATGTGAATTCACTTATTCATTCGAATTATTGAAGATAATATAGGGGTGTAATACGAAATGTGGGTTAAGCGGTTGTATTTTCATTTCAACTTGTGGATCCACAGACTTGGATGATGTTCAATGCTCAAGTTGACATTATTAAAACATTAATCTTGGAAAGTGTGTCATCAACGCGAATATCACGGCCACTTATTTCGAGGACGGTATCACTGATGTCGTTTGAGTGACTTTCAGAGATTTATAGGAGGGTGAAAATGGAAAAAATGGGGGTCGTTTGCTGTGAGGATTATTAGGACTTCACAAAATAGTGAACGAAAAAAATACTGTCGATTGGACAATAATATTTTTTTGTTAATTACTTCTGTGCAGTTGTGAAAAACATCCAATTCCACAATTTTTCCGACAAAATCCATACATTAATTCGCAAATAACCACGACCGCAGCCCCTACCACCTCATAAAAATGAAAACTCGTTGAGCCCCCCACGAATTCCCCCGAAAAATAAAAATAAATCCCAAGATATTTAACGCGCTGGGCGTGTGATAAATCCAAATGAAGTGCATTCAGTCCAGCATCGCGTTTCCTCCCTCAGCAATGAATTTACAAAAGCAATTACCAGAAACATAAATAAGTAACCGACTCAGAGGAAAAAAAAAAAATTCCCGCGACTGTCGCATCGCACCTGCAGTAGCAGGAAATTCCCAGAATTTCCCAGCACCTGATAAATTGGAAATAATGAGAGAGGGGTGTTCCATTAACCCCATGAGTGGCGTCACTCGTAACACACCATTGGCTATGTAATTGTCAAAGTGGTGGAGTGAAATGACACTGAGGAACTGAAGATGCAGTGGTAAGAGAGTCTGACTATACCCGAGGGCTTTCCCCTGCGGATGCCAACCAAGTCGTCCTCTGTATCGACCCACCAACGCCCACCCAACTCCATTTCCCACTCCTCTGTCTCTCTGCATCCACACCTACATACTCTCCATGCAGTTTGGAGTGCAAAGGGAGACGTCATTCAACTCTACCTTTTATTCCTCATCCCCCCACGTACTTCTCCCTCCCACTGCCTCTGTCCCACACCCCATTTCCCTCCGCCCTCATCACTCCCGCTGATTCTAGTTATTTCAAGTTTTTCATGAGATGATATTGGGATGTCACAGCGATTCCATCAGCTGAAGCCGTCCGCAAAAATTTATATTAAAAGACTCTTAAATTGACCCATTTTTAATTTGACAAATACATGAAAAATATGTGCTGCCTACCTTTTTTATGTGGGCCTTATGTAAACAATTTAATTTAAATTCCCTCGAATAATTGTAATCAAAAACTACCCTCCGTACGGGCCATTAACTCCATTCGCGGATTTTTTAGACAATAATGGCGCATCCATTTGGAAACACTGAACGGAAACAAGTTTAAAAAACAGAACAAATGGACGTCTAAGGGTTCAATTTTCCTCTTACTTCCAGAGACTTCCTTTCTCCCCGAAATCGTCCATCTTATTGTCCATTGCATGCAACCACACGATTCAACTTCCAGCTTGTTGGCTCCAGTGATTCTGCATCTCTAATTGCAGTGCAAATCGCCTTGTTCCACCCCCAACCGCCCTCAGAACAGCTGTCGTCCCTCCCAGCTCTGATAAAAATGACCTTGCTCCATATGTCACTCCCTCTCTCCCGGAATAGGGGCAAAAAAAAAACGTCCAAAAAGAAAATACCAAAGGTACAACATCAAATGGGACATAGTGGCGCCATCCTCGCATTCCTCATTCGTGTTTATCGCCGCGATAAAGCCGGAAAAATAAAACAGCCTCCGTGCACCCCTTTTTTTTCTCGTTTTCCCACATTTCTTTTATTCACCCTTAACGAATTATCTGAACATCTCGCCAATAAAAATATGCGCCTGTGGCAAATATTTCTGTCCCAGATACAACATTCAGAGACGTAAAGATAAACCAACTGGCTGCATAATAATGATAATAATGAGTTGTTATAAACTTCCGTTATATTCTGTCGAAAATTTTATCAAGTGACAGTTGCCCAGAATCTTTAGAAGACCTGTTAATTAGTGAGGTAAATCAACTATTCACATCACGTCATTTAGATAAAAAAAAATTTCGTTAGTTACAGAATTTGAAAATAAACTAAAATTAAAATTAAATAGTCAACAAAACTGACAGGGGAGTTGAATACATTAATTGCCCCATTGATGACAGAATATCTCGATTCATCTCAACCAGTTTGTTTTACTCATATTGTCTCGTTCGAGCCGATAAAGCCCCAAAAAATACATTCAACGAAATGTCCGTTGTTTTTCCCTAATATTCAATTTATATATCTCGATACTGTGACCTATCGAAACATCAAATATCGGGTAAAATGATTTTACGCGATTGTATAAAGCAATGATACGAAAAAGGTCACGTGCCTGCTCCCACTGTTCCTGCGGAATATTTATTCATGGGTTTCCAATTTTTTTTCGCATGGTCGAGTGCACTTGAATTTCAACTACGGGAAAAAAAAACTTTCAAGAATACAGTGTTCTGAGGTCTCGGAATTAATCAGCGTCCCTTCGGCTTCCGCTTCAATTAGCGGCGATGGATCGGTTGAAACCGAAGTGAGGGGAGAAAAAAAACCAAGTGATCATATTCCTGAAACCTTGATAACAATCATGGAAAGAGATGGAATCGCGTGAAAAATGGGGTTTTTCAGTGCGTAATTATGGAGGGTGCACCCGAGGGATGGGATTAGCAAAAAGAGATACAGTTAATGCCCCAGTGCGGCCGTCACAATGAGCATAGCTTGTTCGCAGAACGAGGGATGAATAGGTCTGTCAAAAAAAAAGTTTAAAAAACATGTACCGCAGACATTGAAAAATTCACAGTGCAAAGGAAAATACAGAGAGAGAGCAATAATTAATTACTGAATTAATGGACCGATTATCTTCCTTGTTTATAGAACGATTAAAACAAATATGAATGAAAGACAATTAAACTGGGAAAATGAAAATGTGAATTTCCAAAAGCGATTTATCTTCTTATTTTCCGTATCTAACTTTACTTCGGGCCAAATTCGCTTCAATAATTCCGCAAACTTGAATGCAATTATTAAGGAGTTCTCTAGCAATCAGCCGGAAGATTTACACACTAACAAAATTGACGCCCTGAACCCGATGAACGATAATTGTGTCCGAGCCCGAGAGACACCGGGCAAAAGTGCCTGGAGTGAAATCCAATGACTCGAGTGTCTGTGTTCAGCAAAGTTAACTCAGCTGCGGGGGTTGAAACCAAATGAGAGATAACGATTGATCGAGTTATGAGTCTGACGTGTGGTGAGCTGTACTACTGCGAGCCAAGGGGTAAAGAGCCGCTGCGCCGAAGGGTCTAGGGTTGTGTCGTGCTTGGAGATTCGATCAGGAATTGATAAAAAATGTAGACACGCACGATAAACCCTTGCAACCCTTCCCTTTGTCACGCTAAAATTGCGAATTGAGGGTTGGAGAGATGGGTACTACTGAGGCCCCTGTCAAGTTTGAAATAACGTTGGCCCATTTCAGGGACAGATGTTTATTGGCTAATTAATTTTTACGTAATTGGAGTAATTGATTGTATGGAAGATTATTAGTTCAAGCAGCCTCTTGATGATGCGTACACACGCAATTTATATTTTTCAATTAACTCTCCCCCCGTGAAATTCGTGATTAATGATCCCCGGAGGAGAGCCAAAAGTCGTTGGTAGTCGTATTGAGATTGATGTTTTCATCGTTATTTTAACTATAATAGTATTCAATTTTATGATAAACGGGCAGATACACAAAATCACTTCCGCCCGGGTTTTTGTAATCGGCAATAAATTTTTGAATAATGTGGGAATAAATTATTTTGTGGATTAAATAATATCCGGAGGGGGTAACAATCCACAGAGGGAAATTTATAATAAAAATTCTGCTACTAGTGTCAGAAAAAATCACAACTGTGAGATATATTTCGTAAAGTTGAAAGGCCACTTGTCATTTCATTAACTCCCTCGCGTTCAGCGAACTATTTGCCGACTACATAACGACAATTTTAATTTAAAAAATAGAATAAATGGGCAAATTTTTGTGTTGATTGTACCCGAAGTTGGACTCCACATGTTGGAAAGGCATTTTCGTTTATTCTGGTCAATTTTCATGGGTTATGTACCGCAGCTGGAGATCAAACAGATAAAGTCGATCAATAATACACACCAGAGGGGAAAAACCATACAAAGGTTCTCAAACAAACGCAATAAACATGATACCTGATATTCACACGAAATAAGAAATTGAAGTGGCCAAAGTAAGAAAAAAGGGACTAAAAAATTTGAGCTCTCACGTTGGTGATATTAGTGGCCAATCTACCCACAACTTTAAAATGTTAATTTCAACTATAAGAAAAAAAACTACAAAACATAACTCCAAAATTCACCACAATCCCCTCTCTGAACTCGAATAATTATTGATGACCAGAATTCCTATTGATGTTCGTCGCTTTTTTCACTCCAATAAAATTCAATTTCATGATTAATGAATATCCCGATAAAAGCCATCGCGACCACAATCTATTCTCCCTTCGACGCAGTACTTGAATATAAAAAAAATACTTGTAATGAAAAATAAACACTGGTTGGTTGAACCCCTTGGGAACGTGTATGCATTACTCCAGGTGTAGACAGCCAGTAAGTCTATACATCGAGGGCACCTGTTTCGATCCATGACGAGGAGTTTTGTCTCTTCAAAGGCGTGGAAAAAGCTCCCCCCCCCCTCCTAAACCCTCGCCAAGTCCCTGATAATCTGCTGCCTCGTGACATTTACCAACATATCCACAAAACTCATTGAACGGCTTTTAAGCATTGTAGCACAAGTTGTACGTTAGCTTATCTCCAACAGGGGCCATTCATGCCTCCCCCTTTCCACCCTATCCGAGGAAGGATCTGCGGTTCACGGTTCTTCGGACACCACTCACTCGATGAGATAAGAAAAGCTCGTGCAGGCAACAAACACACGTCCAACCTTCTCTCAATTTTCAATTGGAGGAGGGGCAATGAGGTACGGGTTTTCGGATGACTTTTGCTCGTTATGGTCGGGCTAAATCGGGACAAGTTAACTACGAACGAAGGCCACCTGACCTTGAACAGTCTCACGTGCGTGTGACTGGAGAAATCGGTTCAATAATTTTCACGTTTATTTTGAGAATTTAGTCATTAATTTGAAAATGATTTTCAACAGTTTATTTATCAATTCAGTTTTTTAAAATATTGAGGTGTGCAAAATCAATGGATAAAATAATAAACAAATGTGTAGAATTCTCGAATATTAATTGTCCACATAAATCGTCTTTACCCACTGAAAATTTGTTTTATGTTCAAATAAAAATAAAACGAACATGAAAAAAATCTCCAGATCTTGACTGTTCTTTCCCAAAGTACCAAGACGTATCTGTCAAAATATTCTGATAAAACCTGTTAAATAAAATCATGCCATTGAGAGAGAGTCACCACACGTAATCATGAAAAAACAAAAATCCATCAACTCCCGGCCCAACAGATTACCCCAACACCAATAATCGCACGCTAATGGCTCATTGCCCCAGGTGGCAAGTTGACCAGCCCTCTGATACTCCGCTTATCACGCAACCCCGTGCATTACAATCCTTTAATTCGACTCGCCTTCTTGGTATCCCACTCATACATTTCCCAGTTCGTTTGATACGGGAAATAGTGAAAGCGCCTGCGCCTCGTTCGTACTCTCCTAGCAAGTGCCATCCGTGTAACACCACGTATATACGCGAGCCAGTCTGACGCCGACACTCGTAACGCTATGACGACGTCACACCGTTGACATCTAACACGGATATCTCATTGTCCTGGGGATAGCATCGTGCCAAGTCAACTCCGCACCCCCTCACCCCCATCTATCTCGGGTTCTCCCTTATTTTATGAATGAAAAGTTGTCTCCCCCGGTGTAAAACAATTTTTCATTCGATCGCGACCCAAAAACCCAACGAATTCCACCGAAAACTCCAATTTCGCGGACACAGATCATCCCTTATACCCCTCATCCTCAGTGAAGTGATGTGAAGTTGTTAATGAATGGAGTGAGACACCTAATTTTGTGAGTGGAAAATATCGTCCGTCGCCTAATACTCCCCGCGACTTTTTTTTTTTACCAATGTCGGCGGAACTGAGGGAATTTTACTGACGCGTTACATGTCCATCTCGCGTCTCAACCCTTCGGAAAATCTGTCCGGTTGCCGCTCACACGGGGCCAAGGGCGAGAAATTTGGTGCACGCGGTGCAACATCACAAACCGACCAATCGCTTTTGCGCCAATTCTCCCTGTCTCTCTCTGTCTCTCACTCTCTCCCCCGCGTATCCATTCCAGCTGGTAAGGATTTATCTCGTTCATCCACTGCGCGTGCTGGCGTACCTCCATCTAGAGCTTACCCTATGGTATCTGTCGTCATTGTTCCGTAGTGTGGAACACAGAAAATACGGATTTTCGATTGATAAGAGCCGAGAGGGGGGGAATGAGGGATTGTTTCGAAACACTGGGGTTTCTCTTGGATGTGATTAATTGTTGAAATTATTAGATTTTTTCGCAACAGGTTATTTAATTAAAAAATACGTCGTTTTTAATTTAATTTAATTACTGTTCTGTTCACGAGAATATTGACGAATTCCTGATGTCTAGAGGAGCTTCAGAATTTAATTAGAATCATAACAAAACTTGATGCATTTAATCCAGAAAAAAAAGATTGATTTATACTTTGAACACAAAAAAAAATACGCGAAGTCGAATTTTTTCCTTTGGTTTAATTCAGTAATAAGTTTCACAACCCCTCAAGGACCTCCCTCAACCCTCCCGACACCCTCGTTAACCAGAATTATCCCGAATAAGGGGGAAAGAATCTAATTCAATGAAATTTTAATTTCCATAGTAAAATTACATTCTCTTTTTTAATTCTTCATCAACACGTCTATTTACCCGCTGTACAGAGAGAGAATGAGTGGAGTTGACAGGTTGAGTAGGTCATTTACGACCCCTTAGCCGTGGAGAATATCCCTCATTAAACATTTATCTCTCAGCTCCAAAATTCGCTCCAAGTATTTCCATCTCGGAATTCTCAAGCGAAGACAAAGAACCGAGTGATAAAGAACGAAGAGAAATCGTTTCCTCCTAATCCCAAAGTAACCATTCCCAGCATTTGCTCTTTAACCCTCACCAGTACCAGCACTAATGACAATCGTAGTTCAAGTATTCACCTCTGCTGGTATATTCTACCCCTCTCGGTGCAGCACTTTTACGTCCACTATTTCTCGAGTCTCTCGTCGATTTTAAACGTTGCAAAGAATATATAGAAAATTAAGTGGACCAATCTCTTGCCATTTCTCTCCTTATCTCAGCGCGTAGGAGGATACGAGGGGAGTGAGTGGATTCTGTAAACAATTGTTTACCTGTGAAAAGTACTAAACTCAATTTAACGACACTTTTACTGAAATTTGCCTCATACGTCTCGCCTCTCTTCTTCACCCAACTCGCCAGAGTTTCCATGAGATAGTGAAGACACTGTTATGTTCACTAGTTCAACAAGCTGGGATAAACTTTCAGGGTGCCCTGTCCATGAAACTTTTAGGTTTCATTTCAGAATAAATTGTTCTTCTCTGTTGAGTTAAAGAAAAATTGCTGATTGATTTAAATTTCAGTCGCGTTTTATTTTGGCGAGATTTGGGACATTCAGAGGAATGTCTCATTATGCAGATCAAGATTTTATTGTTCAAGAAAATGAATTTCAGGCGATAAAAAATTAATCTGGGAGTCTCAGGGAAAAAATATAAAAATTGCTAATAAGAAAGAAATTCCAGTGAATTTGTATTAATTTTGTTGGGGATAAATTAATCAATCTTCTTGAATATTCAGGGAATTCACTGACCCTTTCATTAATTAATTTAATAGTGGACATTCGGGTAGTTGGTTTTCTTAACTTTAAAAATCCTAAAATGATATTCCAATGTTAAATTTATTTGCGACAAGCGAATTATTCATTTAATACCACTCGAGCATTTTCATAACAGTCATAAAAATAATTTTAAACTCCGCAAAACTTCACTTGAACCAGTGGTTGCCAACTATTTACGGAGTATTTTCCCCATCCCCTGAAATTGTTCACCACTGTATACATTCTATACCTTCGAAATCTCCCAAACAATTTTCAATTGATTAATTATCTCCCTATGCATAACAATTTTCGTCTAGCACACCAGAAAGAAATTGCGCCCCGAGGGTGAATGAAGTGACTATAAAGAAAAAAGTCACCCAGAATAAGCCGATAAATTTTTGGTGGTATAGAGGGAGAGAGAGAGACAGAGAGAGAGCAACGTGAATAAATCTCAAAGGACAGGTTTAGTGGAGATAAAACGTTGAAAAAAGAATACTCAGAATGTACAAGAACCGGTGAAAACGTTGAGGTGAATTAACTTGGCTCGAGTGAAGTGAAAATCCACCAGTGAAACCTGGTGGGTTTGGAAACATTAAAAAAACAGAAGAGACGAACGAAAAATGGGAAAGAAAAACAGCAAACTCAAGCAAGACACTATCGATCGTCTGACCACAGATACCTATTGTAAGTCTACCGAATTTTCTTAATTAACATTTCTGAGCAAAACGTAACCTATTCATTGACATTCTTCTAAATGAAATAAATATTTGTTCCCTCCAAATAAGGCCAGAGTGGGATTAATCAATTAAATAATTAACTAAATGAGTAAAAATCGATGAAAATTTTGTTTTCATTATTTAAAATCACTTGTAAAAAAACAATTATTCGCAAATTTATTTACAATATTTTAAATAAGAGTCTTATCACGAACGATGTCCCCAGTGGAATTGTTCCTTTCAGAAAAGCCTTGTTCAGTTCAAATAAACAATTTCAGTAGTTTAACTCAACGTTTGAGCAACAGAAAAATATGAATTGCTACGTTTTACTACCTTGATACCTGAATTCATCCACAAACAGGCACTATTCCACCCTCACCCCCTGCACAACCACTCGACTCCGAAAAAAGCTCTCGCAAGATGCGTTTAACCCATTGAAAAAGTTAAATTCCCCGTTTACCACAATTTCCATTCGTCATTGTTGAAAAAAAAATTCGTCTCATCCCTAAAATATCTTAAACATTCTCCACTCACATCCACCAAATACCATTTATTTCATTTCACATAGTTTCATCAAATCAGAAGTATAACCCGAGTTGCGATTTTCCCTCCACATGTTTTCCCGAGTATATTTGACTTCCCAGCCGCAATTCCCTTTATTGGTTTCACGTTCCCCACGTTTCGCAATATCACAAAAATACCCTCAATTCCAGAGGTACACAGAACAATGACGCCATACAGCCAGGTATAATTTACTCCTCGCGTTGAAAACTTTCCGAGTGAACTCCACACGTATTTCCAGTCCCCCGATGTTTCCCCATATGCGACCGTTTTCGATATTCAGCCGATGAATCGCGTTACGTACACCCGGAAAACGAGGGGTAAAAAAAAATTCGGATAAATAAAAACTTGCAGTTTCAGTAATAAAAAGTGCCACTTCAGGAATAAAACATGGCCACCCCATCCCCGATGAAGAATAAAAAAATAAAAAATAGACAATCCACGATGGGTTATCATTTGTCGGTGAATTTTATACTCTCAATGAATCGATTGTTACCATTCAATTAATATCGGGGAGAATTTATTCCTAAATATTTAATTTAACTGTCCAGGTGCTAACCGCACTTCATATACTCGACCTGAGAGAAAAAATAATCATTATCGCACCACTAGAAATATTTTTTTAATACAAATTTATGTGTTAATGGATATTGTAGACCTTTTCCTGGAAATTTCTAGTAACTCTGCACTGAAATTCATAATAATTCGAGATAATGTAGTGGATATAGAGCCACTACCGTGAATACAACTTCCATATACACAAATTTGTGTATGGTTCGAGTTTCTGAAGGGACAGTGGGGTGAAATAAGAATGGATTGTCTCTCGGGGAGTGTAATAGCGCTTGGGAGACAGACACGAGGGATAAAACGAAGGGAATAGGTGGGAGACTTCAAGGAGAAATAAAAGCATTGGGGATATTTCGTGTAATTCTTCCGGTTGACCTATGCCAACTTGAGTCGAATGAAATCGCCAAACATGTAGCGAAAGAATTTGGCGGGCAAGGTCGATTTATCTTCCGAAATTTAGAGGAAAAATCCTGAAAAAAATCGCAGAGAGAGAGAAAAGTACGGGAAATTCCTTGGAAAAATTCGGGTGAAAATTCTACTGAAGCACTGCATACACAAAAAAGTGCTGCAGTATTGCAGTACTAATTATTAAAGTCACCCGGACGGATCGCACAATTTTTTATATTGAAACTTTTAATTATAAATTTTCTATGACTGTTTAAAATTATGTCTCAATTAGCCAACGGACATAGGACACTTAGAAATGGTCATTATAACGTGAAAAATATTATTTAATTTCAAATCAAATCGATATCCTCCTACACTTATTTAAATCTGAAGAAAAATTCTCTGAGTCAAGTAGTAATACCACATATTGGTCAGGCATTACTTGTCCTGTAAATTCCGCGTTATTAATTATCAAAAAAATTCCAGTTGCGTTATGAAGCTCTTGGAAGTTCTGTTCCATCAATTTTAAACAAAAAATCTCGACTTCAACGGTAGTGGATCGGTGGAGGGAAAGGGGGAGCAGCCTCGAGGTACAATTTCACGGGTTTTCCCCTCTCAACACGTGCGTCTGACTGGCGACAACGGGCCCCTTGTATACAAACACAAATGCCGGTGAATGGTCTCAATGCACCTAGAATTGACATTGTTGCATAGAACCCGACTGGATTACGTGTAAAATTCATTTGACAAAGGCGAGAACAGAGAACTCCCCCGGTGTCTATCACCGCAGCCCAAGGGAGGAGGCAATCCATACACACGACCAAAGCCTTTTATTATTCATTCCCATTCACTTTACCGTCCGGTCTGTCTACTGTACCTTGACGAGTAGCCGATCAATGCCTCAACGCATTACCGTGGGGTTCTATCGCGAGAGGGAAAATATTGATTTCACGGAGGAGTGAATCACTCTGTCTCATTCGGAGAAATGAAAAAATTAATTCCTGTGTCCGAGTCTTTCGAGGTATTTGAGAAAAACAATTTTTACCCAATTTTCACTAATTAAATACGACACTCGTCAATGGGAGATAATTTCTGAGACTATTATTTATTTAAATATTACTTGATTTGACTTATTGCCTTGGGATTTACGTTTTCATTGAATAATTAAAGGAAAATTACAATTTAATTAAATAATATTCCGAATTTTCCAGTTTCGTTATCCCGGAGCCCCTCCCTTTCATGTGATTTCCATTCCATTGTTCCTCATTTGCTTCCAGAAAATTCTCACCGCATCAAAATGATATGCAACAGCCAGGCAAATTAACTTTACATTCACCCCTTCTAATTACCATTTCGCACAATATTCTCATTACCACAAATTCCTCATCCCGCCTTAATTTCGAACTTCCCTCGCACTTTCCGCACTACTCCGTGATTTTTCCCTCCTGGAGAAAAGCCACAGTACTAAAGTTCGATATCATGTATATTCAGGCTCATTATATTATCATTTAATCCACTTTGGCTCGTTCCGCGGATACCCCCTAGCATCCCCATGCACCTTGACTTCCGGACCAATGGGGGGAGGCCTTGGGATCTACCAAGAGTACCAGAAAGCATGGATCTGCCATTATCGTGTGCAAATGTACAGTCAAATCGTCTCACATTTATGTAATAAGAGATCTATTTTTTTCGTATTTCTTACTGAATTATTAAAATTCATTTAAATCCTCTAAACGCAAAAATATTTTACCAAAAAAATTTATTAACAAAATTGTTCTAAACTGAAACTAATGGCGTGAACGTATATTCTCTAGTCCACGTAATTTCGCCCTATGAGCCCTCGATCAATATGCCATATAGCACTCATCGTGTAATCCAATTATCCTTTTTGAGGTGCCCCTGGACGTCGGCATTTCATCATTTCACATCGACCAGTGAAAAATATTCAACCACTCCCCCCTCCCTCTCCTCAAAGTATATTATTTATAAATCTTCTACCAGATATCTCGCACCACCGGAAGTAATGGCAAAGTTGTTTCAACAGTTCCAACTATTTTCATGTTTATAACACTCGCAAATTCATGGGTTGATACTATCTAGTCTACACGTATACGCGAGACTCACGTGTGCAGTTGAGTAATGGTGGTACAGGGCGATCCGATGACAAGGAAAACAAACAGCCATTCAGGCGTTTACACTGTCAAGTTGATGAGAGTCAGGGAATCCTAATTGTTCGATTCGGGTAACACCGGCTCGACGAAGTGCATTGCGATGTTGTTTCTCATTTGGAATTTAATTGGGACAATTTTGGATCGAAGGGAGACTGTCATGGTGAGGGTCAACATGTTGGCAGGAAAGGAGGGGAGTGATTTTTTTTTTGAGTTAAAATTTATTGAATGGAGATGAGGATGAGGGACTAATTGGGTTTGTTAATTGCAGTCAAGTTCACTCGGGGATTAGGGGCTCAAGCTGCTGTGGTAATTGTTTGCCATTTTTGTTGGGGATCTGGAGTGGATCAATTTGGGTTTTTTAACGTTTCGCTTGAAAAGTACTGAATGAATAGCACTTGAAAAATAGTAAATGCATCAATTAAAATAGTTTTCGGTACGTGAGGAAACGCTATGAATTTTCCTGTTGAAATAAACAGAAAAAATTGATTTTCTGATTTTTTTATTTTTCCTGGGTTCAATTATTTCTTATTCCCTTGATGGGAATTCGTAGGGCCGTGTCCTGCGGCTTTTCAGCGATCCTCGAGTGACCAATAAAATGTTAAATCGATTGGAAATTGTAAAGAGCTATGGTAGCATTTTTTTTTCTTTCTCAATTTGTAAGAATCATTTTTATAGATAACAGAGCGCTCCCGGAGTTTCGAAATGGTGGAGCCGGAAATTTAGGGGCGACGGGGGGAATTGGTTTTGTTAATTGGACTGAAACTCAACTCTACAGAGCAACTGCAATTTCAAGTTCCGCTGATAATTGTCCCGCCCATTCAAACTGGTAAAAAAAAATCAAATTTCATGGACAGTTGACTTGTAATTTGCAGACGAGTGTCATTGAATTAATTTTTCCCAAAATTCAGTGGAATTCTCACTTTTTAAGCAATGCCCTCCCCTCCTGGAACTCCCACTCAAAAAAATCAATATGTCACAGGGAATAAGATGGTGTTTACAATTAATAACCCAAAAGTGAATCAATAAATTTTTTACCTCTAAAAAAATTCAAGGGTTTTTCCCAGTTTTTTAAGTCATAAAAAATTCCTTCTGAATTTTTCTTTCGATGTAAAACTTATCGCAACGGTTTTCCCATACTAAGAACCCACCCAACTTCCTTCGCCCCGGGCCTTTCCGACCATTTGTCACCTCCTTCATAAGAATTCACCGGGTGTACAATAAACTTGTTAAATTTATTTTTCTCTTCAAGGAAAAAAAAAACACGAAAGACGTGATATTTCATTCAAAAACTTTTCGATGTGAACTCACTCTCCCGACTATTTTTTCCGAAGCTCCCGGTTCGGACTGTCGATCGCTCCCCCACGATCGGATAATTAGAGCATCGAAATGCAGTCATTCAACGAAAGCCGATGAAACGTCCAGTTATCACTAGTTTTCCCAATCGAATATCCGTCGATAGAGTCAGTGATTCGAGGGAATGGTCGCACAATAATTACCGAAGAATCGGTCGAGATTGAAAAGTTGACTTCGTTTACCTAACCATCGCGGGCCCTCCCCCCACCCATGGATACACATCATTCGAGGGTTAATATCCGTTCAGAAGACAATTCCAAGTTGGAGTTTACCCCGGGAGACGGTATCTCTGAAGGAGAGACGAGGGTTGAGTGAAATCGCTTGTTTCAGGTTTATTGGACTGCGCGGAGCCATTTTTTTAAAGAAAAATCTCGCTGCTGTGACTAAAAATTTTACTAATAATTTTTTCCCACCCACAAGACTATAAAAATCATAAAATAATTGTAAAATTCAAGTAAAAATCAATTCCCTCAATTTCTAATGCACCGAAAATTCAATTGAAATTTTTTAACCCAAATAAAAAATATTTCAAATTGATAAAATCACAACCGCTCCATTCCCCGTCATTTTTCTGATTTGTTACAACGTCGCGCTGTTTCGCAGAGAAAAATAATGGAACGACTCACCCCGACTCTGCCTCTTTGATTCACCGGAAGATGAGAATTCAGTTACCGAGTTGATTCTACTCCGACTGTCACAGGAAATCTATTGCACCGCTCTTGATTCAATTTTTCATTGTTTATTGTCTCAACAAGTCTGGGGATTTCGAATGAACCGAGAGATCTCGTAAAATCGTCTCGATCGTTTAGACACACCCCCCTGAAAAAACCGATAAACTTATTCTCCGAGAATCCATCGGAACGAACTCATCACTTGAGAAATCAGAGCAACCTGTTTATTTGCCTCACCTATCTCTTAAAAGCCACAGCCCTCGCGTGCATGAGAAATTTATCGCCCGTCAATGCATAACATATTACTTCGAAGAATTTACGACCTTCACCCCACAAATTCCACTTCCTCTTCTATTTTTATTTTCTAGATGATCCGCGAGTGAAATTTTCCCCACGTTGCCAGACATTGAACGATAAATATTTATAAATCGCTTTCATCCGAATCACTTAATAAACAATTACTGTTTTGTCACTTGACATTATGTCATTGCTATTTGGAACTAAATAGGAAATAGAATAAAATTAAATTGTAAATATTTAGTGTAAAAAAATAATTAGGAAAAATAAACGTTTTCAACATTCCAAAAGCTCGACAAAATATCAGAATGAAATGAACAGTGGTGAGAGGGTGAGAGTAAAATCGCTGGATAATGGAAGACGAGGGAGTTGGGAAGGGCGGACGTGTAAACACCCCAAGGAACGAGCTTTTAAGCTTTCATAGGAGAGAGGGCCAAGGATTTCAATGTGGGTGCGGAGGGAAACTCCATCGGCGATTTCACCATTCAAAAAATCCACCTGCCATTCAACATTTCACACCCTTTCCCTTCTTTCCTCACCAGAAGAAGTGAAACCCCTTATCTTTATCTGAAGGCACGCGAGCAATTGACAAAAAATAAATTAATAAAAAAATGATAGTACTTTTAATTTACACGTGAAAAATCAGGAATTATATCCTCTAATGGATTTTGCGAAAAATGGATTTCGATTGTACCTCATCCCAATGACCGATTTCGAAGATCTGTCGGCAGTGAGTACAAACAGGCGAAAAGATAAATGTGAAAACCCGAGGAATGAAGTTTTTCTGGTGGTGAATTTCTCTTGTTACCCCCGTTTCCCGGTAAAACTTCACTACAAAACTATCTGCGAAAGTTTGAAAATTGTGAACTGCGAGAGGATCGTCGACGGATGGTGTGAAGAGAAGTGAAAGCTCTCTCGAATTTTCAAAGTGCAACGGAAAGAGTCGGGCCACATGCAACTGCGTTACCTCGCGTGGCCAAAATTCCATTTCCCCCCTATTCATAGTTTGGTGTAACCTCTTGAGAAAGATCAGGAAGGACTCGAAGATTTTATCAAGGGGTCTGGCCTCCTTCGAATCCACTCTCGGAGGATCAAAGGATTTCTTTTAATACCGAGAAAGAGTGCGGGGAGTTGAATGTTTTTCTTGTGCACGGCCGTCCGCATCTCCGGTGGAATTCTTTTGCGATTGTGTGATCCAATTTCCATCTACGGAAAAATTATGAGAGCGGGCTTTTTTCAAAGCGAATGCTGGGGTAATCAGATACCCGTGATGATTCTCATCCTTGAGAATACGGAGTGATGAAAAATCTGGAAAAACTTTGAAATGGGAGAGGGAAACTTAGCTTTCACCAGCTCAGGGGATGTTGTCGTATACTCGGAGAAACGACGCCATTGGACGAAATTGGAATTTTGGTAGGATATTTTCTTATTCACGCGTCTCCACATTTCCCTCCAAAGCTGCTAATTTACCCAGATATTTTCACGGTAATTAAGTAATAATTGATCCATAACATTTGAAAAATTAATTTCCACGATTTTGATATCGCTGGCGGATTAAATTTCCAGCAGGAAAAAAACTTTAGGTAAAAATTAGACCGTCAGGTGGCAAAACGAGGGACTAATATTAGTTCTATCCCAAAAATTAACCCCAACTTTAATTTCTCCAAAAGTGGTTAATTGTCATTTCGTTTAATGTTTCCCCCTCCAGAGTTCCAATTTTTATCCAAAATTTCTTTCAGTACACCCGCAATTATCATGGCAATTCAGAGGCTTCATAATGAATACAACTCCGGCTTGACTCCAATCACAATAAATAACAGTAAATAATTTTTAAATTAATGTGTATTGATTTTTAATTGTAATTTTTGTCTGCGGATATCAAATATCTGACACAGAAATTAAATCTCCCCAGTTAATACCAACGTTAATAAACAGAAGCACTGATTGTACGGTTACCCCCGAACGTGGGGTAAAAAAACACTGTTCGAGCTTACAAATGAGAGATAGAGTTGGAGAAAGGAATGTGGAGACGCGTGATCAGTGGCATTCTGGTCTAGTTTTTTTTTCTCCCGCTGGTACCACTTCTTGACGACCTAATTTTATCTCATAATCCGGCACACGCTCGCCCACAGTGTCCTACATTCTTTCGTTCCTACCCACATTGGCTCAATCTACCCTACCCCCACCCCCTCCCCCGTGGAATCCCCGCCAAATACACCAATGGTCCATGTTTGCTCTTCCTCCCATTGTCAAAAGTTTTCCCTTCTGTGTCTTTTATTCTGTCTCTCAACTCCAGCGAGAGAAACCGCTTAATCGTCCCGGGACATCCGCCATCCATGACTCGGTACAATGTCCTGTACCGTACGAGTAATAAATGATTCCTCGACTTAATTTTAACGTTGATAAAGTACTGAAAAATATCAGAGAAAAAAATCCCAGAAAAATATTGATTTCTCTTGTGAAATTCTGTGTAAACTTTTCGAAAGTTCCGGATGATCCATAAAGTGCGCAATAACTGGAGTTAATTAATCGTACGGAATTAATGAATTATAACGAGGGTAATATTGTGGTGAAGGGGGGCGGGTGAATGGTCCTTCATTAAAGGTAACATGGTAACCACTGGTGCATGTGGTGAAGTGGGCTTCATTGGGGTTACACGGGTATAAACTATTGGTCGATCTGCTTCGCGTGAATTCAACATGTCGTTGGAAATTAATTTATTGACCGCACCCGTGTCGTTAAATCGACAGTGGTGGGGGAAAAAAAATTTATAGGCAATTTTGGGGAATGAGTTTTTGAAGGATTAAATGTTGGATAAAGGGGTTGAACTGGCTCATGTAATTTCTTTGGACGATTGAAATGTTACGGAGTTTTTACGACATAAATATACAATAGTATAAATTTCTCCTCAATATTTTTGGACGCCATGAAATTTTATCTGTCATTTACCCATATGAATTCATAAAAAAAACTCGAAGCGATTCTCAACCAAAATTGCCAGAGTCAATGATTTAATTTTAAAGTCCCCTCGAGAGCAATTAAAACTTTTTTTTTCAATATTCAACTGGACGTGAAAAATTGAATTTTCCTGTTTCACTGCCCTGCCTCATCCCTTAAATTAATTACTACCTCCAAACCTGAATTCTCAATTTCACCCCCATATCCAGGTACTTAAATAAACCCCAGCCCTTTTGGAAACTCGACTGGGCATATCCAACAATATTATTCGCTCATGTAAATGAAGCATTAACTCATACCATTTGCAATTGGATTATCACGTCCAAGAGGTTTTACGAGTTATGGAACAGCTATTTTCCGAGCCCCACTCTCTCACCAAGAATGTCATATAATATTCTGTGGACCCAGCGGGGATCCAAAGTTCTTGCTCATTATTGTAAAATACATGACATCGTTTATTTGACAAAAATATGAAAAATAATATTTCAAAGAACCTACAAAAATACTACTCATATATATCGCGTATAAATTTGGAAAATTTATTTAATTGGTCCAGATTGTACACAGATATTGTTCACCTACTGGAATTAAAAAAATAATTTTGTTCAAAAAGAAATTCCAGGAGGGGAATTGCAAAATCGATATCGCGTTCCATTTTCCCCTCACTTTCTATCGAATTTTCCTCCTCTCCTGTGTCACTCAAAGCCCGCCATGTTTTCTGATGAATTCAGCTTCCCTCCCCCACCCGTCAATCAAAAAACCGATAGAATAAGAGAGTAATCGATGAAATTAATTAAAATAAATCACCGGAATATTAATATGGCTGCATGCACAACGAATGGAGGGGGTTGGTAGCATTGGTGAAATGTAGGGAGAGATATTTCAGCAGTTGAAGAGTAAAATATTTGAGACAGCCATAGGGGAGGCGGTTAGAATGCAGAATGAAAGACATAATGAAATTTCCTTCCGCCACGTAAAATCGAGGACAACAGGGAGTTTTCATAGTGGCTGGGCATAACCAGCATTCTACGTCTCTTCGAGATTTTTCTATTTCGGTTGGATACACCTGAGGACCGTAAACCCTTTTGGTGGACGAGTCAAGAGGACAGTGGAGTTGCACGATACGAGGGACACGAGGAGATGATACGAAATGTCGTGGTATTCAGTGAAGTACAGGGGGATTAATCCCTTTTTCGAGGTACAGCTGCCGTAGGTTTTCGGCCATAATTTCCGGTGTAATTCCTGGAAATTTCACCTATAACACTCTAATTTCCAGAATATTCTCCAGTGAAAACTCGCTTACAACAAAAATTATTTCAATCTCCCCATTCATCATTAATTAATAACGTTTTTGTTTCTAAAAAAATTCACAATTTCATTCTATAAATGAATTAAATTTGTTGTAACGTGGCCTTGAATATTCATAACTCAATTAAAAATTCGGATAAGACGAAAGTATCTTCCTCTGTATTCCCAAAAATTATCACATTAATTAACTGCAATTAATTTCTTGAACTTAATGAACGCATATAATAATTGAGGGGGAATTAGTATTAAGCCATTTCCCTCTTCACCCTCATCTTCCTCGAATGTACAGCCATCACCCCCGATATATATATAATCTACACGACTATATGAATGGAAACGAGGTATATCCCAGGTAAATGGTGCATGTATCGCCCGAGGTATCTCCGACCGCCGATATCCAACTCCTCCGCATCCCCCTCACCACCTCCCTGACCAAAATGGCCGGGTAGTTCTGAATACCAGCTCTCGATACTGAATTACCCAGAAAGGCACCACGTCGAGAGGATCCCGAATATCCTTATCGAAGGGGGCATCAGATGAAGTCAATTCTGAAGAGAAGATTGAGGATCCACGATGTTAAATGGATTGTCATTATGTCGATTTACCCGGTGGTGAATCATTGGGGTAGTTGATGAGATAAAGATATCTCCTTGCACGAGAGTCGGTGGGAATCGATGCGCCGTAGTAGTTTGTAAAGAACGTAATTCAACGTTACGACCCGGATCACATTGAAAATCATCTTCAAATGCGTATCGAGGGGGTGATATTACGGGGGATTTAATTATGAGACCAGCGGAACGAGTGAGAACGAAAATTGTGGAATTCAACAAAGGGGGTGGATCGGAGGAATCTCGAGCCAAGAATTTCATTCAAACTTTCCGGGGAAATTGAAGAAAAATTTGAAATCGATTACTGGGAAGACTCGCGGGGATTCCCGTCAAGTGGAAAGGGCCTTCAAGGTCAGACGAGCAAACAACTGGGAATTTCAACGATTTAATAATTATTAGATTAATGAATTTACTCATGAGAAAATGTTCGAGTAATATTTTCGACTGCTGTATGGAAATAATTGATAAATAAATTATAATTTGCTTTCATTGATTTGTTTTTTTTTTTTTGTTACGATTCAAGTTCTCGAATGAGTCAAGCTGTTCATTTCTCCGTCGAGCTCATTTCTCTTTCTCTACAATTCCATATTCCCAGCGAGTAGTCGAAGACATTGAACAAGTGGCCATTGAGAACACGGCGAATCTCCTTGATTAAAAGGCATTTCATATTAAATTCTTCAGTGTAAAATTTTTTTCCTCTCATTTTTGATGAGCCACTGGTGGATATTCATGCCACCTTTGTGCGTTTTTTTTTTCCGAGATGTTGAATTATTACAAAGAATTTTATGTAAATACGGCTTTACCGATTCCGCCGAGGGCGTGCGAACACTCTCGAGGATATTTGCATTCAAGAATATTTTTCCTTCGCTCCCAGTGAAGCGAGATTAGATGGAGCTCAGGATATGGTGTGCAGGGGAAACCCCACTGAAATGTGTCAATGTCGATTTTATCATGGAAAGAAGAACAGAGAATATTCAGATATATTTATTTATGCTTTATTCCCCCCCTCGCATTTGTGTATTTCTCGAGAAATGGGATTGAAATTCTACTGAGCTCACTGGGGACATCTATATTGGCTTATAAACACATGTGACTTTCCACATTGCCGGAAAATACGGTGGTTGTAAAAACATTTTTATGGCTGATCACTGGCTAAACTCAGAGCTAAGAAAAATGAAATTTTCCATGATCCTTCAGGATCGCAAACAGTTGGCTCACTCACCCAATCTATCCACAATGTATATCCCATATATTCCAGCTGGCTCCTGATTTCGGACAAGTGAATGTATCCATTTTTATCCCCCACCCCCTCACCCAGAAATTTCGCCAAGAGAAATTCATTTTTTATCGCGAAATGGAAAGACGAGGAAACAGTGAAGAAATTTGTTCTCGACTAATCAGTTTCGGCCTCGACGTAGAAGTTTCCAATGAGTTGTGAGTGAGGTATGGCTCGGTGATTCTAGGGGATGGGGGTGAAAAAAAAAAAGTTGCCCAGTCTTGGGGACTCAGCGGAGAGACTGGGAAACGGAGCTGAACTCCAGTGACGACGCTACGTCGTCAGCTGAAATTTCGCAAAACCCCTGGCATTTTAAATTCAATTTTTAGTTGAGGAAGTCGTGGGAGTGAGTTGTGAGGGATATGTTCTGATTCGGAAAATTAAACTCCCGGAAAAAAAAAGCCAGCGTTAGTTTAAAATTTGTTTTCCGCATTAACATTCACAAGAAATAATTGAATCCAATGGATTTCTCGAGCTAATTAAATTACGTCCGTGACAGTTTGCGCAATTTCAGTTTCAATTTTAATTGCAATTATTAGATATTGTAAATCTTCATAGTTTAGACTGGTAATTATTTAAATATCTCTTCGACGTATTTGTCTTCAGCGCCATTTGAAAATTTTTCCACTCTCCGCGGTTTCCAGCAATTAAATATCGATATATATCGAACTATTTCTCTCCGAATATTTTCCCAATTTACCGATAGACAACTGTACAGCCAATTCGTTCAACCCAGTGGATTCAGGGGAATATGGATCACACTTTAGATTAGCTAACGATTTATCCAGAAATTGAATGGGACTGCACTAGTTCCATTTTCACACAAACGAGAATTCTCGTTATAACGCGGTAGAATAGTCGCCCAAAGTCGCCTCAAGCGATTCATCAAGCGCATCCTCTTGTCTGGGTTCACCAAGTTGGCTGGGGGTATCTGGATGACGAATGTAACACACCGAGGTGGGTAAAGCTCGTTGGTTGCGAGACCGTTGGTCACGCGACGGAAGTCACGAGCCTCCGGGTGCATGTGCGGTGAAGCCGACCCTCTGGCACTAGCCAATTCTCCCTCCCTCCCTCCCGCCACCCCATGTCGCCATAGGAAATTGCAGGAGAGACGTGAAATGGCCGTTGCCGATGCACCTCAACTTGTCGAATGTTTAAAAAATTTAGTCATTCATGTCTCAAGTAGATTCCCTCAACCACCAAAATTTCGTGATTTACCCCAGCCGTTCAGCCACAACTTGTTTATCCATTCACGTGATGCTGCAACAACTCACGTAAACTCATAAAAGTTTGCGTGACCTTTTCAAAATGTATTTTCACCGGCTAGTATTATAAATAAACTCCCGGTAGATTTTTCCCTCCTGGGGGTAGTGGGAAAAAGGGCAGGACGACTGAATTATCATATAAACCACAAAGTTTTGTCATTTACCCGGAAACAAAGTTGATTTTATATTCGTGACAGAGGGCGTCGAGGTACTGGCCTTCTGTGGCCATCACCAGTGTGCCAGAGGTGGAAATTGAAATATTTACAGGACACGGAGGGAGAAATATCCTATAAAATAACATCCTGATATTCTCCCTTCCATTCTACAACGAGAATTTTTCCCCGAAATTTCTCTCCCTGTCCGGCCGGCTGAACGAGGGTTGGAAATATCCCGGGGACATTAAAATTGATTATCCCATAATTATAGTTTTCAGTTTTTTGATTCATTTTTTAATGGCACAGGACACGCAGGGGTTAGACTGTTATTTTCTAAGAGGAAGAATTGAACTGAAATTTATATTCTCGTTAAACTTTTCTTGACGTTTTAATTTTCAATTTTTAATATGTTTTAAATTAATTTCGATTAATTCCTTCGTTACGCTGAAACAAAGGAAATCCTCTATTTATTACTGCACTATTTGATGAATCAATCGCCCGCGTAATTAACGAAAAAAAAATGTTTCTCGCCCCGTTGTATTACCGGTTGCAATTTACACCCCCACGAGCCTCGCCCAAAATTCAAATATGTTAAATTACCTCCACAAATATCAACTCCAGAACAAACAAAGTAACAATTAACTCCAACCTAAACCCCTCGTCCTTGGGAAATTTGTTTAACCAACTCACCGAAGATTAACTTCGGGAGAATGCGCCTGCAGACAAATGGTACCAATTTCGATGATATCTTCCCACTTCAGCACACAAATATCATCCTCAGCCGTTTCAAGGGAGACATTTGATAAGATTATATGTACCATAACGCATCTGTGCAAGAGGATTGCATCCATATACCATTTACCATTGGGGCCTCCAACTTTCAGCAATTTCTGAGGGGCAATAGTTGAAACAACTGCGATAACCGTCTTTCCGGTCCTCTCCATCCCCTCCCACCTTCTACACCCCCCCCCCAACCACCAAGCAGTTGGTAAAAGAAACTTTAGCCACTTTGACGTCGTCATAAATTACCCTGCACCAATGCCGGCAACCTGATAATTCCCAGGCTCCTTTTACTATCTTGAGGAAATTTAATTAACAGAAGCGAAGTACAAGGGTTTCCAGCCGACGGTGTAACAACAGGAAGAGTTTGGGGGATGAAGCGCGAAAGCTGGTTTTATTCGGGTTGACTCAACCCTGAAACACAAGTGGCCAATCTACGGTAAATCTGTTAGACCCGGGTAAATCCCATTGGCTCAGTGCCCTAAATCATGTTTTATCTGTGTTTATCATCGCCATTTTCTCAACAAGAGGGGTTGCACTTACCCTGAGGAGAATATTCCGCAGAAATTATTACCGTGATGTGAAAATTTAGATTTTATTTTGGATATTTTACCCGTTAAATTCAATCAAAGTGACGATAGACGGAAAATGAGGAATTTTCATTGAATTTTAATTAACGTTCATCCCACATTACGAATATAAATTCCCACTTCGGTTCGTTTCGATCGTTAATGATTCCTCGTTCATTGAATTATAAATTAAACAGATGATATTCTCGCATTCGGGTACCTCCGGCTACAGATCACTCAGCATTGTGGTTAACCGCATTACCGGCTGATGAGCTTGAGTTCGTAATTAGCAATCAATCTGATCAAAGGAGATATCATCAGAAGTAATGGAAATCGTGAATTGTTCAGGTCGATTGTGGTATTAACGGATCAATTATTCGGAGTATTGATAATGGGCATATGATTGAGCCTCGTAAATACCGAGTCGATTATTTTATCAATATCAATCCATCAGCCGTGAAAAAATTTTAATAAATTTATAAATATTTAAAACACCTCCCAAACATTTATGAATATTATTGATAAATTTAAAAACTGTCCAGAGTCGCTCTAAATAATGTATAATACGATATGAATAGTAATAATTTTTTCCGTGAGACTGGTTCACTAAAAAAAAACTTAAATATTTTCACAAAATGGTCTCAAACTTCCGACCAATCCCCCGATTCCAATTACAAACTTATCAATGAAAAATTGATACTTCTCGGGTCCTTGATATCCGGAAAAATGGGGGTCTATCAGCCCGACGAAAGTGGGTTATCAAGAGCTCACTCGGAAAATTCACCCGAGTGAGAGAAAGAAAAATTCGTCGGGGATTTTCACTCTATATCCAAATCCCCCCTTCCCCAAATCGAATCAATCAATCGGTGGAAAGATACAATAATTTTTGTCATTCCCCCTTTGCCCTGAGAAAACAAAGCGAGCCGAGTAGTCGTCTCCATTTAACCAAAGAGCTTTTCGTGTTTCCTCTAATTTTCAAAGCCGATCAAAGGCCCACCCCCTCCCCCCTATTCGTGGTGAGCTTCAACTTTGACAAGGGGCAGAGATTAAAGTAAAGAGAGGGATGAGCATCAGTGAATCAGAGGTCACGCGATAACTTTCGGGTCGAGCTGTACGTCAGGGACAATTACACCCTTTCTCCTTGTTTCTTTTTATTTTCCTTCCTTTAGATCCTGTCGAGGCCCTTTTGTCGCAACTCGTTTAGCTCTCCGGTGCTTTTGTCCAGGTCGTTCCTTTTAAACTTGCAAATTTCCCTTTTTTTTTTTTCTCCCTACCCTTCCCCTCACGACTCGTTCGCCCCTTGTTATTCATCAGGGCAACTGCTAAGCTATTTTTTTCACCTCATTTCGCCCAGACGTATTAACACCCATAATTAATCAGGTTATTTTAATTTCTTTACAGTCACGGAAAAGGAAATCCGACAGTGGTAAGTCCATTTACGAGGAAAAATTCATTAAATTTTTCTGTACATTTTTTTTTTTTTGATGCGCTACTGTTTAATTCCAGGCACAAAGGATTTCTCAAGGACTGCCCCGACGGTCTTCTCACTGAACAGGTACTATCTGAGGATTTAAAGATTATGCAAGCTCTGGGGCTTTACGGAGACCACTGTTGTACTTTCATCATTTTTGTTTCGCTCTTATCGCCTTGTTACAGGGATTTATCAGGATCTACAAGCAGTTCTTTCCACAGGGCGATCCCTCCAAGTTTGCATCGCTCGTTTTTAGGGTTTTTGATGAGAATAACGTGAGTTTTTGACGAATCTTCAATTTAATATATCTTATATGAAGTATCAGAAGTTCGTACACCCAATAAAACACACCCAATTTGCATAAAAAAATATAAAAAGTACTACTTGTGTAATGGACTATTTTAAAAATTAATTTGATTGAAAATCAGTGGTGTTCCCCTGAGGATGACCTTTGAGGCAGGCTTTTAAAGCTCTCATCCGAATCGACAATTAATTTTTTTATCAATTTGTTCTCACCATAAATCACTGTTTTAATATTTACAGGACGGTTCGATAGAGTTTGAGGAGTTCATTAGAGCCCTATCAGTAACGTCAAGAGGAAATCTCGACGAAAAATTACACTGTGAGTAGAAAATCTAATTTCCCAAAAAAATATAAGAGCTACAAAAATTTGGATAAAAATTAGACCTCTAGAGGGCGAAACTTGGGAGTAAATGACAATCAACCACTTTTTGGGTAAAGTTTTGTTGGAAAAATTAGACTTGAGAGACTAATTTTTCTAATAAAACTGACCTTCGTCCCTCGTTTCACCCCCTGGAGGTCTAATTATTACCTAATATTTCTTTTTGCTTAATATAAAAAAATTAAAATACTTGAAAATAAATACTTTTCGTACAAGTGTTGAAAAGAATATTCCCAACAAATCGCTCAGGCAAATATCACAAAGAACAAAAAGCCCACAAAAATTCCTGTCGGATTTTTCTCAGTGTTGAATCACCACCCGCGGTACACCGCATCGGCACCCCCACCCCTCGGATCCCATAATAAAAAAATAACACAGTGAAAAACGCGAGAATTCTCTTTTGTTTATATTTCTACATCGAAAAGAGCCAACAATCGCCGTGAGGTGTGAAACAAACGAGCCAGATAAAAAAAAAGCAAATGTGTGACTTTAAAAAAAAACCACCGGCTCTGGCACGTGTGAATTTAATTAATCGATAGGAATTCACGAAACGGTACACAGTAACAGCAAACAATTCGATCCGCACTCCACTGAATGCTGATAAATAAAAACATCTAACACGAGACAATAGACGAGAGTAATGTTTACATTGATGGGTTTTAACGCTTTGGATTAATGTAAAATATGGTACGGCATTGCACATAAAATTTCGCTGCATCGCGGTGAGTGAATAAAACGATTGGGAAATTCATTGCACTGCACAGACATTGAAAATCTCGTGTAACAACAAATATCGGAAGTGAATGCATTTGTTGGGACGCATCGGCCGAAAAATATTGACTCTCGTAAAATTTCAGAATTTTATTTTGTATTGAATGAGATAAATCTCAGATTTAAAAAAATATCTGGGTTTTTTGATGCGATTAATTGACTGAGGAAAAATCCCAAAAATTTTTAAGACGATATTAGTACTCATTCCCATTTTCCCTCGGGCACAACCGAAATTTTTATTAAAATCGCCTCCTATCAACTGACCACACCTACTTTCACGACTTATTACAGGGGCATTTCGACTGTACGACGTCGATAACGATGGCTTTATCACACGAGAAGAAATGTATAACATCGTGGATGCGATATATCAGATGGTGGTGAGTTTTAGTCGATTTCCTGAAAACTCTACAATTCCCCTCCCCCCGTCGCAGTTCTCCTCGTGACGATTACAGAGCTTTAAAGCCCCGTCAACCGGGTGGGGGGTAACGAATAGCCGGCCGTGAAATAGTGCGCGGGCGGGAATAGCTTTTCAGTCTGTACTTGAAAAGGTGAGTTTTTTTTCCTTCACCTTTCGATGGAGGTGATTAAAAGGTAAAGAAAAGAAACATCCATTAAAAAAAAAAATACTTTTGCCGAAGAATTATTTGACGACTGCAGGTACAACAATGCGGAGAGTAAAATTTCTATAAAAATTTTCTCGCTGGCACTTTTTTAAAATTTATCCTAATGTTAATATATATTTTGGACGAGAGGGCGAAACGTGAGACAAAAGGTCAATCAAGCTCTTTTCAGGTGAATTTTTGATAAAACTAATCTTCATGCCTCGTTTCACCCCCGGGTGTGTGAATTTTCACCTAAAATTTCTTTCCGTGTTGATTTTTTACGGAAAATTTCTATCCTTTCAACTATCCCGACGGCACCACACGGGAGAATACCCCAACAAAGTACTAAAACTCCACATCATGTACTTTCTCACATATAAATGCCAAGTTTGTTGATTAAAGTGGAATTTCACGTTTACGTTTAAGTTTGCAATAACGCTGGATGCGGTACGACGGTTTTTGTGGTAGGGGTGAGGGGGGGGGGTTAGAGGGCGGAGGGGTTGGGGATAGACTGAGAGGTGGAGAGGGCTGAGGTAAGTGAGTAAAATACCAGCGGCAATCCGCAGATGGCCAAGCCAAAGACACGTACAAGTTGTTGGGTTATATACATTGGCTCGAGAAGTGAGCAAATAACCCCTTGAGACGTGAACCGACGCTCCAGTGATATAGCGGGTGCATTCTGGTGTACGACAGTCTCGGGTATCTGATTCAAAGTTAAATATTTCGATGATAAAGTTGGGTATATCTGCGGATTGAAATGGCTGAGGGACTTGAAAAGATTGATCGTCCGGAATGATTTAATGCAGTCGCGAGTGAGTTTTAGGTTCAACCGAGAAAACTGGATTTTTTAAACTCTTCATTAAGCTGGTCGAGGGTTTTCAGTAATGGAATCCATAAATCTTATTCGTTGAGAAGTTTGGTTTAAGGATGAAAGGAGAAATTATTTTTTTAATTGAATTTTTCTATTTTTAAATTCGTGAAAAATCATTGGAATCAGAATCTTATTAATTTTATTAAATTTTTTTACGAGAATCGAGATAGAAATGAAAATAATTAATGGATAATTCTAGTGACAGTCACGTAAATGAAATTTCACCCCTGCGTGAGCATCTCCAGAATATATCTTTTATCACAGATAAAAAAAATTTCCAAGAAATTGGCGCTCAAAGAACCGAGAAAAATGCGGTCGTGCATGAAGACGGCTTAGTTTACCCGTATTCTCCTGCCTCGTCAATAAACTTCTCAACCAATAAAGATTTCCGGGGATCAAGTGCCCCATCCCCCTCCCCACCCATAAGAATAATTTCCCCCAATGCAATCACTCCCGACAAATCCCACCTCTCAAATAATATTTCAGGGTCAGCAGCCACACGCAGAGGACGAGAATACGCCGCAGAAGAGGGTAGACAAGATATTCGATCAAATGGATAAAAATCACGACGACAGGCTGACACTCGATGAATTCCGTGAGGGTAGCAAAGCCGATCCAAGAATCGTCCAGGCACTGTCACTGGGTGGAGAGTAGCCCATATCAAACCCCACAAGCCCTCAGAGTGGGAAAATATAACTGATGAATTTTCTCTCACCTCACCCTCCCCATTTATCAACGAAATACCTGACTTATCGATGCAGTTACACAGCTGGAAATACTATTCAACATTTCGATAACAACGTTCCCATGAATTTTATAATGGACTGATATGACATTACGGGTGGTGAACAAAATTCCCATTGGAATAAATCTTGTTAAGTGTGAGTAGAAGAGGTGCCCTTTGTGAATGGCACCTGGAAACCCGCCAGCGTGGGAAGTAGGGGGTGGAATAAGAGGGTGGTTTCACCCATCAAATGCTGTTACTACTTTTGGGTTAAACCAGCACGTATTCCCGGGTATTTGTGAAATTCTCGTGTAGATGAGGCGAACGAGTCAAGAAAAAGAAGAAAAAAAATTAACAAACGATACAGAAAAAAATAATAAAGAGAGAAAAAAAAGAGGGAAAACGAATGAGTCAGAAGGTGGAAGGGAGAGAAAAGAATTGGGGGGGTATCTACGACGAGTCAGCCCACTTGAAATGGTCGGCCTATATAGATATATATCGATAACGTCCGGCCCGAGATTAAACTAACAAAATATATATATGATATAAGTTTTAAAACAAGTTTTTTGCGACCACGCGATGACCGAGTTTTAAGCTCTCTCTCCGCACGATATTTTACCCCTCAACAGTTACTCAATCCCTCCCCCCCCCCTTATCCCATACCCGGAGTGACGGATTTAATGGAGATTATGAATAATTATCGGAGTCGTTTTTTTAGCGCACAAAATGATCTAAATATTTTTAATGTTATTGGTATTAGATTAAATTTTTCAACGTGTTGAGAAAATTTTCTCATGTTGATCTGAATGTATATCCGTAATAGCGTGTACTGGTGAGCCATTGATTATGTATTATTGGAGGAGAAGTGATGATGAAGGAGATGAGGAAAAAAAAATACTGGGAAAGGAGGAAAAAAAGGGAACGAGAGAAAGGGAGAATGAAATGAACTGCAATGTCAGAGAGAAAATGAGTTTGGATCTCTCGATGTCTGGGTTGAGATTGAAATCTGGGATTGAAATGTCGGAGAATATTTTCCGGACGGCTTTCAGCATTTCTCGGATATTTTGTCGATTGTCAGTCGAGATTATCGTGATGTTTTTCGGGGATTTAACGGTTTTTAAAGGGATTAAAATGCATTACACGTGGAGGCTCATTTTATCTGGGTAAATAAATTAATTTGGCATGAGTAATTTCTTATAAATCATTCGAGTTAATTATTTATCAGAAAAACTATTGTTTGAGTCGGGAAAAACATCGCGAATGTAATTTCTGTAATAAAACTCGCGTTTGATATGGTAAATTTAATTGTTAAATTGTTGGACAGCCATTTTTTACAAAAATTTTTGATGGAAATAAGAAAATAACGACTGACGATTTATTTCAACAGATGAAAAGACCAGTTTCAAGCGACTTTTTATTCTGTGCAGTCAAGAGCACAGTCTCTTGTACAGATTTCTCGGGGCGTTGTTATACCACTGGGATTTCTCGATTTTCCTTCAATTTTTATCATTGGAACGAGGTTCCTCGTGAAATTTCCGATATTGGCAAACTTCCCTCGTGTTTCTTCACTATCAGACTCTCCACGCGTCTATCCACACCCACCTATTCCTATTCCACGTATCGAGGAAACTCTCGAGGCCCTGCTCAAACCACCCGAGCTTTATCCTTCAGATATGTGCACACCATCATCCCAAGTTCAAAAAAATTCCGAAGAACGAAACAATTTTTTATTATCACTTCTCCCAACGATCCCACCCAACCAAAAATAATTCTAACCCTTAATAAATTATTTATCACTTAAATAACGTGAACGAAAAATATTTTTAAAACCCCATCATTGAAACGCTAAATATCACGTACTATAATAATTGTAAATAATAATTTAAACATGAAAAAATAATATTTCCATTGTTCGGCTTTTATGTTGTTGTAAAAAAAATCCATCGGACAACAAAAAATTGAAAACCAAAATGAAACGTAAAATGCTGGAGCTAATAAAGTAGCAACATATTTAGAACACAAAAATAATAAAAAAAAAACGAGAATAATTTTGCCATTTTCCGAGTTTTATCGTTGGAAAAATTGTCCCTGTAGCCAACGCAACAAAAGAGTGTCACAATCCCCTCTTCATTTCCGAGTGTCCAAGAGTAACATTGACATGAGGATCATAAAAAAGTTGTGATACTACTCTTTCTAACGAGACTACCTCCCCGGAGTAACGCCTGGCAATGACAGCATTTACTACCAGCAGCTCTCCAATGGTCCCACACCCCTCGTATATATTCGTACAAACACCCCGTAAATTCAACCCTGGTTGGATGGTAACATGAAGGCTACGATAACATTGCTACTGAAGCGGTTTACATGTGGATGCATTCCGTCATACGACGGTATAATAATTTATTCGAGGATCAGTTACATTGCAGTGCGTAACATCCTCGATAAATTCTATTGATTTACCATCAGCATTGACGTGGTTAGTGAATAAATGTTCAATAGGATAAACCGGGGCTGAATGAGACCTCTGTCTTTGTGTCCATGGAAGGGTATTTTTTTTTATGTCAAGTAATTTTAAAAATTAAAAACCCGGAAAATAATGTATTATTCCCACATTTAGATTTTTTAATCTGGATTATAGTGATATTGATTACAAATTAATTAATTGTGGGGCGGATCGCGGATCCCCTGCGGTGGATTATTGTTGATGGAAAATACACGCGATGAGGAAATTTTTAGTCAGTCAATGAAGCTGTTACTCCGTGAAATTTTATTCATCAGTGAGCCCTTCGTCATTCCACAATCCCTAATTAAATTTCTATATTACGAGTGTCGCTCACTGTCTAGCACAGCCGACAGACTCTGTTAGTGATAACCGTTAACGAGGTATAATTTAGTCTCGTTGAACCTTTCGCATGGAATTAGAAATTGAAAATGATATCGCGTGAGTCACGTGATTGTTACATAAAATGGAAGAACGTTGTTGGACAACGGTGCGAGGGAAGTATGCAATTTCGGAACGTTTGTTTCAATAACAGATGCTAAAAATATTGGCTTTATGATTTTTAGCTGCACGGAGGGATAAATTTACTGAAACTAATCCCTCGTTTGTTATTGTGATTCGGGCTTTTCGAATTTTTATTTAAAAATAAAGTTGAAAACGTTGAAATAGACGGAAGAAAATCCGGAAATTTTTCGCCTATAAATCTCGGAAAAAAAAAATCAAATGGCTCTGTATCTCGCTGACACCGTTAACAACAATCGAACGATCTCTTTAAATTGGGAATCCTCGTGCTCCCCGAGAATAGCGTCAACGAAAGGAAGAAAATAATGGGCAATCGAGCATTGAAAACGGAAAAGAGACAGGAGATTTATCCTATTTGATCATTGCACCATCGTTAACTCTCACTTCGTCCCCTGATTTTTTATTCCCTCATTTCTCTCCCCCGAATGTAAAACTGAAAGACTCACCCTCAGCTGAAGAACGATTGAGAGCAATAAAAATACAATTGGTGATTCGTGTCTCCCTCGCTGAATTCAAGTCCCGTACACATTCAATCGAAGAAAATCTCATCCTCGTCCTCAGTGCACTCTGCATACGTACGAAAGAATCACAAGGAGAAATCCTTTCTTTCCTCTTTACATCGAATAAACCTGGAACGAAAGAAATCAAGAAAATGTTACGTTCCATTCCTTTTGGACTGTCTGTTTCTATTGTCGAAATTGTAAAGCATGCAAATTCGATAGATATGCATAACACGTATCAATCGAGAACGTGACAAGTTATGTTATGAATCAGCAGTTTTACAGGAAGAAAAAAAAATGGAGGCAAAGTACCAGAAAAAAAAATTAATCGGAATTTTGTTCTTCGGTCTTATCGATATAATCACTGATGTTAAGTCAGGGGATTTGCAAAGCAAATAAATTTTTTGTTTCCTGGCAATTGCGTAAAATGAAAAAAAAAATGAAGTTATTATAGGTCTGCTATGTCGGTATAAAATAATATAATAAATTCTCCAACTTTTTTCATAATTTCCCTCCAACTTTTTTTCTTCCTGTAAACATTCATTAGGGGAATTTTTCAAAAGTCGTGGTAATGATGAAAAAAATCTGAATTCCCCAAACTGAGACAAAAAACATTGTAAAATGAATTAAAATAACCATTAATACTTATCAAAGTGAATTAATGATAGGCAGGATTGTGGTTACGATAAGTACGTTAAGTAATTTTTACAATTTTCAAATAATATAAAACAAAGCCCTGAAAAATGGAAAAAAATAATCAATATTAAAATTCATGGATTGTTCAAGTTTTTAGAGAGACGCGCTTTCTGTGTAATACTAAGTAGATTATCCCCTCTAGATCGTAGAGAAGACAGACCTAGTGGCTAAAACATTTCAAGAGAGCCTTTCAATGTCAATACAAAATAAACTGTTTTACGCCCTAGGCATTACAAATAGTGCTTGACTATCTTTTTTACACTCAGCTCATGCTCTCATTAATTATCAGTTAAACTGTAAAATTTTATTTTAGTACACCAGCCATAATGAACTGTAACAATGAGATTTTTCGAAGAAGTTGAATGAAAATGGCTCTAGTGTTTGTGTTAACACCAGTTGGCTCTCAACAATCGTAAAAAAAATAATAAATCTGAGTGGTGATTGAACTCCTGATTGCACTATCCTATTTTCACCCAATCAACTTCTGATTGCATTCATTTATTAGGAAATAGGTAGCCGATCGATTTTTCTCTTCAACTTCTTCTCCCTCTCTCACACTCAGCACAAAGTAAATAGATCCGTTGAAAAGAGTAGATAATTGTCGATAGTTGATAACAGTGTTTCAGACTTAGTCTTACTTTTTCGATCGATAAATATTGAATTTATAAATGACTATTGAAGCTGCTCTTTACAAAAATCTTTCACTATTTAAAAAAAAAAACATCATAAAATCAATTACTCTAATAATTACCGATTTGTCAATGCTACTGGTATAATTATTGAAAATAATCCTACTATTAAAACTATTGAAACCGCTACTATTGTTATTATTATGATGAAAAAACAAATATATAAAGTTGCATTGGATTAACCGTAAATAACATTAAAACATTCAATTTTTCCGTCTAACAATGATAAATCATAAAACAATACGGCTAATATTAATATTTAAAGCGATAATAATAATAATCGTCACGGCAATTGTTTTATAAACTTTCTGTGATAATTATTAACAATCAATAATTAATTATTACGATTGGAAAATTTGTGAGATGATTGAGGTGAGGCTTTGCAAGGTGTGTTGCTGTGTGGCAGGAGTATCCGATAATCGTTGAACAAAGTGAGATTGAAATAATTAAAAATAAAATTACAGAGCAGAAAATATTTGTTGCAATTACCGATATTTTATATTGATGGATTTTTTATTGTGCAATTATCCCAGTCAGTTATATAATCCTGAGGGCGATGATTATCTCAGTAATTCCAGGGTTCAATGGAATTTTCAATTTTATAATCAATACAAAAAATTTAAAGCTTGAAATATTAACAAAGAAATTCGGAAAACTCAATCAATTGTTTTTAGACATAAAAAATTCTCAACGCACTCAGTTGATATCGAATTTCCACGCGGAAAGAAATGGAATAAAAATTATGGAATTTGTCGGAAAAATTCCGTAATATTTTCTTAAATGTTTGCAATGGAAAAAACATAATTTTTATTAAACATTCCTCTCCGTGCATTAAAATCCTTTAGTAAATATTTTTTAATTTCGCTGAGGTGCGTTACGCAACAGTCGCAAAGTATGTGCTGCACGCAATGGCTTCCAGAGTTAATATCAGCTTCCGGATTTGTTTTTTCTCTAGTAGCAGTAGTAATTATGAGTTTCAACAATGATTTGATTATGATATTCTGATTTATCTATTTATCACTGCAATACATTTATGGTATCCTAGCAATTGAACTCCAAGTTACTAATTTATTATGTCATCTGTCGGGAATTTTTCACTGTCATTTCAGTATCAACTGTCCATGAGTGGAATGTCATGCAATAAAAATTGTTTGCAACCGAGAATACAGACAATTCATGCAATTACAAATGATGAACAAATCACTGAGGTATAATTTGGTCTCTGACCCCAGCTGACCAGTACTGCCTTAGTTGGACAGTACCAGTGATGCCAAGAGTTGCTCCTTCGTCCAGTACTCACTGACAATTTTTTACCTATTGATATACAGGAATTGTCAGTTTTCATCTGATGCCTGATTAGTTGCAACTTGGCAATGATTCATCACTCGAAGCGAGTGGGGATGATGTGGTTTATATAAGAATGTACGATGTGCCATTTTCTATTGAAGTCGCAGATCATTTTGAAAACGAAGTGTTCAACTAACCGTCAACATTACCATTCAGGATGATCGCCGAAGTGGAGATCAATGTTCTCAATGTTTGTGATGACACACACCATAAGCACAAATTTTCCTGACCAGTGAGGGGAGTACTAACGCCAAATTTGTCTAATTTTCCCCAGGAACTGCCGAAACTCACCATGAAAAATGGAATAATTAAAGCAGAAACATTTCCCTACAGACAAGACGAGAATAATATTGGTAAAATTTTGCTCATGGGGATGAGGAAAAATCCCAAGCTGATAAATCAGGTGAGTGAAGCACCAACAATAGACGACAGAAGTCAATTATTTTTCCACATATCCACTTCATTGCGAGAGGTATTTATTTATATAACGAAACTATTCATGAAATCCAATCACCATTCATTCCAAGGTCTTTGAAAATCGTGCTGTGACGTTAAAAAAAATTGAAGCTCTCAAAATTTATCTTCGGGAAAAATAATTTTTTCTCAGTCGACACGTAGTTGGAATGATATTCCCAGTGAAGGATGTTCGTGTACACAGGTAGATGCAGAAACGGGAAAGGAGGATACATTTGGTGAGATAGCAGATAGGACAGTGAAATGTGCTCTCTGGCTACTGAGTCAAGGTGTTAAACCCGGTGATGTGGTTGCAATATGCACGCATAATCATATTGATAGTGTAATTCCGGTTGTGGCATGTTTATGCATTGGTGCTATCTTCAATCCATGGTGGGATCACGGCTTGAACCGAGGTATGTTGTACTGTTAAACCTTGTTATTCCATATTCGTCCACATGCCGAGAAAATTTGGATGACAATTATGCTACGTTGGTATGTACTGTGGCCCATATGCGAAACAATCTGAAGGTAAATTACGCTCAGAATTGCCATGAGTTACACTGGGTCCGTATAATTCCTGCAGATAATGAACATAATTGGCGTTTAGATTCATCGTTAATTACGACAATATTTTTGTTTCCCTTTTACGCAATTTCTATGGAGCTTCCACAGCAAAAAAAATCCATCACCTGGACGGTTTTGATCGACTAATCGCCACGTAACCCATCCTGACAATTTATCAATTTTTCCTACAGATATTGCCAAACATTTCATGTCTCTGACAACTCCAAAGGTTCTCTTCATCGATGAGGGCTACACACCCCTAATATCCGATGTAGCGGACGATCTAAAAATCCCCTTGAAAATAGTCGTATTCGGCGGTAGCTCAAAATTCGAAAGCTTTCACGACATCATTCGAAAATGTAAGCCTTCAGATGTTGAGAGTTTTCAGTGCACTCAGCTCTCTAGTATGAACGAACCAGCCTACATAGAGTACACCTCCGGCTCAACTGGCCTGCCAAAAGGTGCCCTTCATTCTCACAAATCTCTCGCTGGAAATGTGATGAATGCTGGTACATTTGGTGGTTATCACAATGTTATTCTCTGCTACTCAAACTTGTGCTGGATCACTGGCGTTCTCTGTACACTATCCGCCATTGCTCATTATCAAAGAAGAATTATTGCCAAAGCCTTCACACCCGAGAATTTGTGCGAACTCGTGGAGAAATATAAGGTAAATTTGAATAATTATGACATTCCCTATCGGAACATCAACTGCGACATGCTATTGGAACCCATCAATTACGATAATTAATTGTAAACTAACAGATAATTAATTGTACATCCGAAAGATCCCGCAATTTTTACTTGACAATTTTCACGTGTTTTTTTTTCACTATTTCTCGTGGTTTATTTTTGTTGCTATTGGATTGCAATTTGAAAAATTATTATAACTGATAAATCATCAGATAACGTGGATATTGACTGGCACAAGTGCGGCAAATAGACTCCTAAAGTCGGGAGTCCTCTCGAAGTACAATCTCTCCTCCCTAAAATCAGTCTGGATCGGTGGTGCTGTATTCAAACAAGACGCCCAAGATGCTCTTCAAGCAGCACTTCCGGGCGTGTGCATCATACAACTCTACGGTAATTAATGCTGAGTACCCTCCAATAACCCAGATTGCTTGTCAACTGAAAAAATGATTTGTCTCCCAGGTACCACGGAAACGGGAGGAGTTTCCATACATCAAACGAGAATAGCTAAACCAAATTCAGTTGGCACACTCGCCAGGTGGTTTGAAATGAAAGTTATCGATCCTGAGAGTGGAAGGGTATTGGGTGCAAACGAGAAGGGAGAGCTGTGTGTTAAATCGCCTTTTATGATGACTGGATACTACAAGAATCCAGAGAAGACGAGAGAAATCATTAAAGCTGACGGTTTGTCGATTTTATCGTCACTTAAATTCATTGACGAGATTTTTGGCATTTGTCGTCAATCCGCCAACATTCCACCTTCTGATCAATTTTATAGGATTGATTATACTGAGCAGGAGAGGATGATATTGAAACTCAAATGAATGATCTTTAAAATTGAATAGCTGAACATTCATCAAGTTCTACGATCGTATTTCCCATTTCAGAAAATTCCCACCACTTATATGAGGCTTTAAAATATATATATGCATATACATATATGGATGAACTATCGATCACTCAGAGCTTTTCCATATTGAAAATTGTCCGGTGATTTCAGGCTGGTTGCACACCGGTGATCAAGCTTATTATGACAACGATGGGGCTGTGTATGTCGTAGACAGACTGAAGGAACTGATTAAATGGAGGGGACACCATGTGCCACCATCGGTTATCGAGCAGCTCATCATGACGTATCCTGGAGTAACTGAGGTCGGTGTTGTCGGTGTGCCTGACTGGGAGGATGACGAGAGACCGATCGCTTTCGTCGCAATATCACCGCAAGCAAAAGTCCAATTCACTCTTTATATAAACCCCTCAAAAATGCATAAACCATCGATTGATAATGTTCACATAGTTAACCTTGAATTAACGCAAAAACTACACAACTCGTGAGAAAATCGGAAAAACTATTGAATTAATTTATTATTTATTTAGTCCTACTGGTCGCTATGATTTTTTTATTGATTCCAGGTAACGGAAATCGATATTAAAAAAATGGTCGAGGATCATTTACCAGAGCAGATGTGGTTGCGAGCGGGTGTACAAATTCTAGAGCAAATGCCTCACACAGCATCTGGGAAAATAGCGCGAACGGAATTAAAGGAGATGTCCAAGGAATTCATTCGTGACTCGTGAGATTGCCCTCATTCATCAGCATCAACGTAATAAATTGACCTCAAAACGATAATTGTATTATTTTTCAACTGTCTGTTGTGCCAAATGCAACAATAAACTTGATAGAACGGGCAATGGCGTTTTATATTATTGGTTCAATGCACTTGATGTCGTCAATCGAATGATTTCAACGTGTATCAGAGCGATTGCCAACATCCGACTGACAATGACGAAGCGAGAAATTAATGGCTGACCTATGTGGATGATTCTCTCTTCCTATTAGAATTATTTCTTCATGCACTGCCGGAGAAATTTATTTCAGAGAAAGGAAACCGCCTCGTAAAACTTCCTGCGAGTATTATTTTAAACTGTGCCGTACTTGTTGATCTTAACTGTCGCCGAATGCCGACAGACGGAGATAACCCTTCGCGATAAATACACGAGATATAATCAAATAAATTAAATAATCGCCTGACCTACGAATGTCGTAATTTTAATTTTGAGTAACTCCGATGATTTGAGGGCCCTGTCAAATTGACACCGTATCCATGTGACAGAATATCTGACATTCCTGATAAAATACCCGATAACCAGCGGCAAAAAAATTTTAAATCGAATTTAATAACCATTCGGGGTACGTTGGGACTTAATTTCTAGTCCCGTATTATACAAATTAAAAATTGAAAAATTGTCTTATTCTGGCCTTGTTTGCATTTTCCCCCAGGCAGAAACGTATAATCGTGTAAAAATTATGAACAACTCATCAGGTATAAATTGAGCCGCGTCATGAAATGCAGATAATTACACATTTCTTGTAATTGTATGTTAACTTCCGTGTACGAATGACCAACGATTCAGTGCGACGTAAAAATTTTTGATGAGTACGTAAGTCATACGGATCAATATTTGATTACTGATTCACAGAAAAATTATAGTTCACCAGCAATTCAGAAGACCGTAACAAAAACAGTATTTTCCATTGTCTTCCTTTGTTCGCTTTATTAATTATCAACGATTACCAAAGTTTCCGGAAAATTATATTCACGAAACGTTTGGTCATCAGGGGTTGGTATTTCTTTCAAGCCCTGTAGTTGAGGTAATATTACATTGCATACCCCTCCACTACGACCTTGTATATACGCAATAGTACAGTACACTGCGAATTAAAAGCTCTACCCATTCTGTGAATTTATGTCAGTCTTCAAGAAGAACTGCAACTGTGTTATCACGACGAAACTAATTGCGCGTTTCTTTTGGTGCACCATTATACTTCATCCATTGTCGTAAACTCGACGAGATTTATTAAAAGAAATGAAGAAACAGGTAGAGTTTCCAGCAAGAAAAATTCAATAAAAATTACAGTTCAGTAACTGGCAAAATTTCCTTTCATTTCCGGTTGCGTTTTGCCCCGATTCCTATCGAAAATGCTCCATAATTTTCACTGAATTTCTCTCGTGACCGATAAAGAGACAGAACAAAAGACACGATAATGTGTTAATCTCCGCTGATATTCATCAATCGTGAATTAATCATTTTGCCAATAACCCCGAGGACAGATAGCTAATTGGTAACAATTCCAGAATTCTTCTGTTCCCATCAACAAAGATGGCGTTTGGGTTGGCCCTAAGATCGCCCTAGCGCCCGATTATTTCCAAATTGGTGAGACATTGTATGGGGAACTTGAAAAATATCCGAAATTCATCGGACAGGTACATCGATCAATACTCAATGATGTATTGGTGAGACCGGGGGTGCTCATAGCCCAATCGACATTGTTTTTCTGATTGATGATCTAGATTGATGCAACAACGCTGGAAGAGGACACATACAGTGCGATGCTGGACAGGAGTATTCGATGTGCAATATGGTTGAAAAAACAAGGAGTTGAACCTGGAGATGTCATTGGCTACTGCTCGAAAAACAATCTCGATTCTTTTGCTCCAGTCTGCGCTTCGTTCTACATCACTGCTGTTTTCAATCCCTGGTGGGACAATTGTTTGGACAAAGGTTTGTGATGTCTCATGAAATACAGACACCGAGGGACCGTTGTATTCATAATAAAAGACATTTTTCTCTCATAGATATCATCAGACATTTCCTTGAGCTGACAAAGCCCAAAGTCATTTTTGCTGACGAAGTATCAGCGAAAATGATCTTGGAGTCCACAGATGACACGAAAAGTCGACCAAAAATTGTTGTTTTTGGTGAATGTCAGGGTTTGGAAAGTTTCAAAGATGTCATAGCAACGATTAACTCCGAGGATGTAATCAATTTTCAATGTACAAAGTTCACATCACCATATAATCCAGCAGTGATTATGTACACATCAGGAACGACAGGGAAACCAAAGGGTGCACTATACTCAAACGGATCGTTCACACATATGTTGGGTATTTTCCCCCATTACGAGGGAAAAAAAGTCGGCCTCTGGTTCGCTACCCTCTGCTGGATAAGCGGAATAGGGGCTCTAACGAGATCCCTTATCCTGAAATCCACGTCCATCATCCATAATTGCGGAAGTGAAGTAGAAGCTTGCAGAATAATAGAGAATTTCGGGGTAATATAAATATCAGGGTTACACTAGGTATTTAATTAATTCTGAGTTGATTGACAGGTGACATGGCTGACAATTGGTACAGCCCTGGCAAATCGTCTCTACAAAACTGATGCCGTGTGGACATATGATATGTCAACTGTTGATCGAGTAACACTTGGTGGTGGTGTCCTAAAATCCGAGGTTGCGGTCTTCTTGAAGACGCTGTTCTCAAAGGCCTCGATTTTGTCGGTTTATGGTGAGAAAATTCTCGGGATAATAATGAGAAAGCACGAACAATGTTCAAAAATTTTTCATCCAATTTTTTTTTCGTAGAATAAGTAGAAATTGTCTGGCAGAACTATGAAGGGAGAAGTATAAAATGATGAATCGATAACGTTATTTTCTAGGGTCTACTGAATTGGGAGCTAGCACTGCCGGATTCATAACCGATGGAAAGACAACAACAAGTGGAAAAGTCAACTCGAATTATGAGATTAAAGTAGTCGATCTGGAAACCAATGAAATACTCGGACCGTACCAGGAAGGAGAGCTCTATGTGAGAGGCCCCTCTCGGATGCTTTGTTATTGGAATAATCCAGGGAGTACGGCAGAAGCTATCGATTCCGAAGGTACCTTTCAGGGTTTAATAAAGATATAACGGATCCAAACATCCCCGAGTCGAAATTTTTTAGCGGAACTCAGTTTCGCGGTAGATTAAATATACTTTAGATATTTTGGAAACCGAATTTTGAACGATTACGAACCTTCTATCCTAAATCAGCATCATAAATGATTATTGCAATGATTATTTTACGGGTAAATCGACTAGAACGTTACATTAGATGTGAACATACAGACTGGGAACAATCCTGAAGAGCTATCGAAAGACCATGAATTTTTATAGGCTGGTACCACACGGGGGACGTAGGCCATTACGATGAAGATGGTGATTTCTATATCACAGAGCGGATCAAGGAGCTCATAAAATATAGGCTCTATCATGTGCCACCGGCAGCCATCGAGAGTATTATACAGGAGCATCCAGAGATAGCTGAAGTTGGTGTGGTTGGTAAACCTGATAATAATGACCTGGAACAGCCTATGGCTTTTGTCATCAAACGACCCGATGCCGAGGTGAGTATTTTTAATGGATTCGCAATTTTACATGAGTTATATTACGTTATCAAATTAATAATTCATTTGTGTAGGTAACGGAAACCGATATTATAGACCTGGTGGCAGATAAATTGCATGATTGGATGAAGCTGCGGGGTGGAGTTTGTTTTTTGGAAGAAATGCCTCACACAGCTTCAGGAAAAATTGCTAAGAGACAACTTCGTGCATTAGCCAGAGCTATGCCGTGATACAGATAGAAAAATTATTATTTTTTCCTTAGTAATAATTATAAGTAGTGAATACGTTAATGAAGTTGTTTAGGACTTAAGAAAACAAATTATTTGTTTTATCAATACACATTTGCTTCTGTGCACCGGACAAATCACAAAATTTGAAACGACAAAAGTTAATAAAAATATTATTGTATATAATATGATTCTATTTTTCTTCGTTGAATTATTTATCCCGATGTTTTATCAAAAAATGTTCGATAAGGAGGCAAAATGATCGCGCATATGCAGTCTAATAATAGCACTGGAAGAGATACCCCCCGAGCTCATTAAATTATATAATACCTTTCACGTACCATTTTTTACGCCAATGTTTGTCGCGTGATTGCGATATGCGATACAGAGTCTCACCGGACTTTTATAGATGCGACAATCAAATTGATGAGATATCGCTTAGTTTAGTAGAAGGTTTATACCCATATTGCTTTGACTCACCCAATATTCGTGGTTCCTGTCGTGTGCATAGATCCCGAATTTCACTATGGCTGTGGTAAGAAATATTCCCAATTACGAGTATTGGCTGGGCATGTGTGAAGGGCAGCTATTGACTTTTCCATCTTCGAACCTAGAAAAAAACGAATTTCACTTATGAAAATGGAGTTTGGAAAGGAGAAGAGAGAGTAGACCTTCAAGAAGGCTACTGGAGATATGGAGAAAAAATTCTGAAACGTCTCAGAGATTATCCCGATCGAATTGGCCAGGTAAATTATATATATGTATATCGATAATCTAGGTCAATCGGTGAAGAAGAAAAATTATATTTCTACTATACCAGGTGGACGCCAAAACTGGTGAAGAAGACAGTTTTGGAAATATAGGGGAGAGAAGTGTTAAATGTGCTTTATGGATGAAGAAACAAGGGATTAAACCTGGTGACATAATTGCTCTTTGTACTCATAATCAATTGGACAGTGCTATTCCATTCCTCGCCTCTTTATTCCTGGGAGTTGTGTGCAATCCTTGGTGGGAAACTTCCTTGGACGAAGGTAATGATTTTATCCGTCTCAAGCTAAACTCTATCACAATGAGTCAAATAGAATTTTCCTAATACTTGGATCGTTCTCGGATACAAAGATATTTTTTCCTGTTCCCTCCTCCCATCCTTCCACACTAATTATATTCTCCGCATCTAATAAGCTTCGTGACTTCACAAAAACCGCTGCCAAAACAGTTAAACGCTTTTTCAGACCTTGTGATCTACTTTCTCAATCACACAAAACCTAAAGTGATATTCACGAGCGAAGAATGGAGCCCTTTAATCCACAATATTCTCACCAAAGTCCAGTCGGATGCGAAAATAATAGTCCTCGGAAAAGTCCCTGGAATGCAATCACTACAAGACATTCTCAACCAAGAAAACAACGAGAAAGTTCAAAGTTTCGAGTGCGAGAGGATTGAAACTGCTGACCAACCAGCGGTGTTAATTTACACCTCAGGAAGTACAGGAAGACCAAAGAGCGTTCTCCTGAGTTACGGTTCGTTAGAAGCTGGTGTTGGTAATGTCAAGTCTGACGAAATGTACGACAGCAGGGGCTTTTGGGGCTCGAGTTTCTGCTGGATTTCTGCTGTCATAGGAATGATGATTTGCTTCGTTAAAGGAGCAACAGCTGTTGTTTATCCGGCTCCATCAGAGGCAGATCTTTGCAGATTAATTGAAAAATACAAGGTTGACATTCACCCCATTGTTGATCATAAAAAAAATCCTTAATTAATTGATCTATATGAGGATTTAATCGACAGATAAACTGGATGATTTTGGGTACCGGATTCGTTAATCGATTGTCCAATACCGAAGAGGCTTCTACTTGTGACCTGTCTTCCGTGAAACTTCTGTTCTTCAGCGGAGCCATCGGCAAACACGACATTGAGAGCTTTCTTTTGAATACTTTTACAAATGCACAGATCTATCAAGCTTACGGTAACAAAAAATCTTGAACGCTTGAGATCAATCTCCCTAGATGAAGAATCATTGTCTAGCATTTGTCACGCAGGTGCTACTGAACTTGGCGGAGCCGTTACAATATCAGAAGTCACGAAGAGTTCAAAACCGAACACGTGTGGAGAGCCCACTAATAACGTGGAAATAAAAGTCGTTGATACGTCAACTGGAAAAGCCCTTGGCCCCAATGAAGAGGGTGAAATATGCGTGAGGAGTCCATTTAGGATGCGAGGATATTTCAGAAATCCTGAGGCGACTGCTTCTGTCCTTGATTCTGAAGGTCAGAATATCGAAAAAAATTCTATCCAAAATTACCCCGATGATCTACTGATTATATGACACATTTTTGGAAATACCCTCAGTATGAGATGAAGAATAATCCGGCAAATTATTTATAGGGTGGTATCATACGGATGATCTCGGTTATTATGATGAAGACGGCAAATTTTATATAATTGACAGACTGAAGGAACTAATCAAGTGCAGACTGTTCGACATAACTCCAGGACCAATCGAGCAGTGTATTCGTGAACATCCTGGTGTTGCCGAAGTGGCAGTTGTCGCTAAACCCTACACCCTAGACAGAGAACAGCCAATGGCTTTTGTGACGAAACTTCCTGGTAAAGAGGTAATATCACTGATAAATATTGATTTATTTCCTATTTCTTTGTTTCCATTTCCCATCACCTTGACAGGCTGATAAAATAATTACTCATTTATTTGTCCCAAGGTCAGTGAGAAAGAAATCAGTGACCTAGTGGAGTCCAAATTACCTCATCGAATGACATTATCTGGGGGCGTCAAGTTCCTCGACCAGATGCCCTACACCGCAACCGGAAAAATTGCAAAGAAAAAGCTCAGAGACTTGGCCAGACTAATTGCGCAAGAATAATTCCCATCGAGTGATTTATGAATCGATTCTAATTACTTTTGTACTCATAAAAAAAATATTGATGTTATTGTTTGATGAGACCTAAATATATGTTCAGCTCTCATCGATGGTTCAACAAACGTGTAAATAATATAGTTCATTCACAACGTCAAAACCGAAAGTGAAACTCATTAGTGATTCATTAGCGAAACGATATAGAACCTTGATTGAAAAAAGTCATTGCTTTCTGTACAATGAAACATTCGAACGTAATTGCAATCCAGGGAATATGAGTAACGAGAAATATAATCACACAAATTTGACCCCCAATTTTCATAATTCCCAGAGGAAACACAATTTTTCCGGGCACTAATTACCCACAGTGCTCGTAAAATTCGCCCGTATTTCGCTGCAATCGTGAAATTATAAGTCGTAAAGCGAATAAATGTCTCACCGGTGGTTGAATTATTGGCAGAATTAATAGGGACGAGTGGGATAAATTGCAGGACGAAAAATATTCCGTAAAAATGACGGAACAATTTTCATAAAATTTTTATAAGACAGAAATGGTCAGTCTCATCTCATCTACCCCCTCATGAACCCCAACGCTTCCAATTTTGACGTAGAAAATTATACGCCAACCACTCAAGTCCTCGTTGCAAACTCAATATTTTGTAACGCAACAGTTGTACTTTATTCATCATAAAAGCTAAATATAAAATTCGAGGGAGTTATAAAATTTCCTTAAAATTCCATCCTACTCCAAGTTCATGATATTCACGACCATATCATACCGTCTTCGGGTACCCTCGTGCCCGAGCACTTTTGAACATGGCAACGAGAGAGTCAAGAGTCTCCTCTCCAGTAGGAATAATTTGTTTAGCTGGAAGAAGGAAGCCATACCTTCCCTTATCACGAAGTTCGTAGGTGTAGGTGATCGGTGTTTGGAAGGTGCCTTTCACATAATCGACGGAGCTGCCACTGGCGACGTCTATAAAAATTAACAAATTATTCAAACTCATTTCGCAAATAATGTAAATAATTACTACACTCTGACTCCCGCTATCGACCATGTAATTGAGAAAATGAAGGAAAAGAATAACAACGTTCATTCCCAGAATGGTCAAGATCGGTTTGGTAACTTCAAGGCCGAGAATTGGAAATAAATTCGATTGTTGAGATAAAGTACTTACAAATTGTCTCAGCAACGTTTCCAGTAACGTACTTGGTGCCGTACCTCCTGGCTAATGCATTAATCGTTTGAGTTCCAATTGCGTACTGTAATTTAACAAAAGTTCTCGTGAACCCTAGAAAATTTTACTTCCAAAAGTCAGTTCAGTAGCGACGAGGTAAAACGACTGTTGAAAATTACATTCATCTACCTCAAACTTTTTCGCAAATTATTCACTGGTGGAAACTTCACGATATTATCGGCAAAATTTCAGCAGTAATTTTTCAACAACGCACTACCGCTCATCTACTGACTCCCACTAAACTCTCATAACTCACCAGATCATCATAATTATCAAGATGAGCACTGGTGTGACCGTAGGGGAAGAGTAGAAGTTGCGAATAGCTATGGAATGCAATATAAGCGTAAAATTTGTCAGAGATGGAAGCAATATATTGCGATGCCGATTTGGTTTCAACATCAGAGAAAGCCGACGACCCAGCGTATGTTTCAGCGCATGGATTTCTGCTGGCACCACCCTCTGGATCAAATAAAAAATATCAGTCGAGTCACACATTTCGCGAGATAAATTTATCATCTCGAAAATTAATTGAAGAGCACTTACGCATCCATTTGTAGCCCCAGTTGCGGTTGGGATCGGATCCACGACAGAATGCACTGTAGGGCTTCCTTGTTTTTCGCCAAAGACGGTTCTGTAAATAACGATAAAACATTAATATTTTTTCCCACGTGATGTACGCGTATATTTTCCCTCACATGATGTATTATTATATTGTCTTGTGGTCCTGGATCACATGGTGGGATGGAGGGCGTTGATGAGGGGCTAGATATAGGACAAGAAATTCTGGAGAGAGTGGAGAAAGTAGATTGATGATGCAAAGCCTCGAAAAACGTTTCTAATGTCAAGGAAAATTAAACTAAAATTATTGTCGTGGAAGTTAAATTCAACTTACAGTATTGTGAGTGTAGACATATCCATCAGGATTGAAGACTGGGAATATGTACCAGTCGTGTCTGTCTGCCAATTCTCTGACAACTGGATCCTGGCTAGTGAGTAATTGATTGAGCATATAGGTAACCGTGGCAGCTGTGATCCATTCACGAGCATGAATATTTCCCTCGATAAATACACCAGGATTTCCTTCTTTGAATGAAACCTTGACACCCTTGATCTGACGACCTTCATAAGTGCTACCAGCAACGATAACTTGCACTTTGTCTGGATAAGTCGTGGCAAGTGAATCCAGCCAAGCGTAGATCTCTTCAAGTTTATGATAACTAGTCCAGTCGAACTCAGTAGTCAGTCTTTCGAGGACGGGATTCTCATCGTCAATCAGCTGTTGAACATTATCGATATAGGGAACGTACTTTGTTGCAGTCAGGTCCATCAATCGTTCAAACTCCTCGATTTTTTGAGGTGAGACCATCAAATCAGCAGTTACATTCACGTGGCTGGGTTCGTTCCAGAATGAGTACTGCTGAAATTTCATGAATTTACTACTTTATTGAGTTCACTGGATATGGAGAGTCGTAAAAATACTGGAGGATTTATACTCACTCCATTGGATGTATCGGCAATCTGATGCAAGAGGCCAATCTGCTCATCATTCGTGGGTAGTATTCTGAAGACCTTGTAATTTTCAAAAGTCTCTCTTTGGGCTAGGGCCAGCCCGAGGAGGACCACAAACACCACAAATTTTAACATGTTGCCACTAAAAATAATATGACTCGATGATTCATTGACATATCGGTGGTTGCAGTAGCATATCAGCCAAGAAAAAAAATTTTAACCAAATTACGAAATTCATGATTCGCTCACCAATTACGAAATTGGCTCCAAAATTTTTTTCTTCTAATTTTTGTTAAGCAATACGAAGGAACAGAAATATTCGGTGGAAATTGCAGATTAATTTGCTATTGGCAATTGATGTTCATCAATTATTATCGAAATGGAAGAAAAAAATTAGAAGTCCAGTGAACTTTGATGATATTATTGGAAATTGTTAGATATTTTTGTTAAAAATTCAAGTGAATATTTCTCTCTGCGCGTGATTTAATTAATCTGGATCTTCTATCACACCACTTACCTTCGTCAGACTATGGCGCACATGTGTTGGCTTTCCTATGGAGGATCGAGTATTTATTCACAATGCTACACTTGCCCACCACAATACCCAGTCATATCGCATCTACCCCACCCACCCGTCAACGCGACAATAAAGGATCTGTATCTGTGAATTATCATCGGATTAATTATGAAAAAAATTTACACGAGTTGTTCGATTCTCACCGGATAAAATTGAAAATTCACGAAATCTGTTCTATGATTCGGGGGATATTTCGTTATCGATTTGAGGCGGAAATAATCCAATTTATTGAGATAGTATCCATTGAATTATCGCCTACGTGAGTACGATTGTGAAATACATGAGGTGTGATTTGGTCCCATGGAGTTGACAACGAAATACGAATTACACTTTGCGGTTTAACGGAAGCAAATTGTTTCTTTTTTTTTTTCGATAATCGTGTTGAAAAATATTGGTGAAACATTCGCGGTCTAGAATTATAATATCCTAGAAAAACAAGTCTATAATGTAATTACATAAATGACAATCAATTGCGAAAACCACAAATTGAAGTCTGATTTTTTAAAAACAAATTAATGCAACTAGGAAACGAAGATAATTTTTTCGAAATTTATGGGGAAAAAATTTACAGAAAAATTCTTGTTTCCCGAGAATTTTGAGACTGATATTTTTTCTAATCACTAACTGATGCTCATCAATTAAGCAATATCCTAAAATTTTCAAGTGCCGACAAAAATAAAAAGTATTAATTTAGTGTTTTGCGTAAATTAAAAATCGCAATAAAACAATTCAATGATCCAATTCATAAAAATGTTATCAACGCATCAGACTTTTGATCTTAATATTTTCATGATAAACGTTAGATATTAATAGAGCATCGAAGAATGGATTTCAGCATTATTATTGTTTATCAAAATAATCAACGACGCCGAACTGATTGCCGGCATGCATCAGAGATATCAAATAATTGGATAGCAATCAGATTAACGGAGGAATTCTAATTTTTTTTTTATTTCCAGCCAATAGATAAGTCAATAACTGCGCCTCCAAACGACGGAGTATGACAACGAGAGCAGTATTCCCGGAAAATACTCGAGATAACGCTGGAGGCAGTCGAAAGGTGTTACCTGGGAGAACAATGGGTTTTTCCCCAGCAAGACCCCGATGGGTTTACAACTTTATCGTAATCGCAATACGTGCCCACTGTACTGTTTGACTGTTTTCATTCGCCGACAACATAACGCAACAACCATCGTCACAAAATCACAACAATGCCGGGATTATTTGTGTCAAGATCGAATATGTAAACTACCATTCAATGATCACAATCCGGAATTTCTAACCGAGCTAATAGACCTTAAAGTGTAATCTATTCGTCTTTGAGAATCATTATGCCTCTCTCGTTCGACTGTCGCGCAAATTTCTGAATAGTTATAGACGGAAGTCCAATGATTATAGTCAAGGAATCGGACAATTAAATTTCAATATTGTTTCCAAGTACGAAAAATCGAATCGTCCGCGTTTTTCACTCGCACATGAGCGGAAAATATTTTGTAAAAAATTACAGAACTTGAAGTTCACTCAATAATAACAAAATTGATTTGAATATTTTATGTGACGGTATCGTAATTTTTTACATGGGATTCAGATACTGTTTGAAATAAAGTGACCGAAAAGCCCTCGGCATTATTCTTCAATATAGGATCTAGAGCTTATCTGATGGCTTTTAAAAGTTTCATTTTTATCTTCTCCTAATGTAGAATGAAAGAACAATAAAAAAAAGTTGAAAAGAGAATTCCAAAACTTGTAAAAAGATTTTATGTCCACTTCCTTCGCTATTAACCATTGATTCCGCTAAAAATCTCAAACGTTACCCTATCAGAGGCTTCAAGTCTTCCCCTCCCACTAGACAAATCGCACCGGGGACTCCACGGCCTAATCGTCAGTTGATAAAATAGAAACAAATTTCCTCGCAGTTGGTAAATTATTCTGTGATGATAACTCATTCTGGTGCAACGATGGTGCACAGCCTGTCGGTAAATGGTTGAGTGGGCTGGAAGGGATTTGGCTCTAGGAGGCCCAGGAGCCGAGAAAACCGCCAAAAACGACAAAATTCATTTTGGAATATTCCCGGGGTCTTAGAAGACTCGCAAATGAGCTGCCCCGAATGCCACGTACTTCGTGGTAATGCCTTACCAACAGACACGTTCACCATCGTATTTAATAATTCCACAAGATCAAATCCCTCTCTGCTCCATTAGTTTGTTCGATGCAATCGATTCAACGCTTAAATTTAATTCCCCTTTCGATTAATCTCCTATTTACGTAATCCCCCACACATAGGAGACAAGCGTTCAATATCCTTGATATCTCGATCATCATCATTATCACCGACGTTCCACTACCCACACCTTTCACCTACTCGCGACAAAATCCTTGCAAAAATCATTCTATCGCAAGTGCCTATACCCTTGGTCTCCACCTTCAAAGATCAATATCAAAGCTCCAGGTGTTGTACAACTCTATTCAATCCACACCAAGACAACAGCAAATCCCACGCTAAATTATGATTGACCCAATTCACCTTCCCTCAATTCCAAAGTTCATATTTGTGTTATTCAAAAATCTAAATTTTTCAATCTAACCACGTATTTACCATTCCCTCATTAGACATTTAAATTGACTATCAGACGGAAGAGAAACATTTTATTTGTTAACTCCTATTTTTCGTAATGCAAACATGGAAATTTTTCTCCTCTCATTTTTCATCCCCTAAATTTCAAAAAAATCAGTCGAAAATATTTTTTTTCGGAGGAAAAGAAAATACATTTATTTTCAAAAAGAATATTATTTTTATTCCCTGATTTTTTATCCCATGAAACAACGAAAGGAAGTCCCCTGTTTCCTTCAAACCCTTTGCCAATTAACTGCGAAATAGTTTGTCGGTGTAACATCGGCTCATGTCACAATTCTATCGATCCCTGACGATTCCCTGCGCCTCCCCACTCTGGTGGTACAATGTGGCGCGCGTCGTGAACCGCTGCTGAAACTTTTCTTCCCCTAGACAATCAGTGGCGTTTCACCGTTCGTTGCGAAACAAAGTGCAGGTAAATACGGAATTACCATTCACAGTAAATAAATAAATAACCATTCAAGTTAATTGGCGAAACGATAAGTGAAATTGATAAAAAAAACGAATGACCCTTTATTATTGATTCCTCCGCTCAATACCCAGAGTCGCCCCTATTTTTTAAATTTAAAATTAAATTGATAATGAACGGAGCTCAACGTTTCAACTCACTTGAACATTATTTCCGCTGATGTCATCACATTGTGAATTCAAATTTTCTATTGTTATAATTTTAAATGAGTGAAATTGTGCCTCAATTCATGAAAAAATGTGATTTTAATTTTTTAGAATTGTGGGAGTTGAGGAACCAGTGATTTTGCCAGTACATCAGTAAAAATGGCCGACAGGATATACAATCCTAATCCTGAGCTTGCGAAAAAAGCTCACTGCAAGAGTATGGAGCAATACAGAACGATGCACGAAAAGTAAGCAACTAAATTACTATCCAAGTTATTAAAAATTTACTAATTAAAATGTAATGAGACTGTCATCGCGATAATGGTGAAAATAATGGATCAGCTGATTGTTAAATCCTAACATCACCGAGAAAAATCATTCTCATTAGTGTCAGAGCAATTGTATTAGTTGTCCCCAAGTTATTATCTCATTGTTGACTATCGTAAAATCAAAATTCCAGGGTGAATATTACGGTTGCCTTTTCAACACTCACAAAAATAGAATCATAATATTGATCCACCCTTCCCAGTAAGTACCATCATGGTGGGGTAATTTTGTCAAGGCGAGGATAGACATTGTGCACTAGAAAAAAAAATTGTTTCTTAATTTTCAAGTGTTCAGGGGGTAATGAGGGTGCAAAGCTTAGGAGTCACGTCTGGGGTGAACTTCATTCACCAGAAAAAAATGTCAATCGTTTTGTCCCAAGAATGTTTGAACGACAAAATTTGTGTTGAATATTCATATTATGTTATGGTATATTTTAGTCGATATTAAGATGTACCAAATATTTGTAATATTATGAGTTCGGGTGGAGGTGATTCATCACTTTGTGGAGTTCGACCGTTTGATGATAATAAATACAAATGATGCAATTTTTTAATATCAAATTTCCAGATCCATTCAATATCCAGAGGCATTTTGGGGTGAAATTGCTAAACAATTTTACTGGGAGACCCCAACGTCCAATGACAAGTTTTTCTCCTACAACTTTGACCTCAACCAGGGCGACATTTACATTAAATGGATGGAAGGTGCAACAACAAATTTAAGCTTCAACTTGTTGGACAAGAATGTTAAATCTGGAAATGGAGATAAAATAGCGTTTTACTGGTGAGGATCAGCACTAAATTCTTTACGATAATAATAAACCGTGAAAAAGGGAGAAAAATTACTGAACAAACTAGATAATTGGAGAGTAAGATAATGCAGATATTTTTATTTGAACTAACGGGAAAATTTCAAGCGAAGAATTTTTCCCGTTGTAACAGTTCCCCTGGGTGAGGTAAAATTTTCATTCAATCGGGAGTTTCATTTTTTTTATTTTTAAACAAATATTTTGGATTTTTTCATCTTGGACGGTATGACAATGGTCATGAATCAATCGTTATCTTGATCAAATTTATCGATAAGCACCGGAAATTTTCAAATAATTATCTCGACGAGTGAAAATCGATGAACTATTGGCGGGTGGATGAAAGCGACGGAGGCGTTTACATTGGGTTCATTGGGATGCAAAGCAAAGGCTGACCGAAGTGTACTCGCAAGTCACTCGTTAAACTCGTGTATGTAAAACAGACCCGAGGGAGACCAAGAAGCCGAAAAAAATAATCCTCAACCCAGAATATTCGTAATTTATCGAAAAAATCGTAGATAACAAAACAAATAATTGTCCACTTATGGACAGACTAAAAATTTGAATTTCAACCGATGAAGATCTGAATGCCGAAGGTCGTACGATGCTACTCTCCTCTCTGATTCGTCGAGAGGAGCCGCGCGGTTTGAAGTGTTCACAGTGATTGGTGGAAATCTCATGGTACGACCGAAAAAAAAATATTGAACCCGAAAGTTAACTGTCCGTATCTTCCACTGACGCAATTCAAAAAAAAAAGTCATTTTCTTCTATTTTCTGACCGTCTCTGGTCTTATCATAATCTTAACAATTTTTCTTATCATCTCACTCGATCCGCAAATATAAAAAAATGCAGAGAACTTGGGGAATAAATTATCGCGAGTGTTAGCAGTGATTAATACTAAGTATAACAACTAAGTAGAAATTAATTTGTAGCGGTCAGCGAGAACTGGGTAAATTCCAAGTTCTGTTAAAAATGCGGATATCATATTGCAGAGTAAACATTATATGCGGAACCTTGACCCATAATTCCGAGGCATCAGGCGATTTTCCCCTTAATTTTTCCATATTTCTCAATTTCCAGTATTAATAATCTAAACCGAGGAAAAATTACGAGATAAATGACCACAAAAACATTGACGTGTCAGCATCAGAAATAATAAAATTAAAATTATCTTAATGATAATTTACCAACTGTGGAATCTTTACGGAGATTACGATGTTTCAAACATAATTTTACCATTTTTTTAGTGGTATTTTTATATTAAAATTTTTCATTGTCTGGAAGAACTTTTCGCAAGTTCCCCAGCTCCATTAATACGGCTTGTTTAACTGAACCGTTAGTAATTTACCGCGCTAACCCGATAATTTTTATGATACGCTTTTTCCGCGTAGATAAAAACAAACTGTTTTGTACGTAAACGACGAAGGAATCCTTGCGCCAACGGATTAAACATTTAAAAACAATGAAAAAGCATAGATTTACTGACGCCAAAGGCCATTACAATAAATAGTAAAATAGAAAATAATATAAAAATACACCGAAACTCTAACAATGCACTTTGAAATGACAAGAGCATTGGCAATTTCTCCATGACAATCGTTATGAAAATTTGCTTGTGTCCATCAACGGAGTCGTTCACCAATAACGCGCGTGGCCCATGAATGCCGAGGTAACTTGACATTTGACATTACTACTGTGTACACGCGTCAATGAAATACAACGAGACAATCGCACTTTTGACTAATCGTGAATCGTAAAAATACTGTAAATAAGAATTCTGGATATTCCAAAAAAATGGTAAATTCATTACATGCCAGAGTCAACGGCTAATGACACATTAATTTATTTATTTTTTCACAACTAATTCAACAGGGAGGGCAACGACCCGGACGATTACTCGAAGCTAACGTACAAAAAGCTTTTGCAGGAGACGTGCATGTTTGCTAATGTTTTAAAATCGAAGGGCGTGCAAAAAGGAGATCGTGTGGCAATCTACATGCCCATGATCCTTGAATTACCAGTTGCAATGCTCGCATGTACGAGAATTGGAGCTGTTCACAGTGTAGTTGTGAGTATTTTTATGTTATGAAATGAGGAGATCTTGAGCAACAATATTTTATCAAAAAAATTATTGTCATGTGGATAAAACTGCATTAATTATAATATTTTTCCCACTTCGATGAGAGAGAAAAATTATGTTTTACGAGAAAATCCACGTGTCATTGTCATTCTCAAGAGCCCTAAGACACTCATAATTGCAAACTAATTAGGCTACCCTAATTATGAATAACTCGATCGAGGAAATTTTATTATTCAAAAATAAATATTCCTCTGAAGTAACTGAATATTTGGGGAAAATATTGTTTTTGTCACTGGACAAGAATCCGACAAATATCGTACTAATCGCCCTTGGAAAATATCCTTCTAATTACCCAATTTAACAAATAATTCCCATCAGTTCGGTGGATACTCATCAGATTCATTGGCGGAACGCATGATGGACTGCAAAGCGAAAGTACTGATAACAGCGGATGGAGTTTACCGGGGTGAAAAACTACTACTTCTAAAGAACATCTGTGACGATGCACTAGCCAAGGTGAAGGCCCATGGACACGAAGTGGAGAGTTGCATTGTGGTGGCCCACTTGAGGAGACTGGCGAATCCACATGGAAAAACAACAGCTGGGGGTGAGAATGCAACTTTTCGCTTACGAAACGAGTCTCGATTTACGGTACGTAAATCGATGATGTGTTTATGAAGAATTTGTTCACTCAAAGTAGACGGACACATTGATTACAGATAAAAAAAATGGTGTTAATGGAACAAGTAATGGAGCTTCCAGTGAGCCAAGTGTCTCCTGGGACGACGACAAAGATTGTTGGTGGCACGAGGAGATGGAGGAAGCTGAACCGAGCTGTTATCCGGTCTGGGTGGCTGCTGAGGATCCCCTGTTCATCCTCTACACCAGGTGAATTGAATCGATTGGTTTTATTTTTTAAACAAGATAATTGTTTGGGACTCAATGGCCCAATAATTTCGTGAAGAGATGAGTGAACAAGACGATTTTTTTTAGTGGATCAACGGGTAAACCTAAGGGAGTTCTGCACACAACAGCTGGTTACCTAATCTATGCTGCCACGACCTTCAAATACGTTTTCGACTATAAACCTGGGGATACCTACTGGTGCACAGCGGACATAGGTTGGATTACTGGCCATACTTATGTGGTTTATGGACCCCTAGCCAACGGTGCAACATCTGTTATCGTAAGGGCTCTCGATTGATCAATATAAATTTTTATATCTCACTGTTCTTCTCCCTGAAACAATATTTCAATTACTTAATGAAATAAATTTCCATTATAATCTCCGTATTCATGTTTCAGTTCGAAGGTACACCCTTCTACCCTCACAACGACAGATACTGGTCCATAATCGATAAGTACAAAGTCAATCAGTTTTACACAGCCCCAACAGCAATCAGGAGTCTAATGAAATTTGGAGACGATCTCGTCAAAAAACACGATCTCAGTACACTGAAGGTAAGTTACGAAGTTGATGAACTAGAAAATCATTGACTCGTGAATGAACTCATTATGATTTCGCATATTTATAGTTCTATTCGACCATAATTTACGGATACGAATAAAGCAACGAGAGCCTTGACTATCGATCACCTTCTCTCGATAACACGTTAACCATTGAACACTTGATTTATGCAATATTCATACTAACAAGAACAAAACTATCAATTAAATGGATTAATGATTGTGCTCAGGTCCTTGGATCTGTCGGTGAGCCCATTAATTCCGAAGCCTGGCTGTGGTTTTACAATAACGTGGGCCATGGTAAATGCAGTATAGCCGATACATTCTGGCAAACGGAAACTGGAGGGCACGTCATCACTCCATTGCCAGGAGCAACGCCTATGAAGCCAGGTTCAGCAGTGAGTGAATTCGTAATAACCAACTGAATCCATAAAATATGGAATTTTTGATTAAACAATGAATTTTCATTATTTCAATAATTTTCCAGACATTCCCATTCTTTGGAGTTCTTCCGGAGCTTTTGGATGAGGATGGAAGAGTCATTGAGGGAGAGGGAGAGGGCTACTTGGTATTCAGAAGACCCTGGCCGGGTATGATGAGGTCTCTCTACGGTAACCACGAGCGCTTCCAGACAACATACTTCGACAGATTCCACGGATTTTATTGCACAGGAGATGGTAAGATTATCACGGAAATTATCTCATTCTTTTCTTCCTCTTCAATCTTGTCTGATTGTACTTGGAGACTAGTCCTGGTCAGTCCGGAAATGACCTCACTTTTTCTTCTTTTTGTCCTTTCCTTTTTTCCCTTTCTCCTCATTCTTCTTCTCCACAACCCCCGCTGGATTCCTGAACATTTCACCGGCATAAATAGAGTCTTTCCCCAGTTCCTCTTCGATCCTCAGAATCTGATTGTACTTCGAGACTCGTTCCCCTCGACAAGGTGCCCCAGCCTTGAACTGGCCACTAGCTAAACCCACAGCGAAATCAGCGATAAAATTGTCCTCAGTCTCGCCATAACCGGTAGAAACAACACTCGACCATCCACCAGCTCTCGCCATTTTGTGACAATCAATAGCTTCAGTTATTGTGCCAATTTGCGAGAGTCTAATGACAATAGCATTGGCACTCTGCTTCTCCATGGCTTCCTCAATTCTCTCAATGTTCATGGCTGTCAGATCATCAGCCAGAAGCTGCATGGGCTGATCTGCCAGCATTCCCCAGCCATCCCAGTCCTCTTGATCGAATGGATCCTCCAGAGAGACAATCTGAGGAAAATCCCTCAGAAGCTCCAAGTACTGATCCTTCAAAGCCTCTGTCTCCATGTAATCATCAGGATCTGACTCGTCAGTCTTGAAAGCCAGATCATACTGGCCATCTTTGCAGAAAGAACTGGCAGCCATGTCCATCCCTATCTTTACCTTGCCCTCATACCCCAAAGCTCTTATCGCATCGATTATCACTGTCAAGGCCTCGCGATCCTCTTCAAATTCCGGGGCAAAAGCCCCCTCATCCCCAACCGCAAGAGGAAGCTTCAGCTCTTGAGAATCCGCAATAATTTTTTCAATCGCTCGATAAACATCGTAACCCATTTTCATGGCTTCACCGAAGGACACAGCGCCTCAATGAATAAAAAATATAATTGATTTGAATTCGTTATCCCCAAGGTCTCCATTAATTATTCATCATTTATCAAAACAAACCTGTCGGCATAACGACAAATTCCTGACATGGCAGAGGATTTCCGGATAGCTTACCACCGCTGATAACGGTGAAAATAGGAACAGGAATGATGGGCTCTGTACTGCCAGCAATTTGGCAGATATATTTGTAAAGTGGTAGACATTTTTTTATGGCACCTGCTTTACAACAGGCCATGGAAACACCAAGAATTGCATTGGCACCGAGCTTTGACTTGTCACTAGTACCATCCAACCTATTCATCAACGAATCTATTTCCCTCTGCTGGCATACCTCCAGGCGACTCTTCACAAGTTCAGGTCCAATAATTTTATTAACGTTGTCCACTGCTTGGAGAACTGATCGGCCATTAAATTTTGATTCATCGTTATCACGAAGTTCCACAGCTTCATTGGGAATTGGTGAGTGGGTGCAGGAGACAGATGACCTTAAGAGTCCTATATCAGTGATGACATCCACCTCGAGAGTGGGCTCACCTCTACTGTCAAGTATCTGACGTGCTTTGATCTTTTCAATAGGCATTTTATTATTTATTGACCGAATGAGGAGCTACGAGAATTTTGCGAAGCGCTCTGAATGAGGGTTATTAAAAATAGTTGAAGGTTTCGCCATTGATTTTCTTTTTATCCTCCACAGGAGCTAGACGCGATGCTGATGGATACCTCTGGGTCACTGGGCGCATCGATGATATGCTAAATGTCTCAGGGCATTTAATGTCAACGGCGGAAGTTGAGAGTGTACTGACGGAGCATCAGGATGTGGCGGAATCAGCTGTTGTCAGTAAACCTCATCCAGTAAAGGGACAGTGTTTGTACTGTTTTGTTACGCCGAATGAGGGCAGGACATTTAGTAAACAATTGCAGGACGAACTCAAGAGAAAAGGTAATTTTATGTTTCAAATGGTTGGAATAAGTTTTTGTTTATTTATGAAATTCCCTTGTGTCGCGGTATTTAAAGTTGAAATTGATTTTGTCGTTCTCAGTGAGAGAAAAAATTGGACCTTTTGCCCAACCGGACGTGATACAACATGCTCCAGGTCTACCGAAAACTCGCTCAGGGAAAATAATGAGACGTATACTTAGAAAAATAGCCGTTGGCGATAGAAATGTAGGTGACGTCTCCACCCTCGCTGACGAGGGTATAGTCGATGTACTTTTTCAACTGAGGCCACAGGCCTAAGAGGTTCTGAAGTGGAAGCAGAGACGAGAGAATATGCACTAGTAACAACGATCACTGTTTAGTGAATGTATTTTTTTTTCTGGCAATTTTTTTGAAGCGGTAAACTTTTGAGAAATAATATGAAAATGTGCTTCAATGCTTGTCCATTCATGTACTGATTGCAGAGAGTGATAAAATACGAGATATTGCTGATTTACAAGAGAAATAGAATTTTAAGTGAGGAATTTAAAATGAAGAATGAATTATTAATGAAAAACGTTGAAAGTCCAGGGGCTTTAAATAGTTAAAAATAATTTACTGTTAAATGACGTTTAAATATTAAGTGCCGTTGACTGGAAATGCTACAACAGATGTTTAGATAATGTGTTGTTCAGAGGGGAAAAAATAGCTGACCACACAAATATTATTCAATGACAAAAAACGAAAGAAAGTCGATCACTACCAATAACTAAACAGAATACGCACTTGCACCAATGCACATGTGATTTAACGAGAGGATTAATTTTAAAAAGTAGCCAACAAGAAGAAAATACGACTAACAGAGCTCTATATTATACGAAATAAGAGGACAAACGAGGATAATGCAGATTAAAATTAATTCACGTCGTTCTCGATCCAGGAGACGACGAAGCAAACATATCATTCCTTGTGGAACAAATGTACTTCTAGGTGTGATAATTATTATAAGCGATAACTAGATTATACACATGTGTGATCATGAGTTAAAAATAAATATATAGAGAACACGTTGGACAATGTATATGTATATATACAAACGTTAAGACTCAATCATAATGTTGAAAGTGAAAATAATTGTCTTGTTCCTACCTTTTGGCGAAGAAAATCCCTCAGCCCATTCTCGTATTCCTTATCCTATATCCTTGTGACTCTCGGAACACAGATATGATTTTTTTCACAATAAAAAAACTTGAATGCGAATTTTTTTATAATTTCTCCTAAATCACTGGAGCACAACACAAAAACACAAACACTGCACAAAACTACACTTTTCACAAAAGCACTGCACTCGTGTCCCACTATCGGTCCAAAAATCAGCACATTGTAACTCTCACGGCAATAATGCTAATTTTTTTATAATAATTTTGAAATAAATAGAAAAAATCACCGATTTTTTTCGTAATTTTTTCGGAATCCCAGGCAAAACACACCATGGCGTCCCCACCACCGGTCTGAAAATCGCGCCGGAATAACCGGTGGGGGCTTGTTTTTCCCGTCGAAGATCAGCTGACACGACAGTGGCCTCCACCAGTCGTCACCGGGAGGGCCGACGAGTCACTCCACCCGGTAAAAACTACACACTTTGAACTTTGTTGTTTTCTCACTGAGACGCGACGGAAAATGAGGTTAAACGAGTACTACGACGTGGCCCTTGACCTGGTCAAACAGGCCGGAGCCGTGAGTGTTGTTTGATTAATTATTTGTGGCAATTATCCGTGACAGACAAATCCCGATATTAATTATATACTTCGGGATGATTCTCAAAGGCTGGGGGGGGTGCGGGAACGGACGCGCGCGTGAACAATCGGGAACGCCACGTACTAATGGCGCTGGTCGCAGTCGGGGACAAGATGGCGGACAGAATGGAGTGCGCGCGCACATCAGCCCACATTTGGCTCACGTACTGTAGGCGTTTGGCGGCCCAATCGATTGAATATTTTCCAGTTTTGTGTGTCACAAGAGCATAATAAATCTGGGTTATTTGATGACCGCGAAAATTCAGGAAGTTTTTCAGATAAACTCGATGCATTGTAGTCATTAAAAATGAATGGAGCTGATTTTTTTTCGAAGCAGAATCGAGACTTTGGAGTCGACTACTCCAATCATATTAAAAAAATTTCGATTTGAGTTTATAATAATGGCGATAAATAATGCATATATACTCTGCATAAATCTATTATCAGAATGTCAGGAAGCGAACCATTCGGTAGAAGTGATGGACGTCAAAAAAATTATAATTAATTATTCATTGAGGGGTTTTCATTATCATATGTATTAAATTCCCAGACTCCCAAGTTAATTCTCCTGTTTGTTATGACATATGTAGAAGACGTCATGCAAGTGATAAGCAATGATAATGAATACTTTTGGCCTTCAGATTATTCGAGAGAAAATCAACAGGCCAAAGGATGTGTCATTGAAGTCCTGTGATGTTGACCTTGTCACTGAGTCTGACAAGGAGGTGGAGAAGCTGTTCATGGGGGGAATCTCCTCGAGATATCCAGACCACAGGTATCAAAATTAACAACCGGAAATCAGGGTATTCGGACCATTCGGTATCTCGTGCGCAATTAAATTTTCATTAGTTTAACTCGATAGATTCATTGGCGAAGAGACCACAGCCTCGGGTGCCAAGGCCCAGTTAACGGATGCTCCGACCTGGGTCATCGATCCAATAGATGGTACTATGAATTTTGTCCACGGTCTTCCACATACTTGTATATCAGTCGCACTCCTCGTTGACAAAGTCACGGAGATGGGATTTGTCTATAATCCAGTTATCGAGCAACTCTTCACTGCCAGGAGGGGACAGGGGGCTTTTTTGAATGGAAAGCCAATTAAAGTGTCTGGGGAGAGAGGTAAAATTCACTGGCAAATCAATACCCGAGCGTTTTCAAGGATTTCTAATGCTGGAAAATATTCTTCCAGAATTGGGAAAGACTCTTCTCATGGCGGAAATGGGGACCAGCAGAAATGCCGAAAAAATGAAAGCGGTTATGGAAAATTTGCAAATTCTAGTGCCAAAAGTTCATGGGTAAGGATTACGAAGCTTTAGGATCGTTGGCAATTGAATTTCCCAATTGTTTGTCCCCATGAGACTAAACAATAACAAATAATTCCAGAATTAGAACTCTCGGTTCAGCAGCTCTGAATATGTGCATGGTAGCAATGGGAGGTGCTGACGCGAATTTCGAGTTTGGCGTTCACGTCTGGGACTTCGCAGCCGGGGATTTAATTGTCCGCGAGGCTGGTGGGGTAGTGATAGACCCCGCAGATGGGCCTCTCGATCTCATGAGCGGTAGAGTCCTCTGCGCCTCTTCCATGGAAGTTGCCAAAGAAATAGCAAAGCTACTCGTGCAGTATTATCCCGAGAGAGATTAAACATTTCACATGAAACATATGTGAAGATAGTCCGGGAAATTTGTAAACTGTTGTGAACTCGAAGCATTTATCAGTCATCTCTTGAAATCCAAAGATACTTATTTTCATTCGATGTACTTAATGAATTAGAAATACACATTCTACTCAATAAACTGGTAGCAATGAAATTTTTCTGACCAAGTGATGAGTCAAGCTGTTTATTCCTTAACTATAAAATAATCCAGATAATCCATAATAGTCAGGTACACGCTTACGTAATTTAATTAAATCCTCTTCTCAACCGAGTTTACATTATTCCACCTGAAAACTCAAAATTTCGTGAGTTAAATCATTTCCCACTGAGAGGTGAATTCTGCAAGTCACAATTTACATAAGTACACAATCTGCAATCAGAGATATCAACTCATGCACTGTCTCTCTCTCGCTCTCGCCCTCTCCCGCCTTTTCCCACAATACGAGACGTGACTTACAGACAACACCTGAGAAATTCTCTAAACAAAAAAAATTAAATGCTAAAAAAATGTAAAAAATTTGATTTAATTAATCCACATATACCATACCTGCTGACGAGACATACTTACTCACTCCCTGAAAAAACACAAGTTCCTTCAAACCTACGTAATAGACTCGCCGATGGAAAGACGACAAGCAAAAGCCCAGGAATTCTCCACAGCTCCCACGTGGCTCTCACTTGACACTCCTCAAATCCTGAACGCCTTGCCTCCCCTCCTCACAGGGAGGGCTACAAGTGAAAACATTACCAAACAGCCAATTAGATAATAAACTCATTGAATCCACCAACATGTGCAATTAAATCTCTCAAAGAAAAAAAAAAGAAGTTGATAAAAAAAAACGAATCACTCTAAAGTTCGATAACTCAATGAAACGTTTATCATTCTCGTTAAACCCCAATCGGCATTTTCATGACTCCCATTCGTTATCAATAATCCACTCGATCAATAATTCCCATCAACACTCGAGCACATGAATAAATAAAATTCGGATAATTCGGATATACTAGAATATCCCATAAGGCAGTTTCCCCATGAATACCTTGCAGCGGGAAACAGCGCCTATTATTTGGCCCTTGCTACAGTCCGCCTGCGTATAACGTTGATTCGTTATAGAAGATGACATCTGAAACATAAGCAGCAACGTACAATCTTGCCTTCGATAATCAGCATAATTATCATACCGGGAACTACGTGAATGCAAATAGTTGTTTACATTTATTCCATAAATTAGTTATCATGTATTTTTTTGTTTTTTCTTACACGTTGTTGTCACTGGACCTCTCGTAATCGCCTCCAATTTTTTTTATCTCGATTATCAATCACTCAAGCGTTTTATTTCAACTACAAGCCTAATTACTATACAATTTTTTCCTTCCTTCGTCTCCAAATGTTAGTACACTAAATTCTTTATCGATTTTTCCATTTAATTTCTTTTTCCATTGTTGTTTGTCGTACGCATGCCATGTGGTTTTTAAGTGATAAAATGAGTCATGTAGCGTTTTATAGTCTCGCTCTTACGATTGTGTAAACGCGTGTGTAGTTAGTGATATATTTTTTTTCCTTTTTGCTTTCTTATGAACGTAGTAATCAACAATTCTCAAACACCTACACCCTTCCTCTAGAAATGATAGTTGAACGGAAAAATCCGAAGGATGAGCTGCAGCATCACGCAGTGCCATAAATTATAAAGAAAAATTCATTGAACAATCAGTATAATTAACGAGAAAAATCGCGATCTCTGGTGATGACGGAGAAAGAACATTTTCCTTTTATGTGTATATATATCTCATATATATTGTAGTAGTTATATCCATGATTATGCTCAATTGATGAATTTTCATCCCAAATTAATTAAATAGAATACGATAAATTCCAAGAGCGGAAAAAGAAATGGAATTCAATTTGCAACCAGTTTATAACTAAAATAATTGTTTAAAATATTGATGAGTCCTCGAGGTAGATTCGGGGAAATCAATCGTCTCTTTGCAAAAGAATAAGTGACTTCTTTTGCACGAAGTATTCAATGATATTCAATTTAAAAATAAAAAATTCAACATTAAAAATGTGTCGAAATTCAACATTAAAGAATTACGTTATTAATCCCACTGAGATAAATCTCTGTGCACGATGGCTTCCTCGGGCACTAGGGATTACCTAGATTTTTTCTTGTATAAATGGATGGGCCAGTGCATGGTTGACGGTTATTCTCTTCCCAGCGTCCAACATAAGGGTACGCTCCAGTAGATCCTTCAGTTGACCAACTTTACGATTCTGCTCGGCTGGCAGTGAATTGCCTCCCAGCTCAGCACCGAGATCACGACTCGCTGGTAGTGTCGACATTACCACGACTTTCTCCTTCAATTCAACAGAAATAGATGAAATTTATTAAAATTATGCTGCAGTCCACAAACAAATGGAAAAATTGACTTACCACTAAAAAATTTTGTCGACTTGATGTTTGAGATTTTTATTAATATTAAAAAACGTAACTTACCCGCTCTGTCACCTTATCGACTTCGTGATAAAGGAAATTGCAGTTTGTATCGAAATGCTGTTCCTTGAAAGTTCCCTTTCTTATCAATTTGTTGGGCATTTTTCCTTTGAGATCCATGAAAAATTTCAACATTTGATTGTTTGTCTTGCCTGAGAACATGATTTTTCCAGTGTAGAGTTCGTAGATGGTGCAGCCCACTGACCACATGTCAATTCCAAAATCATAAGGGATACCAAGAACTAGAACAATTTAAATATTATCACTTGCTCCAACAACATTGATAATCCTACAAGACCGGAATATAAAGAAAAAATTCAAAAGAAAAATAAACATGTCACAAATAGGAATGGAAGTGATTATGGCAATTTATTCATTTACTAATTGATGGAGAGAAAATTAATGAGTACTTACTAATTTCTGGAGCCCGGTAGAACCTGGAGACAAGATACGGCGTGACCTCATTCTCGTGTGCATGAGAGGCTGATCCAAAATCGCAAAGCTTCAGTACGAGCTTCGTCTCGCTGACTAGAATATTATCGGGTTTAATATCACCGTGAAGAATATTAGCACGTTTCAGCAGTTTCAATGCCAAAAACAGCTGTTGAGTGTATGAACGTACGGCTTTCACGTGCAGTCCGACGTCCTTCCCATATTTTTTAAGAACCTGTAAAAAAAATAAGAGCCATTAAATAAAAATAATAAATCATGTGACGAGCGAGAACATTAAATTTATGGAGTAAACTTACCTCTCTCAAATTCATTGCGAGTGGTTCAAACACCATGCACAAGTGATTCTTATGGAAAAAGTGTCTGAATAACCGTAAGCAATGGAAACGATCCTCTGGATCAGCGTCGTTGAGTTTTCTTAGGACTTCTAATTCCTTCAGTCCAGTCCTATGCCTGTAAATCAGTAAAATAAATGATTTTTCTATGACTATTTTTTTCATGATCCCAACAATAATAAATAAATCTTAAAAAATCCACTTACATGATTTCGTTGTTCCTAATAATTTTCACAGCAACATCCATGTTTCCCCTGGCAGTATCCCTAGCCCTGACAACATTACTAAACACTCCTTGTCCAGTGTACCCATAAACCACATATCGGGAGTCAAGTGTCTCGCTCACCCTGACCCTGTAATACCCCTCAGCATCGTCCCAGTTATCAGTCAAGCTCGGATTGTCCGGTCCCCCAGGTCTTTTTCCCTCCACTGTGGGGCTGTTGAAGTCAGCAATATTATCAGCTTCAGCAAACATATCCCACTCATTAGCCTTCTTCGAGACTGTTTTTTCCTCCTTCCCGCCATTTTTCTCCTCGCTCTCCTTCTCCTCTAATTTCTTATTCTCCTTATTCTCTGGAGCGTCATCGAACCTAGATTTTCGTCTCTTCCCAGTCAGTGGTGATTTCTCCCTGGGCAAAGGTGGTGTGTGGCTCTCAGAAGTCGATTCGTTGTTATTCGTCACCACCTCAACGGACTTTGGAGAGGAGTTGGATTGGACAGTGACAGGGGAGGCGGCCGTGATGCTCATGTCAGCAGAGAGATTCGAGTCATCGGGAGGTCCTCCAAGTCTCTTCAGCAGTTCCTCCCTCTGTTTCCTCCGCCGTTCGATGATGGCCTCCTCGTCCTCTTCCTCCTCGATATCGATGTCCTTGATCTCCTCCTCACTGGAGCTCTCTGATTTATCAACTTTGAGGCCCTCTGATAAAGAGTCCTTGTATTTGTCACTCCTCTCACGTTTTCCATTTTTCTCCCGGTCGTCTTTCCCATACCGGCTATCCCGACGAGTTCGAGACGTCGATCGCGATCTCCTCCATCTGTCGTTTCTGTCGCGATCGCCCCTGTGGCGCGGTGAACGCGATCGCCGAGCACTTCTAGACCTCTCACGGGGCTTATCGTGATTCCTACTGTCTCTACGATCTTTGCTGGACTCCCTATCCCTGATCGACGCGTGACGATCACGAGAGGCTTGTCCATCCCTTACTTCAGCTTTGTCTCGACTACTGTGACGGTCACGGGAGCTCCTGTCTTTGCTCCGTCTGTCTCTCTCTTTGCTGAATCTCCGCTCGTTCCTCGTCTCCCTAGATCTGCAGGAATGATCAGTCTCTCGCTTTTTTGGAGATTCACGTTTCGAGTCCTTTCGTTTCTCATCATCTGTTTTTTTACGAAGTTCATCTTTTCTGAATTCCTCTTTTGGCTTTTCTCTATCCAGCTGCTTTCGATTGAATCTCTCAGGCTTTCTCTCGTCCTTTCTGGTGTCCTCCTTCGGGCGAACCTTCTCCTCACGTTTTTTGTCCAATTTCTTTTCCTTCGAGTCGTCTTTTGGCTTTTTGCTGTCACGCGTCATGTCAATGACAACTCTGCGCTCGGTTTTAATCAACTTCTTGCGATCTCGACTTCCTGATCTGCTTCTATAACGCTTTTTACGCGAGGATACTTCATCCCCACTGTCGTCCTCGACGACTATCACGTCTGGGGTCTCGGGCTTTAGGGAGTCCTCGGGCTCTGGCTCCTTATCCGTTTTTTCTGACTCATCTAAAAGGTATTGCACTAGGCAGGCTTGTAAACGCTCTTTCTGCTTCATCAGCTCTTCCAGGTCGATGTCATCCTCGATTATCGTGCAATCTACCTCGTCGGAGTCCAGGTCGACGAGCTTCTCGTCCTCGCTCTCGGTCGAGGGAATCTCCATTACATGGTCTAGCTTGCCATTCACTGGGGGAGGATCCTTTGGGACGTGGCGAATTTTTTCATCGGTCGTGCCATTCTCTTGCTCTCGTTCTTTTCGAGGCTTCTTGTGTTTTTTATGTTTTTTCCTGAGGATAGATGATTGGGGAAATTTATTTATACGAAAAAGTGGATTGGGAAGCTTAAGAATTTTTTTAAGGACAAAGGCTAAAGGCAAAATCATACTCTGAAAATTCCTTGCCACTCTTAGACTCAGGGGAATGGCTCCGAAAATCCCCTGACCCTGGAGTTCATTCTTCTCTGTGTTGCTTAATTACATATTTAATTGGTAAACAAAATTGATGTTTATCGATTTGTAGAACATTTAAAATATATTTCTAGGTCAAATACTAGGTCAAATACGAAATTGTGGGGTATTTACCTGTCTTCCCTGTCCCCCATTTTATCCTTTTTATGCTTATGATGCTTGTGTTTCCTCTTCTTTTTTTTCCTCTGCTCTGCAACGTCGGAATCATCCTCGAAGCTGTGTCCATCGCGCTTTGATTCAAGATATTCCAAATCCGACGAACTAGATCGAATGGAAATTAATTAGAGGTTATTCCAGGGTGGAATCCCACCAACGCAATGATGAAGTATTGATTTTCTAGAGGTGGACTCGATATTCAGGTAATCATCACTTATGCAAATTCATGAGAGTTATTCCAAGGAGTTAAGTACACATATTTCCCCATAATGAACGAGAAAATTTCGCTGTGCATTTCAGAGTTGCCATAGTATTTATAAACATGACAAATGCCATCGATAACGAACGTTAACGATCGTTTTTTTCGAAAAAATTAATTAGTTGGGATAAAAATACTTCCGGAAATTCACTTACCCCATTTTCTGATGTAATAAATTAACTATCGAGTTGTTATAAATTGTCAGATATCACACAAGCAAGACAGACGTTCACGTACTCGGCGGGTCATCAATCCGTCGCCATCTTGTTACATTTCGGTCGAGTGAACGTAATTGCACTACTCACTTCAGAGCGCAGTTTGCAGAGTGAAGTCAGGAGGGAAACTTCATTGCCTTAAGTGAGGTTAGGCACGTGTAGAACACATGGCGGTACTGCTAGCACAGAATTGTAAATAATAGGGACACTGACAGTTTTTCCCGTGAATTAGATGATTAATCAGTTTTTATAAGTGTTTATAAATTTATAAAGTGAAAAAGAGTATCGTTCGTTTGAATATGTTTCAATAAGTTCATCTATTTATTGTGTTTACGTATTTGGGAGTAAATCCTAAGGACAATCAGTGAAAATGAAAAACAAACCAGTTCGTCACAAAGAAACAAACACTTTCAAGGTAAATACCAACTCACTTCCTTCCAGTCCTTTAATTTTTTAATTCGTTCCCTTATTCACCGTCTTCACTGTTATTTCACAGTTTAAAAAATTCTCTGAACGAATATCAGAGATCGATGTTGATGTATTCCATCGAGTAGCTCACCGGAATGAGGAGTATTCCGATGACGAGGAGTCCCTAGAAACTAATTTTTACAGAACACTCCAGAAATGGAACGTTTTGAACCTCACAGAAGGTTACAAGAGCTTCAGGAAGGAAGTGCACCAAGTTGTGACCCTTCCCCAGCTCTTGAAACACAAGCAGGAGGTTCTGGACTCACTGACAAAATACTTGAGGATGAGAAATGCCACCTTTGTCCAGCCAATTCTGGACTTGGTTGTGGCAGCAGCAAAAGACCTTCAGAAGGATTTTTACGAGCATTTTCCCCACTTCCTATCTCTGATCATCGACCTCCTATCTACCAAAGATCCAGAAATTCTCGAGTACTCCTTCACAACCCTGGCGTATCTCTTCAAATTCCTATGGAGGTACTTGATAAAGAACATCGATGGTGCCTTCCAGCTATTGCTGCCCCTTCTGGTGGACACTAAACCAGAGTATGTCAATAATTTCGCAGCTGAGAGCTTTGCATTCGTGGCCAGAAAAGTCAGAGATCGAGAGGCATTTTTGAAACTTGTGTTTGAAGCGCTGAAGAAGTGCCCAGATGGCACAGTTGGCTGTGGAAAACTTCTGTTCGAGGTTATCTCTGGAATTTCGGGACAATTTCACTCCTGTGCTGAACACATGCTGACTTTGTATCTCAATGCATTGGTTGATGACTCAATGGATGGACAATTGGTCTTCGAGGTCATCCAACAAGTTTTTGTCTGCATCACGAACTCAATAATTCCCAAAAACAGTCAACCTCTGTGGAGTATTCTCTTCAAATTCCTGGATCAACAGTCTACAGCTCAGGAAGATAAGAATAAGAAACTGATGATTTTAATCCTGAAGCTGTCTCGTCTGATTATCGACCACAGAGGGGGCAAGATGCTGATAAATCCAGTGGAAATGAAGTCAAAAATCGTAAAAATAATTCCGATTTACGATGGTGATGTCCTGAAGGAAGCTGTGGATCTATCTATCGACATTCTCCTTGCAAATAATTTAAAATTAACCCAAGAAGTTTGCAGCGAATTTGTTATCAAGCTCTTGTCTATCAGGAGCAGAGAGCTTTTGCGCTATATTGTGAAGAAATTGGCAGATCATTCTTCTTTCGAGACCTTGATTCTGCCAATGGCCCTGCAGAGGAGTGTTCTGAAGGAAGAATTTGGAGACAACGAGTTGGAATTGTTCTCCGAAGTGATCAACGCGAGGGCACCTCCCAGTCTCGGTGGTATTGACTCTAAATCCTGGAGGAAGATGAACCTGGACATCAGAGGGTTTCCAGCGACAACTTTTGAATATCTTCACAATAAATTGAAGAATTGGGAAACAGAAAATGGCGTGTCTGAGGAATCATTACTAGCTGCTGTCATCCTGCCTCATGTCACCCCCACCAATAGTCAATTGGTCGAGGAATTGAAAAATATTTTAGTCTCAATGTATAATAAATTAATTGAAGATCACTACATGAATATGTCATCAACTGAAATTGAGAAGAGAGGTCTGGCATTTTTACTGATATTAGAATCAACGACTCATCTAGTGGACACTGAAGATTTCCAGAAGTTCATTGAAGCATCAAAAATCGACGTCTTGGAACTGCTGAAAAAATACTCACACGTTTCGAGTATTCTGAAATCCGCAGACCTATTCTTGACATTCATAAAAAATTCTGAACAGCGAAACCTCTACGTAAACGAGAAGATCTTCGCCGGGGTGAACGAGTACCTGGGTAGACACTTGTGCTCTCCCTACGGAAAAATTCGATTAACAGTATCCCACATCTATTCCCTGTTCTCCGACGTCGAGGAACTCTTCATCGAGAAGAACGACGAGGGTATGAATGCCCTGAGTCTCCTGTTCGCCGCTGAAAGTGTCGAGACAACCGTCTACAATTATCGGGACCGTCTGATCCACCTGCAGGCCCTCACCTTCACCTCCAGAGCCTTAACAAATCTCAAGCCAGAGTACCAGGACTTCCCAGTGAAATTTTTGATAGGGAACTTGTACATCAACTTCTCCCTCCTCTGGGACCCAACGGCAAAGGCGATAGCAACTTTTGCGAGTGAAAGGTGCCCTCACTTCTGGCAGATATTCCTCGAGGACTTGAGGAGCCAGAGTCTTCCTCCGGCTCCTGACATCGACTCAGAATTTTTTAACAGTAAAGTCCTGAAGACTTTGACCCAGAAATTGTCTCCAACTGACAAGCCAGACCTTCAAAACCACAAAATCCTGCTGTGGAAATGCATGAGTGATTTCCCGGAGTACGTTGAGAGTAAAAATCGTGAGGTGACAGTTCTGTTCATCGATTTTGTCGAGACGACGATATTCAAGTCCAATTCAGAGACAGCAAAATCCTACAACCTCTTAAAACATGATAGTTCGGAAGACGCTGCCCTAATCGATGAGAATGATTCGGAAGATGAGGAGGGGACTACCAAGGAAGCCCCCAGGTCGCAGGTACCGAAGAAATCCGCATTGAAAAAGCTGGGAAGGTCGTCAGACTTCAAGCTCCTGCTCGCCCAGTTAAGCCTCTTTGCCAAGGCGAACAACCCCAAGATGATGTACCGAGAGTCTGAAATGTACCAGATTTACTTGGATCTGCTAACATCGAAAAGCGTGGAGCTCCAGAAAGCAGTTCTGGACTGTCTCTTTTCATACAAGCACAAGTTCCTGATGCCCTACAAGGACCACCTCTACGGTCTCATCGAGGAAAAGAATCTAAGGAATGAACTGGCTCGATTTAAAATAGAACATGAGGAGGACACCACTACTATGATCCAGGAGGATCACCGTAACGCCCTGATGCCAATTCTGATGAGACTGGTTTACGCAAAAATGATATCGAGGGGCGCTGGAAGGGCTGCTGGTGCAGCTGGAGGTCTGGTTCGTCGTAAGATCATCCTGAGGTTTTTAATGGGCGTCAAAGAGACAGAAATGATGTTCTTCACGAAAATGGCGTTCAAGCCCTTCGAGAAATACCAGATCAGCCTGTCCCCGGAGGATAGTCTGAAAGATCTGAAGGAATTGATAGCGGATGTCCTGAAAAATCTGGATTTATCAGAGGTGATTCCCCCGAAACGTCTCAGATCAGCGGTTACCCTGCTCTCCATCATCATCGAGGAGTTCGGCGCAAAGATGTCGAGTAACCTGCTGCCAAGACTCTTGGCCCTGCTCCTCTGCATCATGGCTCACATCAAGGGGATCCTCGAGCAGCAGGAAAAGATCTTCTCCGGCTTCGTTCCCATGGTCAAGGACCTGAAGAACACCTGCACCGGAATTCTCGGAAGATTCTTCGGACACTTTGAGAACTATAACTGGTCGGAGACCGAATTGGACGTTTTGTTCGACGTTGCTGTTTTCCCCTGGCTCGAGAAACTCCCTGTGGAGGGTGTCCACAGTCCCACAGCGCTGCTGAAGCTCCTGTCTGCCTGGTGTCAGAATCCCCGGTACTTCTGTCTTCTTGTGAAGCATGCAGAAGGGAACAAAGGCTTGTCCCCCCTTCCCTTCGTCGTCAAGCTTCTGCTGAGAACCAAAACCCATCCATCAGTGAGTCAGACCATCTTGGATATGCTGGAGAAGCTCATGACTCTACAGGACTACGGAGTTATCACTGAGGATCAGATGGACGTCGATGACGTAAAGATACCCCTAAAGCCGACGAATCTTCTGGACGTTAATGCTGCAGCAATTCTACCTGGAATTCATATCAATTATGGATCCTCGATTCTCCTTCCTCACGTCCCCGATATTTTATCCTACATCAAGAGGAAATTCCAAAAGTCGAAATCTGGAATCAACAGAACAGAGACGAGCATTCTCGCAAGAATTTCCGAGTTAGACCTCGACCCAGAGACTTCAAATTCACTGGTTTCTCTCTCCCTGCCCATTCTGGTGAAGCGAGCGATGAAGGGAGAGGCTGAGGAGACGATCCTTGAGCTTCTCACGACAATAGCAAACCTGATGAAGAACGTACAGGAACCACATGTCCACCTGAGGGCTATTCTCCCCCTTCTCTCCTGCGTGGGCTCATCTGCTGCTAGGAAACTCCTTCTTCAACTGTTCAAGACCATCGCCTCGAAGGATTGTGAGTCCTCACCCGTTCCCAGGGACATCATGGTGAAGACTGCTGATCTTCTGGGGGAACTGAACGCCATGGATCAGAGGTGGATCGATCAGCCTGATTTTGAGAGAAGGTTGGATGCTTTTTCAGAGATTAAATCTGCCATTAGTTCCGAGAATCCGGAGCAGTCGAAGATCCTGACTATTGAGTTTGGAGTTGCGGTATTGTACTCCTGTTTTTACTTCCTCAAACGTGAGACTGATCTCTCCTTGAGGGACTCTGCAGGCCTGTGCTTGAATATTCTGGGGCCAGAACTGGCGAAGCGAAATAAGGACAATAAAGTCGATAGGATGTTCCTGATCGAGGAGACGATATTGAATTTAGTTAGGACTGGAATAAGGAGCAAGAATGAGGCTGTTCGTTTGCGTTCGATATCCTTCCTCGGAGTTATGTCGATGGAGTGTCCAGATGTCCACCCGGTCCTGAGAGATTTGAATCTACTGACTGATAAAGTCGATCCTGAAGTCGATTTCTTTGAGAATTTGCAGCACCTCCAGCTCCACAGGAAGGCCAGGGCCTTCCTGAAATTCTGTACGATGTCGAAAGCTCTGGAGAAGGCTCCGAACTCGAAGACCCTGACGCAATTTATCTTTCCACTGGCCTCCTCGTACCTTTGCAATGAGTCCTTTGCTAATAAAAACAGCTTAGTGGATGCTGCTATTGAAACCGTGGGAGCTGTATGCAGACTCCTGCCCTGGCACCAATACGCAATTATTCTCAAATATTATTTAGATAAATTGAGATCTTCCACTGACTTTCAGAAGCAAATTGTGAGAACTGTGATTGCCATTCTGGACGCTTTTCATTATGATTTATCAAAATTGAAGACTGTCGAAGAAGTCATGAAGTCTGAAGATAAATGTGATATTGAACAAGAACCTGTTCAACCAGCAGAGGATTCAACTGAAGTGTCCACTCCCGAGATTGCAGAAGAATCTGAAGAGACACTGGACGAAGCCCTGAATAAAGAAGAAGCGTCTCTTGAAAACCAGAAGGTTCCAGAAGACCCAGAAGTTGACCAGACAGACCCAAAAAAATTCGTGGAGAAATTGACAATTCTGTCTCCGTACGCAGCCAAGGGCGTTGTCTTCGATATTACCAACACCCTCCTCCCCCAGCTCCATCGATCAATCCTCGCCCGAACTCACCACGAGCTGAGTCATAAAGTCAACAGGAGGCGAACAGGAGCTGAGAAGGAAGAGGAGGAGCTGATGAGGGTTCCAATAGCTCTTGCCCTAGTGAAGCTTCTCCAGAAACTACCAGAAAGGATCCTAGACAAGAACCTCCCCGGAATTTTCATGAAGCTCTGCACGTTCCTGAAGAGTAGATTGGAATCTGTGAGACGATCAACTCGAGAGATCCTTCAGAAGGTCATGATAACCCTGGGTCCAGACTACCTCCACCATCTGTTGAGGGAAATGAATTCCCTCTTGACACGAGGCTTTCAGATTCACGTACTTGCTTACACGATTCACGCTGTCCTGATATCCCTGAAGCCCTTCTTCAAGGAGAGCCACGTGAACGAGAACCTCCAGAGTATTCTGCAAGTTTGCAAAGTGGACTTGTTCGGTCTCAGTGCTGAGGAGAAGGACATAGCTGCAGTGACCAAAAACACATCAGAAGCCAAGTCAACCAAGAGCTTCGATATATTCCACGTTCTCGGGCAGTTCATCACAGAAGGTTGTCTTGTGGATCTCCTCCAGCCTCTCGTCACAATCCTCAACGACTCCAGATCCCACAAGACCGTTCGTAAAGTCGTGGAGTGCTTGAGACACACTGTCCTGGGCCTGGCTGACAATGCCTTCATTCCCCCTGACAAATTGCTCATCTTCCTCTACGGAGTTGTCTCCAAGAGCATTCCAGCCCTGAATACGACCCGCCCGAAGTCTACACAGGAAGAAAAACCGCAAAATAAGACCCAGGTATCGGACTGCTTCATAATTCCAGCGGAGCCGAAGTCCAGAATGGGTCTGAAGATGGCTGCGAAGACGTCAGGAGATACCAACGATCACATCCTCTTGGAATTCGCCCTGAAGCTCCTGCACATCCTTCTGAAACGTGAAAAAGTCACTGCCGGCTCATTCAAGCAATATCTGAACCCCTTCGTCCCAATTCTCTCGGACTGCCTGAACTCCCCACAAGTGAAGATGAACACTCTGTCCCTCCAGTGCCTTAACTGGGTCATCAAGATGGATCTAGACTCTGTTCGCTCCTTAATAACCGAAATCTGCGCTTCGATCTTCAAAATTCTACATAAATATGGAGCAGCTGGACTGAGCAAAGGAGATAACTTCGACCTCGTGATGGCGGCGTTCAAGTCAATGTCGGTTCTGGTAAGAGATGTCAAGCACTTTGACATGTCTGATGATCAGGTGAAGGCGCTGATCCTCTACGCAGAGCAGGATTTGCACGATTACGAGAGACAGGCGACTGCATTCAATCTACTCAAAGCAGTCATCAACAGAAAATTGATAATCCCCGAGATGCACGAAGTTATGAAGAAGGTCGCCGTTCTAAGTGTCACATCAGACTCTGAGAATGTACGACAACAAGCCAGAGGTGTCTTCTACGCCTTTCTCATGGAGTACCCCCTGGGCAAAGACTTGGAGAAACATTTATCATTCTATCTGAGTCAACTGAGCTACGAGGTTCAGCCAGGCCGCATGAGTGCCCTGAACATGATCCTCAGCATCGTCACAGGCTTCCCAGAGGCTATTCTCATCCAACAATCAAGCCTCATCTTCATAATGGCCGGGGCTAGACTCGTCAACGATGAAGATCCTGACTGCAAGAAGCTCACCGCCAAGTGTATCAAGGAGGTCATCACCAGGGTCCCTCACAATCAGAGAATCAAGCTCTTCGACATCGTCATCACCTGGTTCAAGAGCCCTCAGGTATCTCTCCGGAGACTGGCAGCCCAGCTTTGCGGTATTTTCGTAACAGTCGAGAAGGATTCATTCGAGACGCGGCTTGAGGAGGTTCTCTCGCTGGTGCTCAAGCAGTTCAGACTGGATGAGGACCAGGAAAACGGGCCTGGAAAATTTGTGAAGACTAACAAGAAGAAAATTATGGAGGACGTCAAGGATCCCGAGAGGCTCAAGGACCACCACCTGTTCCAAGTCCTGCAGTTGACCCTGAAGATCTCCGCTAATTGCTCAGCCTTTCTTAAGAGCGAGAAGTACATTGAGTCGGTGCATTCACTCGGGAAATACAGTCAGGAGAATCTGGGCCATCCTCACCTCTGGGTTAGGCTCGCAGCCACCCAGCAGATCGGCTTCATCCTGGCCACCCTTGATGACGAGAAACTCTCACGGCATCTGCAGATTAAAGAGGCTGATGATGCAGAGCCCCTCAAGGGGTACGTGTACTCGGCACCTGGTGAGACACTCAGGAGTTTGAGTTTGGATTTACTCGCACAACTGCAGCCGGGAATGGAGTTTGAGGAACTAGCTGATCAGGTGGTGAAGAACCTGGTGTTCATTGCGAGGGTCATCAGGACGTCGAGCTGGGGAGAGGGTGAGGAGAAAGACGATGGGGTCTCCCTACTGTGGCTCGTCAAGAGGGTTCGCAAGTGCGTGAATATTGAGGTGACGCAGAATCCGAAGTCTACGTGTGTGGTGAGAGCAATTTATTATTTATTTGAATTCTTACTAAATATTCCGAGGTTTAACATTCCCAGATACTCAATAGGAAAATTTTAGATATTTTTATATTTTATAAAAAAAAAATTTTAGTTTTAATTATTATTTGTATCTCTCTGCTACGGTTTTACACTTTATGCTCCGGAGTTTCTAGTTGTGCCGATCGTAGTGGCTTCGCTGCGGTCAATGGACCTTTCTATTTGATCCGATTAAAGTCATAAATTCATGTCTGATGATTCATGGGTGCAGGTTCAATAAATCTCGGCCAGAACTACATTTTTAATGAATATTTAATCGACTTTCTACCACAAAGGGAACTATTAAATGGCCGAATATTTAGAAACAGAATTTTTTGCCGGGTATTAATCATTTCGTCATTAACAACCCATCGATCACCCGGTGTGCGAGACATCAACATAATGAAAGCACAAGCAGTGAAATTATATAGTCGAGAATTCCCTAATCAACAATCGAAGAAGTTAATTTACTAAATTAAACGAACAATAAAGTTGTGACGGAAAATCAATGACTTGGTGAATGTGACGTTGTGCTGATTATTTGAGCTTCTTCAGAGATTGAAAAAATATGATACAATAAACATTATCGTACCACACGGGCCTGAGTCCGCGTGTTCATACATAAAGATAAAAATTCAAATTTTGTTTACGAATGTGGCCATTCGTAATCTGGAGAAAAATACAAATGAAAAAAAATCCATTCATCTTGATATGCTTCACCACGTGGTGAAAAATATAAAAAAAAATATTTCTTATAACTTTCAATAAATTAATTAAAAGAATTATTTTCTCCTGACTTACAGAGATCAGCTGCCTTCAAATGGACAGCCGGAGTAGTAACAACAATCCCGATGGACCCATATTTAAAACCCATTCTCTTCCAATTGATGTCCCCACTGGTCCGCGAAATGTTAACAACCGAGGAATCAAATGCTCCATTGCGTCAATTATCGAAAGAAGTAGGTAGGATGATCAAAAAGAGAATGGACGATGATGAGTACGCAAAATTACTGGCGAGAGTTCAGCAGAAATTGGACATCAAGCGGGCGGAGAGGAAGAAGACCCTGACCCAACAGGTGAGTAACAACAATAGAAAACAATTACTGACCAAACTGATCGAGCGGTTCAGATCAATTTTGCCGATTGGTTATTTTCTCCCTAATTAATTCGCACCAGAAAAAAATACGACGATTTTCTCATCTTTGTTAAGACTAAAAACTGAATCGACCCCTTTTAAAACTGTTTTGAACGCTTGCTAAAAAAAATTTCCATTTTAACAATCATGACTGCTTTATTTCCAGTACGTTGTCGATCCAGAGTTGGCAGCAAAGAAGAAAATAGCCAAACAGCAGAAGAAAAAGGAGGCGAAAAAGCGAAAGAGAAGCGAAATACAGGGGAAGAGGAAGCGAGATAAGAGGCCGCGTAAGGAAGTCGACGTAGAGATTATGTAAGATTGATATTAGTGGTATAAAAATTACCTTGACTATGTAAATAAAAAAATATAGAAAAACTTTGTTGAGCATTTCAATTAATTCCACGTCTAGTGGGCTTTTAATTTCGATAATAAGGAAAAATGGTAATTAAAAATTGGAAAAATGAGGGTCTAGCCGAAATGTTTAAAAAGACCGAACGGAGCCACGTGGAGACGCCAGAGGTAGGTGGAAGGGATAGGTGAAACGAGACGAGTCTAAACGTGAAGAGCCGAAGCTTCTGAATTATTAGACACGCTTGAAGCGAATCGGCTAGTCTCATCTCAACAGCACAAGTGCATAACTCACCGAAATTTCAACGCCTTCGGAAATAAAAGAGACATCGCAGAAGTGAGCGATTATGTTCATCAGTATAATTTATCTGATTATTTTATGTCTCATTCTGACTGTTGTTAAACTTCGGCAAACCTTACTGGACCCTAAATCAGGTATTGAATGCTCAGTATCCATTCGAAATAATAGATCGAGAGATCTTGGGCACGTGCCAATGGTGGTTTATCTTATTTTAAAATATTTCTTTCTCTGTTTCCTCCTCACGCTAGCCCAGTGCGCGATTAAATTCAGGCACGTGCGTAATTGAACACCCGAGTGCATTTCAATGCACTTCAAATGACACTTATGATTTTTAGTCTTGTGGTTAGCAATTCCCCCAGCATTTTATTGATCAAATGTTTCGGTAATTCAGATTACATTTCGGATTGAAAATTTTCGGATTTTTATTTTTTTTAATTTTTACCACATGACGACAGAAAAATAATTAAGTGTCTTTTCGTGTCACGCAAAAATTACGCATCAGTACGTAAAGAGTAAATTTTCAAAGGTAAAATTTCTGGAAGTCAAGAGGAAAATGAATTTTCCTTTCCATTTTTTTCTGATTTTTTTTCCGCGCAAAATTTACCGAGGCATTTGCCAATCCCTCTTGTAGTTCTACGAGATCCACGAGGAAAAATAATTTCCCGGCGTCAACAATTCATCGCCTAATGTTCCGTTGATTCAATTAAATTTCCGCTGAGATAATATGATATGATTGTTCTCCATTGAAGGAGAGAAAATTCCAGGTCCATTTCCATGGCCAGTCTTAGGTAATTTGCGACTGATGCGGAGGCTGTGCAAAAAATTTGGTGGCCAGCACAAAGCTTTTCTCGAGCTCTCCAAGGACTACGATAGCGATATAATTAATCTGCGCTTAGGGAGTTCAAATGTCATAGTCTTCTCTGAATTCGACGGTGTGACAAGAATTTTACACGACGAGACCTTCGACGCTAGACCCTGGAATGAATTTTCAAAAATTCGTAATATGGGAATGCAGAAAGGTACGGTGATTCATTAGTTTAATTGAGTAATTTGCTCCTTGACGGTCAATAAATATGAAGTATTGCAGGGATTACGATGCACGAGGGGCCTGAATGGCGAGAAATGCGCGCTTGGCTGGTCAGGTCTCTCAGGGATTTGGGATTCGGGCGGGAAGAAATGTCTGATAAAATTAGGGACGAATTGGTCATTATTCTCGATAATCTGAAATCAAAGGGCGGGGGAATTGTCAGTATGAGGCCCATAATTTCACCGGCTGTTATCAACGTCATCTGGAGTGTGGCAACGGGGAAGAGAATTGAAAATGAGGAACGGTGAGTTAATTAGTCGAGCTGATAAACGCCTTCAACGGAAACAAGAGCAAACAGTCAATCAGAATTCATTGTCGGGTGAATTTTTATCATATCTGCAGACTAGAGATATCGTCTTTTAAAAATTCCCTTATCGATAAGGCTCTTTCAAAATACTACTTTCCCATTAATAATTTCCACTGAATAAACATAAGGACTCACATCCGAAATGAATATTCAGTCTTAATACTATGAGACCGCATTTAATAGATTTTCAGGAACAAAATAAATGATTCGGTGGAGAGAATAGAAATCCTATGCTGATAAAAATCTCAATTAATTATAATTAAGCACTCTAATCTCTAGTGACTAAGCAAAACAATTTCGTCAATTTGTTAAAATCCTTCGACAGTTTACAGTATTTTTTTGATCTCATGGAACGCCGTGCAAGAGCTTTCGACATAGCTGGAGGAATGTTATCAGTATTTCCCTGGATCAGACACATTGCACCGAAGGCGTCCGGTTATGACCTACTAATCACTCTCAATGAAGAACTAAAATCATTTTTAATGGTCGGTACTCCACACTAAATGGTCCCCTCTAGTCTTAAATAATTACTGAACAGTCAATTATGTCCTTATGACAGGAAACTATCAATGAGCACAAGAAAAATTACACACCAGGTAAAGAGGTGGATCTAATAGACATGTTTCTTGCGGAAATGTATAATGGAAAAGGCCCAGAGGCAGGCTTCACCGAGGATCAGCTATTAATGATATTAATCGACTTGTTCCTCGCTGGATCACAAACAACAACGGTCACTCTGGATTTCATGTTTTTCTACATGACACTCCATCAAGAAGCTCAGGAGAAGGTGCACAAGGAACTGGATTCCGTAATTAGTTGTGGGCGATTGCCGGAGCAGACGGATAGACCGTTGTAAGAGAAATATCATTATTTCCTTTTATTTTCCCTGCAATTTTTTTTTTTTAGTTCCCGATCAATTAGTTGACCAAGGGACCATTATAATTAATTGCAGACTTCCATACACTGCTTCTGTCATGGCTGAGTCCCAGAGGCTGCGAATAGTCACACCGATAATTGGGCCTCGACGGGCGTTAAATGACACGATAATTGATGGCTACAAAATACCGAAAAATTCCTGTATTCTCATGAATCTTTACGCCATTCACACGAATCCCGACGATTTCGAGGACCCGGAGGCTTTCAAACCGGAGAGATTCATGAACGACGGTGTACATGTGCCCCACAAAAAGCTCATATTTTTCGGCGGAGGTTTGTCAACTAATTAATCAAATTACCGAAGAACTCGCAGCTAAAGATTAAATAATAATACAAATATGTGCTCCATATATCTGTATATATTTTTTTAAACAGTTAGAAGCAAAGTTAAGATGAATATATCCAGTAGATATTGCGTGACAGCTTCGGAAAAAATTCGCCGTAATTTTTCTCTCGCGGAGGGAGGGAATTGAGTAATTCAATGAGATAATTATGATTTTTAGGTCACAGACGTTGTCCAGGCGAGACTGTCGCAAGATCCGCAGTCTTTCTGCTGTTCGTGGGAATCATGAAAAATTACAAATTGCTTCCTGTCCCGGGATCATATCTCGATGCAGAGCCACAATCGGGACTCACGTTGTCACCAAAACCGTATGAAGTCCAGCTTGTAGCACACTCGACCTGATTATTCCATTAACAATTGTGATATTTCAAGAGTATTAGTTAATAAATTATTCAGCGAGTCTTCCAGACATTTATCATTCTCTTATCTACTTCCGCATCTTAAATTTGGTATAATTCAATATAATTATATTTTTCTCTTCACGCGCCGCTGGTCTGGTGTTTACTTTTCACGCGGAATTAATTCAATGAGATACGGCCGTGGTGACACAGTGAATCCATCGATTCCGTCCAGTCTGGGGAGTCCCTGATCCTCTGGTGCTTTGATATCGAAATTATGGATTATGGAGGAGAAAAAAATGAATAGGGAGGCTCGTGCCAATATTTCCCCCAAACACCGTCGCTTTCCTGTCAAAAAAAAAAATTTCAAGCGTGCGAAAACCCTTCTGGTGAATAACAAAAAATTATTAGTCGCCTCGACCGTTAAAAAACATATATATTCACCCAAACCAAACGGGTAAAATTCAGTCCTCCGCTTGAACAGTCCGTTCTCGTCCAAAAATCTGTCCGGGTTGAACCTGGACGGCTCTTCCCAGCACGTCTCATCGACATTAATGCTGTGATAATTGAATAAAACCACAGTATCCTAGAAAGTGACAGAAAGAGAAGAGAAAAATCAAAATGAAAAGGGGGAATGTGGAATCAGGTGTTTGCACACAATTGCCTTTTGTTAATTACAAATATTACCTTTGGAATGTGATAGTCCTCGAGTGAAATGTTTTCCATTGTCTTGTGGGGTACGCCGAGTGGCGTGAGAACTAGCACTCTGTGCGCCTGTCACAATAAACCAAACGTTTCACTGTTACTTATTTTAAAAAATCGTAACAAAAAATTTGCAGTCCAATTTTCGTATTAGTGATAATGATTACGTACATTAAAATGAATTTAAAGAAGCATCATCACCTCGGCTAAGAAGGCCTCGATTCGGGGCAACTGCACCGCGTGCTCGGGCCCCGGCTGCTCCTCAGGGCCCAGAATATCCTGGAGATCCTTCTGCAAGGCCTTTATCCACTCCGGGTGATGGAGAGCAAGTGCAAAAATCGCGGTGAGAGAGTCCGTCGTTGTCTTAGCTCCTGCCATAAATAAGTCCAAGCAGAGCACAATCAGCTCTTCCCCTAGTGGAGGCAGACAAAAATTTTCAAATTAATTTGCAACGCTCACTGAGAGCTGATTGATTCGTTACGTGATAATATTTCACGAGAAGACTAGTCGTAAATTACGGATGAATAAATAATACAGAATACAAAATATGAAAAATTTGTAAGCCTCGGTGCTGTTGCGCGATTACTTTGCGTCAATAAAATAAAAAAAAATCCGTAGTCATTTTGGAAAGTCGAGACTAATCACAGAAACCCTCGCTAATGCCGCTCATTGCAACGAAAGTAAAATCATGATAATTATTGAAGCAACAAAATTTTCGTTGTGAAATGTTCATTAGAGAAAGTTGATACATCGTAAACTAAAAAAAAATCGTACGATCGTAAGAGGTTCCGGATTCCAGTAAAAACGCTTCGATGAAGTCTTTCGGCGGTTGATCGCGTCTCATCGTCTTCAGATGATCATCAATCTCATCGCCAATGAATCCCCACAATTTATTATGTGTTGCCATTAAATGATTGTAGCCCGATGAATCCGGAATGACAAATCGTAGGAAAGGCAGATGAGACAGAATACCGCCTAGAGTGTCGCTGGACCTGTTGATAACTCCATCATTAGCATTTCACATTAAAACCTGACACGCGACAGAATCATCGAATCGCTACCTGAAGGCGTCATGCACGACGGATAATATGAATTTGAGACGGGGATCGTTGTAGGGGAACCGGTACCCGGCAATCATCATCCAGAGGGTGTTGAGAACCGTCACGTCGAAGACGTCCTGAAGACCGAGGGGTTTCTGCAGCCTCTGGACTTCAGTCTGGAGGTGCGTCACGAGGGCCTGGGCCTCGATCTTGAGATAGTTGTCCATTGTCTTCTGGCCGAAGCCGAAGGATCGAAGGTGCTTCATCGTGGACTTCCTGGTTTGTGCCCAGGCTGGGCCGTCGATGAACAAGACCCCCTTGCGCTTTCCAAAGGCCCTCACGCGGAAGAAGAAACCGTCCGGTCGACCATTGAAATCATCCCTCGCCGCCGCTTTCTTCACTAATTCATTTCCGGAGATGACAACGAATTTTTCTCTTCCCAGTTTAATACCCAGGACGGGACCGTACTGTCTTGACAGCTCCTCTAACACAGTGTGAACGTAGTAGTATTTTTTTTTCAATCTGTGAAATGCAGGGAACGCACCTATCAGGGGGTACCACGTGGGCCCTGCGAACAATAAATGATAGTCAGTCCATGAGAATTACATATTGTTTATATTGTTTTTGAAAATAAATTATTTACTTGAGAGAGGACTTTTTGGGAGAGTGAATTTATTTACTCAAATTTAGCAAAAAAATTCGGAAAGAATCCTCAGCAGAAATAAATTATCTCTCAATGTTTAAAATTCGTACAATGTTGAGATTGTGAAAGTCGGATGTTAATGTTTGTCTATTTATTTTTATTTACCTGGTGGAAATTTCCGCGGTTTTACGCAATCGTGTGAACACAAGATCCAGACCACGACTAACAGAATAAAGCCGAGTAACAACATTGTTCGTAAACAAAATTGGGCGTGTTTAGCGACTTAAAATATTTTTTATCACTCAACCGAGGTTTTTCTGTTCCGTGAATTTATATATGAACCTTCCTGGGGTCTTCTCGTATTATCTGGATCTGCGGAATTTGGAATGGTAATTTGGGATTGTCAATGGAGAAGCGACCTAGTCGAATAAAGAAACTGGGCAACGATGATCCTTTCGATAGGGTGACAGACCTGACCTAAGACGACCTGACTGCCAAATATACCCTCACTTCCTTATTCATGATTGTACTCACGTCAATAGAATAGATAACAAGGTTTATTCATAGGTTTTTTCACCCGGGCCCGAGTCTATTATGACGAGTAGTTAACAGCCACCGGATGTAATTAACGTCTTGGTACCGTCAAGAAAGTGATTAAGACGCGTTGTACACACCTACGAATGACATAGAAGTCTATCCTTTACTCGGTGGTCACATTTGATGTGAAACTGGAGAAAAATTGACGAACTGGAAAGTGCTGATGATGTTTATTATTCAAGTTTATTTCCGTATCTGCTGGCTCACCTCGTTCGTTCTTTTTATTCGCAAAATACGTGAGATATTTCCTGCACACGACGAGAATTTTTTATTCACCGTGCGGGACAATTATCTTGTCTCCATTTAGAACGATATTATTTTGACATTTTACTTTTACTTTTATCGACTACGTGACGGCTTTTTAAACCCCAAAAATAGCCCCCGGTAATGAAAAAATTTATGGATTCGGGGAGAAAATCAAATGGCCAAAGAGAATTCATCCACATGTCGGGTGTAATTGATCGGCTCCGTGTGGGTGGCCAGTGGATTCAGTTCGTCATGTACTTTCTCTCCAAAAGCCCCTCCAACTGTCGCAAGTGTGCACATATACATATGTATTTTGCTCTGCACTTTCTCCCAGATGAGTTTACGGGCGATTTCTTGCTTGAACATTTGTATCACACGCGACAAATAAGGATGTAAATAAAAAAGGAGAGAGATTTCCCCAGCGGTTTTTTTTTAACAAAAAATATCATAATTTTATTCGCAACAGGCAGTAATCAACAATCATGACAACAATTAACGTTTCCAGCAGAAAAAACAAATGAGTATAAAAAAAAAACAAGTCAATAATATTAAAAAATGGTGAGACGAAATGCCAAGTAAAAATCTTGGTACAGCATTTTCGTTGCGCTACTTAATCTCAAACTGAGTATATATGTACATCGGCTTATATTACAGTACGTAAGGCCCCTCCGTTTGTTCGATTAATCGAAGAGTTGGTGAGTGTTCTTTGTACAAGCTCATGTAGTCTAGTGTTTTTCCTCAACTACTCGGGAATTTCCATGTCGCTTGTTGATTGGAGGCGGGCGGTACCAGATCATCGGTTATCGAGGGCAATGGGCCCGTCCCCGGGGCAATGGGTTGCTGTTGTTGTTGCTGAACAAGGGGTAACGGTTGGCTCTGACGGGCTAATCTCTGTCGCTGGTCATCCGTCGCCCCCTCGTCCTTACGGTCTTCCCATCCGCCGTGAGGATGATGATGATCTTCAGCGGGGAACCACTCCGATATCCAAACGGGCTTCCATATTTTCTTCCATCCCGGAACCCAAATTTCCTTCCACGCCGGCACCTGAATCTCCTTCCAGGCCTCCTTCCACGCGAGCTTTTTATCGGGAATCCACTCGAGCTTTTTATCCGGCCGCCAGATCTGCTTCCACGCCTCCTTCCACTCCAGCTTTTTATCCGGCACCCAAATGAGCTTTTTCGAGGGCTTCCATATCTGCTGCCACTCCTCCTTCCAGATGAGCTTCTTATCGTCCACCCATATCTGCTGCTTCGCCGATTTCCATATTTGCTTCCAAGCCTCCTTCCACTCGAGCTTTTTATCCGGAATCCAGATCTGTTTTTTCGCGGGCTTCCAGTACTTCTTCCACACCGGCTTCCAGATTAACTTTTTCTTCCACAAATCGTGGCTGGTGTACTCCCAGCCAGAATGATCAGTCCCCAGATGTTGTTCACCAGGTATTCCAACTTTAATCCACTCAGGCACCCAGAGTTTCTTCCACGCTGGGACCTGAATTTCTTTCCACGCTGGAACTTTTATCTCCCGCCAAACGGGCTTCCAAATTTTCTTCCAATCGGGTACTTTGATTTCCTTCCATGCTGGTACTTTAATCGGCTTCCAGATGGGCTTGTAAATTTTCTTCCAAGCCGGCACTTTAATGTCCTTCCATACGGGCACCTGTATCTCCTTCCAAACGGGCTTCCAAATTTTCTTCCATGCGGGCACTTGTATTTCCTTCCACACTGCGCGCTTCGTAGGTTCCCACACCGGTTTCCAGATTTTTTTCCAACCGGTTTTCCATATCTGCTTCTGTCCCTTGTTCCATATTTTCTTCCAGCCCGGCTTCCATATCAGCTTTTTCTTCCAGTAGCCCTTCTCATGGTGATCGTCGTGATGATTGTCAAACCCTCCTGATGGATCGTACCTCTTCTGAATGCCCTCACTCCTGTGAACGAAATTTATTCAGTTTGTCTACAATATATCGAACCCTTCAAATTAAAGCACAACTCTGGGGATTAAAAAACAACAAGTAAACAACTTATTAGCGATGAGTGTGCCCCAATAAAAGGATACACCAACTTACAGAGCTTGTCCTTGCCACTGAGCTTGCAACCCCAACTGGTTGTTCTGATCTAACGCTTTGCTGCTCACAAGGGCGACTTGCAGCAGCAGCGGTGCGAGCAAGACCTGCGTAAACCCATAAAATCAGACAATAAATCAAATCTCCACGTGAATCCATCGCGATTATCACAGAACCATGAATCTTCAGGTAGAAAAAAAAACTCACCGCACATCTCAGGCGGATTCTCATAATTTCACTGGTGTCGCCCGTTAGGGGACCCCGGCGTTAAAACTCTGTTCCCTAGCGCACAGGAAAACTCGCTTAACTCGGTCCAATAACCGGAACGTCGTGGTTATATAGGCACGGTTTCTCAGGTACTCCCCCTAATGGGTTATCCCCGTTGAAGTCCCCCGACGTGGGTCTGAGCATTTACCCAAAGACGAATCGGAATCGGCCGAAGGAGGGCAATACCCAGTGTCAGTGTTACTGTCTTTCTTCGGTGGCGGTGGTGGTGGCAGTTAGATTCACTGGGTGACCGAAATGGAAAAAAAAAAAATATCACCCAGTGGTGGTGGTGGTAGTGGTGGTGGTGCTGGTGGTGGTGGTGGTGGTGGTGGCGGAATGGTAATGTAATACGCAAAGAATAATGAAAGGATGGAAAAAGGAAGCAATGTGTTATTTCGTCCTTCCACATTTTGCCTGGAGAAAGTGATCGCCGACTTTGAAACAACTTCTCTTCACCTTCTGCCATTCCCCACCTCGTCAGGCATTTCTTCACGAAAGAAAAAAAAATAAAGTCACGTGTATGCGTGACTGGACAGTTTAACATTGTACCTTCAGCAAGGTTACGTAGCCAAGGTTGTTTAGTACCGCTGATCTAGATATTCTGCGGTGCCCAAACACCAGCAACAATGGAAGCTTCTTGGGCTTGGATAATTATTATGATAATTTTTATTGGTAATAAATGGTTACTCGTGGATGGAGAACTCTCTAAATGGGCGCAATCAGCCAGTCCCAGGTGGTGGCTCCGGTTGAAAGTGAATTCCCGCTTGTGGTATTATCTTCTCTACTTCCAGCGGGAAAACACTTTCGCAAGTGCTAAACTGTATCGATTCATAATCGTAATGCATTGCCAGGGAGTCAGGAATTTTGGGGATTACTTCACTTTGAACTTCGTCCAGATCACGAATTCACCCCATCAAAAATCGCACTATTATTATTTATTTATCAACGACAAGATCAAGTGCAGTCAAGTTACCACTTGATATTTCCGCTCAAGTAAATACTACGTAACGACGAAAACAATTAGCAGCCATTAATTACTATTTTGACGATCCCTGCACTCAAGGTAATAAAATAATTTATTGCACATAAATTCGTTGAGTCGTAGGTCAGGGCTGCGACGGATTATCGCCTAAAAAATCCCATTGGAAAATGGAAGAATCCAAAAATAATGCGCCAGAGGAACCTAAAAATATTACGACTGCAATTACATCAGTCGACGTTTCACTTTCTTCTCCCCAACTCCTATCAGTCGTGCTGATGACCACGTACCTCCTGGTGTAACGAATCCGTGAAAATCGTCACTCGCTCGGGTATTCCGAGGAAGTGTATCAGGAGCCAAATAGAAAGTACGGGAAATATCGGCCCATCCATCATCATTCATTCAAATAATGATCCTGGAGCGCCCGATCACCGCATGATCTACGGCCTTGAGGCAACAAGAGTCATGTGTGAGGGTATGTATCGCCGGAAGGAATACTGAGAAAGTATAAATTGACTGAACGAGCTCATAAGGCATCGATTATTTTTTTTTCTCACGTCAATTCCCTCGGGGGTTCTACCCTCAGAAAAAAAATCCTCGTCTGCCGATAAATAAATAACGATAATTTGACGTAATTATAATACGTTTAGGGCGTATTAGAAAAATAATTGTAGTTTAAAACGAGGAAAACAAAGTGCAATACATTCACGGACGAGCGCCTCGTAACCGGCGAAATCGAAATTCTGGATATTGATATTCGTCGTTGGCACCGGTACCGAACAAAAGTACGCAATACACTCGGTTACACTCCAATCATGGAAGAAAAAGAAAGTGGGCACAATACGCTGTGGCAGCTAGTTGCAATAGGAGAGAATAAAGAGAAAAAATTCCATAAAAATATTCATAGAATATTTTTGTGGGAAATTTTTACGGTCTCCCTGGTATCAGGTGGGTGGAGCAGGTTCAGAATAATCGCGAGAGAAATGCCGGTTTGGTATAGGTCATGACGATTGGGATGGAGACACTAATCTCGGTTTACTGTCACAACTTTGGGATACGGTGAATTGAAATTGATCTGAGAAAGTTCTCGGAGAATTCTATTAGCATATCGGAGAATTGCTAAACGAGTTAATGATCTAAGAAGTTGTAAAATATCCACTTCATTAGTTTATAAGTTTTATAATTTATTGTTACGTGCGTGGCGGCTCTGGGGGTCGAGGAGTCGGGGGGTAGCACAGGCGAATTTCTTGGTGTTCGATGGGAGAAGTTCCCACCGAGGAAAGAGCATTCCTCCGGTGTTGGAATAACTCAAGTCATGTTTATTTTCAAAGAAAGTCCATCAGCTTGGACGGGGCAGTTTTAACCGGATGAATTGGAAGTTGAATGATCGATTGAGATGGAAGTGATATCAGGATTTGTGGAAAGATTGCAGAGACCTGTTGTTTCTTATATTTTTTTTTTCAGAGTCAATGCCATATACATCAGATCCGTGAAAGTTGCGCTTGACTCGTAGCGCAAGGTTCACAACCTGTTCGTGCGACGGTTGTTAGGTTTTTTCTTGAGATTTCAAGGCGGTCTGTGACTCCCACTATCGTAATCCACGTCGTTAAACGCATTTAATTGCAGAAATATGGAAATCAGCGACTGGGGGAGGAAATCGAATCCGTAAAAGTGCTATCGTCCAGGGGAGCAAATTGAAATTGAATCAACTCGTAATCGTAATTCGTCGGGTGAAGGATGATCTTGTGCACGAGTCCCTGGGGCACTGGGTAAAAGTGAAAATGGCAGACATCAATCCACTGGTGCAGCACATGCAGAACAAGGTATTATGGTAAAGTGGGTAGCACTGGAGCACTAGTGCACATCGCTCTTGTTTTCAATGCCCCATACTCCCCAAGTTCACGTACACTTTCCAATGTCAATTGTAATTGTATGAAATAAAGTAGAAAATTCCATAAAATAAATAGCGAAATGTCTCTCGCATAATTTCGCGGTTAAAATTTGTTGAAAATTTATTTTATCCACTAAATGACTACTTCGGAAAAGTATTTGTTTCCGTGAGTTATCCTCCCACGTCACAAAGTTTACGCAATTCTTTTGAATAAATTAAAAGCTCTGACGCCATTTGGGTAATAACCACCTGACCTACGATCGTTCCGGAATTATTTCGAAATTTCTCTCATTTGCGAATAAAATACCGATATCTTCACTCATTCCATATTTTGTTATCTCTGCGGGGGCTGACGACATTCCTATGGAACATAGAATTCCACTGAATGAATTATGTGGCTCCTGTTGTCACACTGGGTAAAAATTCCCTGTCAAGGACTCGTTTTCTCGCGAGCCAGTTTCCGACGTCCGTCAATTATGCAATTGTTTTAAATAATGAGACGATTATCATCTTTGCGAATATTATCTCCCATTTTTCTTTTCTCGAACGTGAGATTTTCTTACGTAAATAATTTAATAATTTTAAATGTTAATAATAGCCAGTGGACTTCACAACAACAATATCCCTGAACCCAAAAAAGGTGTCGACATTTTGGTCAAAAGTGACTCATTTTGCTCTCCACCTCGTTAAAAAAAAATTAATAAAAATAGCCTGTGCGGAAAATTATTCCTGCATTTATGTCATATATTTTTTATTAATTGTTGCCTATAAAATTTGCGCGATAGCCTGTCATTCGCGCCCTTCACGAAAGCGCAGGGACGTTCCACTGATATTTTCCATTGTGTCATAATAGTTGGAGGGATTGGAGCAATAATAGACGTGTGAGCCAATTTGTTGATAAACCAATCCTCAAAAGAATATCTACCCTCGACTTAAACGTCGGTTTCCTCGGTATTACGTGAGATGTTCGCTCTATATGCCGATCACGCTTAGCCACTCCATTGCGCCTAATACATAACTCAATAATACTCTCGCTCTCGATCCACTTTCGTACTGAATTCGAGTCTCAGGAAGTACATGTAAGAATTAACACGAGGAAAAAGGATGAAGCACGGTGAGAGTACAGAAATCGTGGAGAAAAAAAAATGGCAGAAATAAAAAGATAACTGGAGGAGGAAGATCGAGTAGTCTCGTAGCCTTGAACAAACTTTCACTCTCTCCAGCTCTCGAGGAAGTCCCCGGGGCAATTGATGTTTTCCACACACCAGAGCCCAGCGTGTGAGGCCCTTAACCCGGAAGCACCGCATCCCGCGGCCCTCGGTATCTCCGCGAAATGAAAAAAAAAGTGCAGATGGGGAAATTTAATCTCGCAAAATGCTAATTCCATCCCACTGGAGCCACTCAATTAGTTTTGGATAATATAATTCATCCGGTGAATGAGTGGAGAATAAAATAAACGAAACGTGAAGCCTTCCAGGCAGATGATGACCATGTGCTTCTTTTTGCGAAGATACTTCCGAGTGGGAAAGTCACTTGGTGCGGTGAAAGTACCGCATTAAAGGCCGTGGGTTAGCGCCACGACCTCTGGAACCTTCTCCATCCTCGTTGCACACCGGTGTGCACATACCCCAACACCAGATGTATCCTTCCGGGATGCGATTGAACATTCATCGGTCTTATTAAAAAAATTCTAGAATATCTTTATTTTCGTACAAAAACAAGTAACACAATTAACAGTTACAGTGGGAGATATATTTACAAGAGTCGTGGATAATTGGAAAGTCAAAATTCTCTTAAATATTATATTCACATTGATGAATTATTCGAGAATGAGGAGAACACAGTGACGATATCTCATCGACGATACCCCGGGTGCTCCTCGTGATGGGGCTGGCTGGCAACCCAAACTTTCTCCACAATGGGCTTCCATACTTTCTTCCAGGCAGGCACCTGCTTCCAGACAGGCACAGTGACACTCTTCCACTCGTCCTTCCAAATTTTCACCTTCTGACTTACCCATATCTGCTTTTTCACGGGGACCCAGACCCTGACATCCTCCTCTTTCCAGCTCAATCGTTTGTCAGTCACCCAGACCTGTTTTTTCTGAGTTAACCAGACCTTCTTCCACTCCGACTTCCACTCCATTTTCTTCTGATTATCCCAGACAGTTTTGTCCTCTGTTCTCCAGATTTTTTTCCAGCTGGCCTTCCAGATGAGCTTCTTCTGGGGTGCGGCTGGTGGACCGTAGTGATAGCCATCGTCCCCTCCGTGTCCAGGAGCTTCTGGGGGACCATATGAGTCCGAGATACCATGTCCTCCAGCACTTGCTGGGGGTCCGTATGAATCCGACACTCCATGCCCTCCAAAGCCTCCAATCGCTGGAGGTCCATACGTGTCTGACACTCCGGGTCCGCCAGAGCCACCGAATCCTGGAGGCCCGTAGGTGTCTGCTGGTGCAGGAGCCTGACTGTGATCGTCAACCCACACTGGAATCCAGATTTTCTTCCAGTCGGGCACCTGCACCTGACGCGTCACTGGAACCTGCACCTGAGTCCAAACAGGTCGCCAGACCTGCTTCCAGGATGGCACTTGCACTTCTTTGGTTATTGGTACTTTGACCTTCTGCCAAATAGGTTTTTGTACCTTTTTCCACTGCTCTTCTTTGACTTCTTTCCACGCTGGAGATTTAATTTCCTTCCAGGCTGGGGTCTGCACTTTTTTCCAGATCTGCTTCCACTGGAGCTTCTTCTCCCAGATCTGTTTCCATTCCTCTTTCCAGGTGATTTTTTTCTGCCATGAGCCAGAGGGTGCAGGGGGGCCGTACGAAGGAGCTGGAGCTGGAGGACCATATGAAGGGGCTGGAGGACCGTAGGAGGGGGCTGGAGGTGGAGGACCATACGAAGGAGCTGGAGGTGGAGGACCATAGGCAGGTGCTGGAGGTGGAGGACCATATGAAGGAGCTGGGGGTGGAGGACCATATGAAGGAGCTGGGGCTGGAGGACCATACGCAGGCGCTGGAGGTGGAGGACCATATGCAGGCTCTGGAGGACCATAAGATGGTGCTGGAGCCGGTGCTGGAGCTGGTGCACCGTAAGTTGGCGCTGGTGGCCCATAATTCTGAGCTGGAGCATTATAAGAGTCAGTTGGAGCACCATAAGTACCGCTCAATCCACCAACATCTGGCAACGGCGGTGGCGCAATCCCCAGCGGTGCCCTGAACAAATGAAACCCAGAAGTTATCAATCAACTCACTCTATTCTAGTCTAACCCATCGACTAGATCGATTAGCATACGTCATCCCTACAAATGTCTCTACTCACTCTCTCTTTCGAATGGGCTCGCCAAGCGCTCCACACAGAAGCACCAGGAGGCACGTCGACACTACCTGCTGGAAAAAAAATCGAAGTAATTTTTTTTCTGCGTTACCAACCAAATAAAATCTATTGACAATAGGAAACAATGAGGTTTTATTCTGGACTCATGTGCAGAGAGAAATTCAGTAAAAATTACCGGGAAAAAAAATCATCCCCTTCATTTAACAATTTGTACCGTAAAAATTAACTTCCCCTGTATCGGGGAAAAATCTAAAAATTCACTGAACGTTCAGGATGTCTCTCTACTCCTCTAAAAAATCCCAGCAGACGATTACCCATTACAAAATTAATTCCGTAATTTATACTCATTATCCCCCTCTGTGCGTGAACCGATAGCACAGAAATGGCGCGTCCGGTTCTAGTGAACTAAACCACCAACAAATCATAGCACACGTGGGTAAAAATCATGAATAACAGACGGATCCCGAGGAAGCACAAGAAGGACACTTTCACGACTCCAGGCACATATATGCATCCTCAATCTTCGGAAATCACATCACCGGGAATACAACACTAACCAGCTTATGCCACCGCATCGTACAGCCTCTCCTCCAGGGGTCAATAAAAAAATTAAATCGAACTAATTATAGCAGGACGCTGACAAGTAGGCGCGTCCACTCGTCAATTCCGTGAATCCTCTTCTGGTAAAATTCGCCGGTGGTAGCGACGCTTATATAGGTGGGAAACGAAAACGTCGAGTAGGTTTGGGCATGTAAAACGCCGATGACTAGGAAAAGGAGGCCCACACCTGTACTCCAGTGTAATCCTAGGGGGACACCCGCGGGCTAAATTATGAAGACACTCCTCTCGTTTTTAAACACTCGAGGTAAGAGTGGTAGGGGGATAACCACTCAAAAGGAGAATACACATCGCACCGTTTTGTTGCATGTACATCGGACTAACGAAACTGAAAGCGTGAAGATAATACCCTGCGGACCTCGCCAGAAAGACAATCATAAATTAATTGACAGTATTCTGGAGTAAAACGGGAAATTACATAACAATAATCATCATAGCCCAAATTTTTTGCCCCTCAGATGAAGAGATAAATAATTAATACATTTTTTTTACTGTGTGCTTCAAAAAATCTTCAAATACCAAAATTCTTAAAGAGATAAAATATTGAAGAAATAGCAATAAATTATTAAAATGTGATGTATGATATTGTTTATTATACTCCTAGACTATGAGTGTAAATCTTGTAAATATAGTTAATGTAACTTTAAAAACAGAGAGGGAAGAAAATAAAATATATTGACTATTTAGATTTATGAATTCACTAGTTATTTCATTTGCGCGACGGTGAATTCCAGTAGTTACTGATGTGAATCCTAGAATGTCTGTCTAGACCGGGTGATAAGATAAAAATGTACTTTGATGGAGTGCTTCCGTCATCTTCGTCAAGCAACATCTTCAATTGTTGCCTCTAATGTAAAAGTCCTCTTCACACAGGTGAAAGTTGTGAGTACTGACTCCCAAGAGCAATTAAGATTCCTTTTTTATTAAAAAAAAGGGAAACGTGATGGGTAATGTTCTGCGGGCATATGACACTGCAACTGGAGATTACGGGTATTATGACGATTTCCGGATTGAGAGTAATATTTTTCGTTCTCTGATGCGTGGGTTATGCTGGCAAACTGGGTGATTATGCAACGTAAGGGTGATGGGGATTGGGCGGATGGGATAATAAGGGGGTGGGGCGGTTTTTGATGGAATAACCCAAGGGCGTCTCACCAGTGAAGGTTCTTATGAAAGGAATTTGCCAAAATAAAAAGATGAACAGGATTGTGATTGAGCAATAGGAGAAAGTGGGGAGTGTACTATTATAAATTCTCGCCTGGCAAAATCAGCATTCCTTGGCAGGGGTCAAGAGATTTCGGCGGTCCAGGACATTAAATATTTGCTATTAATTAGGGGAGATAGCGGAACGTTTTGTCCGGTTTCACTGATGCCAAAGTCAATTGAATTCATGTTGTTACTTTTTTGTTTACTGGCACTGTGTCGAGATACTGAGCAGGTGATTGTAAACTTTTCCTTTTTTAACGATTAAATTGTTTGTTCAATAACACTTTATTTATTACACTTGTTCGAGGAATAACAATTTTAATAATGCAATATTGCAATTTTATTGTATAATATTTACAGTAAACAATGAATATCAAATGCTATTTACGAGAACCAACTGAAATCGTTTTGGAATTTTCCCAAAATTTCTCCTCCAGTGGAATTGTCGCAGCTACTTCCGCTCGTTGTCACCTTAAGTGGAACGCAATCAATGACTCAACTCGCAAATTAATGAGGGTGACCTTGATTGTGACATCGGGGATACCTAGATGTCTCTAGAGATCACGGTCAGCAGCTGGTGAGTTCGGTTTTCGCGGAGCATTCGTTTCACCGAGAATAATTCGCGCTTCTTTAATTTTTATTCAATTGTGCGGTGGAAACGTGGGAAGCACTGGAGGCGTTCAATCGGAGCTCCTCAAACGCGTGGCTTTCACTCAGCGCTAATTATCTCAGTGTCATCTCATATTTTTCGACGCTGCACTTTTTGCAGAATGAAAAATCAATTGCGGGGATTAACAGGATGGAGACTGCGCTTTCGAAATTGTAATTCGAGGCTGAATTAATCACTGGGGAATTTGGGTAGAATTTTTATTCGGCGCTACCACTCTCACCTTTTCGGAATAAAAATCGTGGAGTCCGCGGAAACCCGTATTTTTCGGTCTATTATGGGGGCCCGAAGAATGCAGTATCGCAATCGCTGTATTGCACGTGATGTTTTGATTATTTCGAAAGTTATTTTATGCGAATTTCATGGGTAAAAACTACTCTCACGAATTCGTACATTTTTTTATGACAGGTGATGATTATTCTGCCTCCATCAGTTCTCACCACGCGGAGAGAAATATTCAATAAAAATTACGAATTCTCTGTAATCTCGGAGCGAAATGCGACTTGGGAAATGTTTGCAGAATTGTTACGGAATTTTCCCGGGGTTTTCTGTCATTTTTACTGAATATTTCTCTCCGTGAATTTCAGTACGATAAAAATCCACAACGCGCGTCCCAGAAATTTTTCGCCGAAACTTTTTACGGCGCGCAACATCATTCCAGTGAAAGATAATACTCGTGTTTTTTTCTCCCAATTTCATGTTCTTTCTTTATTGAGATAAAACCGGAGAAATGAGTTACGCAGTATGTGTACATGTATGTACCTTTCACAGGTACTTTCCCGTCGATGTTAGGTGCAAGCCTTGTCGCGAAGAAACCGGGGCTCAATGGGCTTTTGGAATTCCACTAGTGCACACTTGACCTTCGTCCGACGACAGAGACGTCAAATTTACACAGAATTTTTTTTAATAATTACGGAACAGTTACGAGTTTTCCCCTGAACGTTCCTTATTGTTTCTGGAGCGTCTTGGACTTTTCCCTGAAAGTTCATTAAAAAGTGCGTAATTGTTCCGGAATTTTTACTCAATATTATTTTGATTGGCAAATTACAGAAGAGGCGCGTAATTTTTCAGGAATTTTTTTCAGTAAAAAAAATGCTATTTCACGACGATCCTGTGACTTGTGGCAGATTCCTGTAGTTTTCGTTTTTCTTGAAATGTCGGGGTCCCTCTCCCCTTGATTTCACATCTCAAACGGGCCGACGGACTCGTTACACAACCGAATCCTTATTTTTTTGTTCGTTACCGGAGGCATCGAAGGTGGGTTAATCGGATCTCACGCGTGACGAAGGGCCCGCTGACCGATGGCAGTGAAATTCAATAATTTTTCAACAATATTTTCAACTCCAGCATAATTCATGATTACATCTTTCATTAGGCAATATCCGAAGGAAATCGTTATCGAAAGCGTTTCGAGCGCTGAATTTAATCTAATCACATATCGACCGAGTTTTCGTTCGACACTGATTGACGAGAAAATAATAATCTTTGTTTCTAATCGAGGAGATTAGGAATGTTTTTGTTACATGGGTTGGAATACGAGGGAAGTATCAGTTCTGATGGGCAACTTGAGGTGAGCAAATCTGAAAGCCATGTCTCCAATTTGGGTCGTTGTAGCGTGCTTCCTGCTGAATGGTAATCTTCAAACACAATCTCTAGAATAAACAGGACGTTCACCGGAGGATTTCCAATTTCATTCGTTTTTTGGGGATTTCGATAACAAATGGAAGTATTTGTTCATCCGTCGAATTTTTAGTCTCTTTTTTCGACGGACGACGACCTAAAATGTGACGAAATAAACACAAGACAAACTACAAATTTAATTCCATTCAACTTTAAATTACGCCACCATTTTTCCAAAATAAATTCTCTCAAATAACTGACCACTTCGCGAAAGGTTCATCACATCATTAAATTCAATAAATAAATTAGGCTCAATATAAAATATTCCCTTTTCCTCAGGAATCGCGGACGGAAGAAAGGGCCACGGCCCGGGCGAGCAGGAATGGGGATACGTCGACGTTCGTCCTGGGGCCCACATGTTCTGGTGGCTGTACTACGTGACACCGGCGTCGGGTGAACCAGTGGATGTGTACGAAAAGCCCCTGATCATCTGGTTGCAGGGCGGGCCAGGCGCATCCTCGACTGGCTACGGGAATTTCGAGGAGCTCGGTCCTCTCGATGTCGACGGAAATCGTCGGAACCACACGTGGGTCAACGATTACAATGTTCTCTTCATTGACAATCCGGTAGGGTCCGGGTTCAGCTACGTTGACAACAGAAGTGCCTTCACCACGACGAATAAACAAATCGCCAATGATCTTCTCGAGTGTATGAGAAATTTCCTGAAGAAGTTCCCGAGGTTCCAGAGAGTTCCCACTTACGTTGCTGCTGAGTCTTACGGCGGCAAAATGGCGGCTGAATTGGGCCTCGTCTGGTACAAAGTAGGATTTTTTATTTGTTCGTGTGAATTATAAATTATTAAATGGATTAATCAATTTAATTAATTGAATTTTTACAATTGTTTCATTTCAGGCGCAAAAGGTGGGATCCATCAAGAGTAACCTGAGAGGCGTTGCTCTCGGTGACTCCTGGATTTCCCCGATGGACTCAGTCCTCTCATGGGCACCATTTCTCCTCTCCACCGTAATTTATTGTTAATAATTAATTCGTGATAAATTTGAACAGCAAATAATAAATATTTTTCTAGGGGATGATCGACCGCCGAGGGCTGGAATCTATTGAAAGGGCAGCGCTGGCGACTCAGAGGGCCGTTAATGAGGGCCGCTGGAGGGATGCGACGAACCTGTGGAGCTACACCGAAGGTGTCATCCAGAGTGTCACTGGGAACATCAATTTTTATAATATTCTTGAGAAAACCCGGCCCCTGGGTCACATCGCGCGGTATTTGCCCGGAGCTCAGGAGAAGGCGAACCGGGGTCGTCTCCTCAGTGATTTGATGAATAATGAGGTCCGGAACACTCTGGGGCTCAATGTCTCATGGGGTTTGCAGAGTTCAACGGTTTTCAGAATTCTTGGTGAAGATTTCATGAAACCAGTCGTCAATATCGGTATTCAATTTCTTTTTTACGTTCCATCGATTCCAGAAAAAACTTCTCGTTTTGTAAATTCTCCCGAAAATTTTATAAACAAATTGATGTATTGCAAGCTTCCATCTCCTTTTATTTTTTTTTCTTTTCGCAAATTAGTTCAACAATTGACGAATGAAACAAATCTCGAGGTGTTTGTCTTCACCGGACAACTAGATTTGATCGTCGCGACCTTGGGAACATTGGAATGGGTCGAGCGGATGTTCGAAGGGGTCTCCGGGTGGACCGCATCCCCGAGGAACCCGGTGATCGTTGACAATATCATCGAGGGGTATCTCAAGGAGTACAAGAATTTCAAAATGTACTGGATAAACCGAGCTGGGCACATGGTAATTGTCAATGTTCAGAGGGTCTTCGATTTTTGCTTCATTTATTCGCCTTTTCAGGTTCCGCGGGACAATCCGTACGCAACTGATGCTATGCTCAGACACTTGACCGGATCGAAATGATGACGTGGGGAATCAGATTCTTTCTGAATCGTCATTAAAAAATTGAATCCAGAGTCTGTAGTTTCATTATTGTAAAAATACCCACAAATTCCCTCTCCCATCTTCGGTCGTCCAATTCTTTTCAACTCCTCGTTTCGAAAGTGAAATAATGGATTGAAAATAACGAGTCATAATTTCACCGGTGTCAAAAGTTTACGACGCTATTTCCGAACAACTAGAGACTTGTAAAACGTTCAATAAATATAAGATAATTCTTCACGCAGTTTGCGCAATAATTCGTCTCTGTAAACAGTCGTAAACTGTCAGTTTGGCTTCTGGTCATGAATCCAAACACACCTCTTCACATAATGTTGCTCCTTGAGACCGGTAAAATGTTTATTTTTTTCAATATTTTCACATAAATAAATACGCAAGACAGATTATCAATAAGTATTTTTATTTTTATTTCGTTCTCTTTCAACAAAGACTTGTGCTCAAAAATTCAATTTTTGTTTATACTGAGTCGCGTCAGTTAGCATAACATATAGACTTAAAAAATGCGGCTTTCCCTGGCTTAAATATGGATCATTGGGTTGGAATGACTTTTTTACAATTTTTCTTAGTACCCGAGACTGATTAGGCCGTTGGATCTCTCTTCATCAGCTCAATGTCTGCGTCCAACATGTCTTTGACTAATTCCTACATAACAAGACAAACAAATAACTCATCTTCCAGTCATAAATAAAAAAAACCTATAAATTTTTCCTATGGTGAAGTCTCCAACATCTACGTGATAATAAAATAAAGTATTATTCACCGGAAAACTGACAGTCGGCTGCCATCCGAACTTCCCCTTCGCCTTCGTCGAATCACCCAGGAGCATGACCTAGTACAAATCCGGGGATTTCATAAAAAAGTCAAAAACTCCAAATAAAAAATAAGAATAAAATAGTGAAGGCTGTTATGCTTCCACAATTTAATAATTCCTGAAAATATGAAACTCACGACTTCCGTTGGCCGGAAATATTTTGGATTCACCCGAACCAACACTCTCCCAGTCTCCTTATCACTCCCAACCTCGTTGACACCCTCCCCCGTCCAAGTGATATTAATGTCCACATGTCGGAAGGCTGTTTCAACGAATTCCCTCACACTGTGACTCTCTCCAGTCGCTATAACGTAATCTTCAGGAGTCTCTTGCTGAAGCATCATCCACATGGCCTGACAAATATTATCTTATTAACTATCAATTATTTCCAATGTGTCCGGATACCTGGACAGTATTTTTGAAACAAAATTTTCAATGGTCTCTGAAACACGAGAGGAAGACTTGTTTGAGGACATTTCGACGTTCACGTCTGTCATTACCTGAACATAATCTCTCGCATGTCCCCAATCCCTCCTGGCATCCAAGTTCCCTAGCTCCAGAACATCCAGTGCTCCAACGTGAATTTTCGCCACACCCCTGGTGATTTTTCTCGTAACAAAATTCTCACCCCGCCTCGGGCTCTCATGATTAAACAGAATGCCATTGCAAGCGTACAATCCGTACGCCTCCCTGTAGTTTATGACAATCCAGTAGCTATAAAGTTTAGCACAAGCTGTAAGAACCATTAATCGATGTCATTAAACTTTCACCAGAATTTCATGTAGAATAATTCAGCATAATTTGTACGACAATTTTAGTACCATATGGTGAACGAGGATAGAACGGTGTCTGTTCGTTCTGGGGGTATGTAGCGTCCTTTCCACCGTACAACTCTGAAGTCGATGCCTGATAAAATTTGACCTTTTTCTCCAAACCACAGGTTCTTATCGCATCCAGAAGACGAACAGTTCCAATGGCGTCTACTTCACCTGTGTATTCACTCAATTCGAAACTCACCTGGGTAGTAAAATCATGACTGATAAACTTTTACACCAAGGTGGGGAACTATTGACTGATCGTGATGATTAGACTTTCTATGGGCAATGACAATTGCAAGTGAAAATAGGAGATATTTATTGGGAGCGCGGCATTTTCTCTCATCTGATTATTCAATTTTTACGGAAATGAAAGAGAATGTCTATCCCGACGATTCCCAGTAGGGATGAGTGAATAACACCAGTGGATATGAATTGAATATCGGATGCAGTTGAATAAAAGAAAACTGTAAAGTTCAGGGAGCTAAAAACCTTTGGAGTAATTGATTTTTGCTTGCAAATTTTAGGTTAGGAATTATTTCCATTCGAATATTCCTGAATTGAGACTAAAATTGTATGTGGTTCAAAAAATTGCCTTATTATATTTTCTAATGAAGCAGATTTAATTTATATGGCTTCTGGGCATTCGGGAGTGATAACAGAGAAGACGATTCGCCTGAATCAGTAGATATTCGGAGGATAACTCCCTCAATCGTTGACAACAGCAAAAAAATTCTTCAGTCTAAGCCGAATCATTTTATTATTTTGTTATCTTTACCATAACATGACTCTGCGCTGCAAGATTGTAAATTTCAGTCGGTTGTACTGCAGCTATAACTTTAACTAATCCACTGGAGTCTGTCATGTCTCCCCAATGTAACTTCATTTTTCCATGACGATGGCTTTTGGGATCTGCATATAAATGTTGAATCCTGGCAGTATTGAAGGAGCTTGCACGTCTGATAATCCCATGCACTTCGTACCCCTTTTCGAGAAGAAATTCTGCGAGGTACGAACCATCCTGGAGGAATTAGTAGTTCAACAGAACGAAAATAATGCACTCGAGGACATAATTCCTTTGGAAATATTATAGATTGACAGATGAAGAATAAAGGACTCACTTGACCGGTGATACCAGTTATCAGGGCCACACGACGTTCCTCCGTGGCCATTGCACTTGACATCTTAACCTGGACGAAGTCTTTTATACACTTATTAAAGCTAATCAAACGGTTTACACAAGTGGATGATCCGTGACCATGTACAGTCTATCTGTGGATTCCTTTTGTAGAATTGCACATTTCGATGGAGTGATAACACGGAAAATACAGGTAGTTTATCAACTCCGAGGCATTACGAGGTCGAGGCGAATTGTTTTGATGTTACACAGCGTCCGGGAGGTGACTTGAAGAGGGGATAGGAATCGGTGGACTGGGAGCTCCCGGGGAAGAGGATTAACTACAGACTTCCATCATTCTTTCGTGTGGGGGCAAGTTAACACACCATTCGTCGGTAAGAAATATATTTCGTGCTTGTCTGACGATTAGGTCGGTCTTTAGGTTATCGACAGACTTCAGCATAAAATGATAAACAGACCTTATTCCTGGTAGTACCATCTGCCAGAATTTCTCTAAAATTCACTGGATTTGATCTGGGCTAACGAACAGTTGGAGTAAAATACCCCAAATCAGTTTTGGGTCATACAAGACAACAGCAATGTTGACTTTACAATTCGGTCAGTGCGGGAATCAACTGGGAGACGCTGTATTCAGGAAAATAACCAAAGACATCAGCTCAACGAACACCGGCACGTCCTTCGCTGATAGTTACGAGTACAGCGAAGCTGCAACCTCGAGATGGTTCGAGGGTACCTCCCAGGACGGACGAAACATAGGCCGAGTCGTCCTCATAGACACCGAGAAGAAGGTCATCAACAAAATCGTCAAGAAAAATGATCAGAACTTCTGTTACCGATCGAGGAACATCATAACTCCTGGGGATTCTGGTGGATCGGCGAACAATTGGGCCTTCGGCTACGTCAGGAAAGGCCCGGAGTTCAATGGCTCAGTAATGGAGGCCGTGAGGAGAGAAGTGGAGAGGGCAGATAGGCTTGACAGCTTTCTCTGCCTGCTCAGCTGTGCTGGAGGCACTGGATCCGGTCTGGGAAGCTTCATAACGTCTTCCCTTCGAGATGAATTCCCTCTAAAGAACATTGTCACAGCTCCTGTCCTACCCTTTCCCTCTGGGGAAGTCGCAACTCAGAACTACAATGCAGTTCTCAGTCTGGCGAAACTTCTTGAGGACTCGGATCTAGTGATCGTCCTGGAGAACCAGAAGCTCGACCGAGAGGTTTCACAGAATCCCAAAGTGAAGAGTGATTTTCCTGGAGATCTCAACGACATCGCGGCTCAGAAGATCCTGTCGGTCTTCCAGCCAGCAAGGGACTCTTCTGGTCGCTCTAACGATGTGAATCACATCGTCTCCAAGGTCTCCCCTCATCCAGGATTTAAATTAGCAACTGTCGAAGCGATTCCCCTCATTCCAGATACTCAAAACGAGTCGTCAAATTGCCAGAGAATTTCCATGAATTATTCAGCCCACTTCAAGGCCCTTAGGAGAGAGATTTCAAGTCCCTCCGGGGTTAAGAGCCTCTCCAACATCTTGATCACAAGAGGAAGCGCCAGACAGAAAGGAAAAAAGATGTTTGCTCCTGATGATGACGATTCAATGGCCATTGATCAGCTGATGGATGGAGGGATCTACTCGAAAATCAAGTGGCTGAAGTCCGATGAGAGAATCAGTCATTTTCATCAGAAGAGAAATTTCATCGAAAACGAGAGATTCAGTTCGGTTATTTCGAACAACTCGAGGATTGCTCGACCTCTGGACAATATTCTGGCCAGCGCCTGGAGGATCTACACCCATGGTGCTTTCCTACATCAGTACAAGCAACATGGCCTCGAGGACGATGACTTTCTTCGGGCGTTTGCTAAGGTCGAGAGTGCAGTCAAGTCTTACAAGTCACTTGAAATAGATTGAAGTTAGGGATAGCTGATGTTTGCCGAGATTTTCGTCCCCTCCAAACATCGTAGTTTTTGAAGCCAACAAATGATTTCATTTGTTGTTCAATAACATTGATGGTTAGACAATAAAAATAATAATTTATTGGCAATAAGTCCGGCTGTTCATCTTTTTAAATGCAAAATTAATTTTTTTTATTCGGAATTATTGCAGGTAGCGCTTGATTCACATCATCGATGGTTTTTTAAAAATATTGTCCATCCCTGATTGAGGGGACTCGCCTACGTATATTCGCGTGATTTCCGCATTGTCGTCACAGAGTTACGCCACCCTCTCCCGGTATAAGTGAGCTCGAGAACGGCACTATCGATCCAGGGACGAGGGGGTCTTTTCTTTTTCTAGCTTTACTACCCGATCACCCCACCAACCCAATTGAGGGATGTCTTCCCGTTACGTCACGAGATCGACCCACGCACCCACCCCACCGGTGATGACGAAGAAGATGGAATTAACGGGTTCTTGGAAACCAAGACTTCCCCTTTAGTCAATTTGTCGCTTTGACCTTGAAGAAAATATTGTGGATATTTTTTAATCCTTTTAGGTGAGTTACAGTCTTAAATTTTTTTTTCTCGTAAATAAGAGACTTTCAAAGGTCAGATTTTTTGCGAAAAAGGAAATAGTAGTCCACTGAAGTTTTTGGAAATTGAAAATTACTCAAGATTTTCCTAAGGCCGAAATAATTTTTTTTCCAAATGATTGTCTGCTATATTTTTGAAAACGTAAATTTGTTTCTCGAGAAAAAAAATGGTATAAAAATAATAAAAGAACCAACGAAAATTCGTTGGAATTTTTGGCATACGAAGCATTTGCCAGGGTGCAAAATGATCTACCCTTTCTCGTGGTTTCTAAAAAATATAAATAATCAGGTAAAAACCAAATAAAATACCTGACCCATATCATCCCGCGTCTTTGAACTTGATTATTATCGCACTCTTCCGTGTACAACAACCACAGAAATTGTTAACCTCATCCGCAATCCTTCGACAAATCCAAAAATACCATAGAATCTATAAAAAACCTTATCTGTATCAGGTTAGCTGACTAGCTTCGTCCCTGGTTTTTCGATCCTACACCTTGCTCTTCCCCTCCACTCGGTAGCACGCTTCGCCGCCGCCGTAGCGTCCACCACGACGTCGATACCCTCCACACACAACCACCAGCCGTCGCCACCCTTATTTTTTCCACTCTCCTTTCTCTCTCGGCGCACCAGACTGTACGGCCCCACCACTACCAACACAGCCACAGACAAAATCGGGGTGGGAATACGCTCTCGCTGCAGGACGCTAGACGCGATTTACCTCGGGTTGCCGCTGCATTGTTGTCAATTCTGTAACAATACGACCCCGAGAAAGAGTTGTTACCGTCTGGATAAGGACACCGAAGGCCTCACAGTGCTCCTTTCCCCCGTATTATCGAATGAATCTCGGTGAGAGAACAAACGGTGCAAGTGCGTTACACCGAGTGCTGGAACATTGCCTGGTTATTTAGTACGTAACGCCATTTTGTAGAATACGGTTGGACGCGCATCGACAAACTGTCAATTTCTAACAGGGTTGAACGATTTTTCCACCCTCACTCAAGTTATCCCGGATTTTTTGGAAGTTACCCAGATCTTCGAGGAGTTCCTTGGAGTGTTCACCAGTGCCATACGCCAGAATCTGTTTGTTGTGATAAAAAAACAAATCTCGAGTGTCAAAACGTGAAGCCCAGTTTCTTCGTGATTTTGGTGCAGTTTTCTCAGTGTTCGCCTGGTGTTTTCGACATTTTTGAGAGAATTTTTGGAAAAATGGTGGTTTAATTGATAGAAATGCTGTAGCACGTGGGTCTGGAGGATATGAAGATGCTCGAGAGGACATTAACTACTCAAAACAGCTCGTAAAGGTGATTACAAACTCCCCTCAATATTTTTTTTTCTCAGAGAGGATTAATTTCCCCCAATTTCGTTTATCATTTTTTTATCCCCAGCATTCACGTCATCCTGCTGATGTGCGATAAAATCAATCCATTCATAAACTGCAATAACTCTTGTGGCTTCGTAGTGCACTGCAGGTGCGCAAGTCTAGATACGGCACTGCCCACCATTCTGAAAATGCCCCGCTCTCCCCTTCTGCCCGTCACAACTTGTTTTCGTTTTCTCTTTTTTTTTCTCATCTTCACGGTCAAAATGACCGTGGGGGCAGCGTGGCGCCTCCTTTGCTGCGTCTGTCTCTCGTTGCTAAAGGATAAAGATGTTCTTGGAATTCCATCCCCAGATAGCAGTCACCCCTCGGTGTTCATCCCTCTCGGGGTCGTAAAAAAATTATTTGTCGGGGTCTTGGGATTTAATCGCTCGGAGATTATTTATGGGAGAAGTTGAGGGGCTTTCGGAGATTTCAATGCCGCATTGGGCTATTCTAAGGTGATGACTTTGCTAGAGTTCTCACAGGGAAAAGGTTCTATTAATTTTTTTCTCCTGGTGGTACATTTCATCTAAACTAACGCCATCGATTCACTTCAAATAAATAATTTGTTCAATTTGATTCAAGTTCTTTTTAGACACAAATTTTTAACACCGTGGAGTTGACTTTCAACGTAGATTTTCCTTCTGGGCAAAATCATCTCGCGAAGAATCAATACCCTTCAACATATTGAAGAACAAGCGCTGTAATTTTAATAGGAACTGTGTACCTGCTCAAAAACAGCCCATTAACGTTCACTCCGAGAGGTGACTCATCGCCCTCAGAAACCCTCGATCGCGCACCACTCGCCTCCACCGTTCCCCATAAACCGCTCACCTGTACAAAAATTCTTCTCATTCCAGCGATAATCTATTCTGTTATTAGGTTTTTGAAATTTTCGGGTGAAGCTGCCAGCGCCCCGTTCACATAAAGACCATTCAAGAACAAATAGAGATGAGGACACCCGGAGCGGAGGCAGAGGTGAATCGCTCCCACGAGGGCTACGGCTTCGATTTTCAACCGAAGATCAAGACCACTGGATCAACTTCCTCGTCACCCATGCCGTCGTCCTCTGGAATTATCGTTAATCCACTTGTGCTGTCGAACTCACCGGCTGAAGCTGATGAATTTCCCGACAGGTAATTAAATTATTTTCGTTCTCAGCTCAGGGATTTATTAAGAACATTTTTAATTAGGAACTTTAGGCATAAAAATTCCATCCCATAATTATCACATCAATTAATGATGAATAATTATAATAATCACACCTTTCGTCGAGCTATTCGAAGTCGTCCACTCGGAAGTAAAACACCTCTAATCAGCCCGATATCAAACATCGGCACCAGAAAAAATAAATAAACATTTAACTCGGTCAACCAGAATGCGAGCCTCCTCATCGACATGACACCTTCCAATAAAAATAAATCAAGAGTTTGTTGACACAACACTGAACGTCAGGGGATTGTTAACACTCAACGACCTCTCGGGGCAATCGAATCGAACCCAATAAATCCCTAGTGAATTTTCGCCATGCAGCCCCCAATCTGCCAATTAACCTCTCCCATGCCCTTCGTATTTTCCTCAGTTTTTTTTCTACCAAACAATTTTCCTCTTTTTGCATTCCTGAAGCGATATCTCGTACCCCTCGGCGCTGCAGTCAGCCATATTAGACCTGTAATTGTGCTGTGGCCTGATCTCACTCATATGAACGAGAGTGGAGTACATGTGTAAATTCCCTCGTGTGTAGATAAACTACGTAACGACAGTAGTTGAAAACAACGGGTGTGAGGAGCCCGTGGAGTAAGTGTTCGGGAAGGTCGTCGTGAAAAAAAAAATCACACAAAGTGAATGTTTTTGATAATTAGCACTAGAGTGCAACTGCATTTTGGGGGCTAGTGTGCACGTCCGGTTGAGATGAGGAGAATCTGAATAATCAGTCTGGGATACCTAGAATTCGAGAGGTCAATCGACGTGATAAGAGATCGATTGGGGGGAATCTTACCCACACAGGCTCTCTTTTTTGTTCAGCCAGAGCAAAAAAATAAACAAAAAAGAAACAAATTGCAATAGACTGGTTGTGGAGAGTGAAGACAAACGCACTCCCATTGATTTGCTCTTATGCGAGAGTTCAAAAACCATCGTATGTGCATGGTAAATAATAAACAATGGTGCTTGCTCGATTTTTCACCAAAAAAGAGCGAGATGACACAAGTGTCCGACAGTCGGGGCTCGAGAAAGTTGCGCCCAGGTGAGCAATAATTCCAAAAGTGTGTTCTCAATTAATTGGAGCACGTCCCTGATTTATTCTTGAGTATGGAGCCTTGACAATTGTCATTCTTTTTTTATACTTGTGAAAGAGAATTGTCTGTTTCGTCATTCCAGTGTGCTGTGCATTCAAGACGAACTGGGTCAGCTGAATAACATTGGTGTGGATTCCAGTCTTTCGATAGAGGGGTTGAAGGATCCGCAGGGCATTAAACATGAAGCTGCATATGATCTACCTGGGGATTCCAAGAGCGAGAGCTCGGAGGACACCAGCCAGAATGGACAGAGCTCTGGTACCATGGAGACACAGAAGCCGAGCTGGATGGAGGGCATTCTGGGCTGCATGAAACCAGTGTGGACACTCATATCGAAGCCGGTCGTCAGTGAAAAAATGAAGGGAAGCCCAGGTAAATGGGTCCATTTATTTTCAGGGGGACGGGAAATTTTTTCAGTGAAAATTTGCTGAACTAGGATTGGACGTATATCCCAGACGATTACCTCATTAACAAATCTACTGAATCATCATCGTCGAATCGATTTATTCAATCACATTTCAATCGTTGATTATTCTTTCAAACATTGTCTCATGAAAAGTCGATAACATTTATTGCTGAGGATGTCCTCAATTGTAAAACAGTCTTTGGATGTTTCTAGTCCTTAGGTCACCTTAGGAAATAAGTCCGACGATTATCTGTTGATTTCCCTCTATACGGAATTATGCCAGATAAAATAGCTAAATAACAATAGAACTTTCTAAACATCAAAATTATTGTACACGTTAGGGAAAAACTGAGGAATTCTTTCAACCGCAGTAAAGTCCCTCGGGCATTTCCAACTGCCAAAACCTAGAAAAACCCATCTGTTCACAAATTGCCTTTTGAAAAAGGCTTTTCTCAAAACCTTATCTTATCTCGACCCGTCTCAGCCCCATTTCCCCCAACAAATTCATGCATTTTTCTCCACAGATGATCACTGGGAGATTCTCTTCGAGACAATAAGTGACCTTGAATGGCTAGGCTCGGGGGCCCAGGGCGCCGTATTCCGAGGGCTCCTCAACAAAGAAGTAGTCGCTGTGAAAAAGGTGCGGGAGCCACGTGAGACTGACATTCGTCACCTGCGTAAACTCAATCACCCCAATGTCGTCAAATTTCGTGGTGTCTGCACCCAGGCCCCCTGCTACTGCATAGTGATGGAGTACTGTCCTTATGGGCCTCTTTACGACCTCCTGCGAGGAGGTGAAAAGGTCCCCCCACAGCGCCTCGTGTCCTGGTCAAAGCAAATAGCTGCGGGAATGGCCTACCTGCATGCCCACAAGATAATTCACCGTGACTTGAAAAGCCCGAATGTTCTGATCGGTCAGGGTGAGGTAGTGAAGATATCGGACTTTGGAACAAGTCGTGAGTGGAATGAAATAAGCACGCGAATGAGCTTTGCGGGAACCGTAGCCTGGATGGCCCCAGAGATAATTCGTAACGAGCCATGTTCCGAAAAAGTTGACATTTGGTCTTATGGAGTAGTTTTGTGGGAGCTTCTGAGTGGTGAGGTGCCTTACAAGGACGTGGACTCGTCAGCGATCATCTGGGGTGTTGGCAACAACTCCCTCCACCTTCCAATTCCAGCCAGCTGTCCCGAGGGCTACAAACTCCTGGTACAACAGTGCTGGGCGGCAAAACCCAGGAATCGACCCTCCTTCAAGCACATCGAGGTTCATCTTCAGATAGCGGCTGTCGAGGTCCTCTGCACCAAGTCCGAGGAGTATTTCAAGACCCAGCAGACATGGAAGGAGGAGATCAGGGTTCACATGAAGCAGATGCAGACGAATAGCTCGAATGGCTCGAGGTACGAGGCTGATTTGATCAGGCAGAGGGAGAGTGAGCTGCGACATGCCCAGGACATCAGAGAACACTACGAGCGTAAGCTCGAGGTAACTAACAATCTTTACTTGGAGCTGAGTGCGTTCTACCTTCAAATGGAGCAGAGGGAGCGTGATATAACGAAGAGGGAACAGCAGTCAGGTGGTAAACAGTATAGAAAACGGTTGGTGCATCCTCTTCTGCCATTCAAGGAGAGACTACCCAAGAGGCGGAATAATCTCGTTCAGTCGAGCTCAACGACACCAACAACACCCCCGTCCCCTCAGGACACACCCAACAGCCCCATGAAGGCGACCCTCTGCACACAGTTGAATAATTCCAATCAACCTGAGACTATTGTACTTCCTAGTGCCAATTCAAACTCTAGTTTTAAGCAGAAGAAGTACAGACACAGGCGGGTGGGCTCCGGGGGGATAGTTTCGGCGAGCCCTAGATCAAGTCCCCACAGGGAGAGGAAGAGTGGAGAATTGAGTGTCAAGTACGTGGATCATCAGACCCAGACGGACATCACCAGCATCAGCGAGTCCATTGAGAGCCTCGGCATTTGCTGTCACTCCCAGGGCGTACAGTACTCACCCCCCAGGTCCATTCCCAAGTCTGTTAATGGGAATTCTCTGGATGTGGCTGATAGGGGGATGTTTGAGGGCATGTGCTCGAGCCCTGAGGGCTGCTCCATTGAGAACAGGTCCAATGGAAACGAGAGGATCAAGGATAGCGATGACGAGCATCTTGAGACGCTCGAGAGAAAAGTCTCGGAGATTATTAATGCTAATAGACTTCTGTCACCGGTGGACAATGGCAACTGCGACGACGTTACTATACATGGGTAAGTATTTATTATTTGTTGGTGGGTGTCTTTATTCGGTAGAAATAAATGCACTGGATACAATCGTCACGCGCGTTTACCGCTTTTTTTTTTATTTATTTGGAGTTTTTTTTTGTTTCGGTAGCTTACATTATGGGATGGGTAGGAATGGGGCTGTCGGAGGGACCTGTGATGGGGCGGAAATGGAGGCAGCTCGCGGGGATGCTGAGGACGAGAATGATAATGCAATTGATAGGCTTGGGGAGAATGATAATGACGATTGTGATATCGATTCGGAGGACGATGGGGGAGAGGAGGGATGGTCTGATGAGGATGGAGAATCGTCGGTCAGATATGGGTTTAATTATTCGCTTAGAAGACGAAGGTGAGTGCACTGATGATTTGTTTCAGCCTATTTTATTGCTATGTGAGGTGAACAGAGTGCGGGCAAGTATTGTCATTAATTTTCTTAGGTGTTTGTGATTTATTTAAATGGATTTTCCATATTAATTTTTCTACTGGAGATTCGAACACAATTGGTCATAAATTCAGGGTCACAATCACAATATCAAAAATTGAGGTGAAAAACTGTCATCGTCAGAGGTTACTGCTTTTCCAGTAACAATTTTATTTATGAATTTCAGTGCAACAAGACGACCCATAGGACCGGGCTGTAGATTAAGAAGAATAAAACAAAATCCATTGAGCAGTATCGATCGTGGTCTGGTATCGGATGAGGAAAATACATCTGAATATTCTCACCCGCCTTCCAGCCACTCTTCGACGCTTGAAAGTAATCCAGACGTCCAACGGGCCTATCGTCGAGCCACTCGCAATGCCAATAGAACGTCTGAGGTCCCTTACATGTACGTTAAACGATCTGGTGATCGAGAAATAGCTGTAAGCCCTTAAGAGGCCACAAAGAGCCATTGTTTCCTAAAAATTTTCATCAAATTTCCAGCCCAAAGGTTTTAAAGTTTTGCCATAATGTCGAGGGCTTTCCTCGGGGAATTCGTTGAAAATTTGGGAAATCAAGGACATTATGCGGTCCCTTAAGGACCAATTATTTCGTAATGAATGTTGTTACTTGAGAAATTCCGGTAGCTGGTCATTATTTTGAAAAATCCAGCTCCTTACGATAGGCTGAAAGAGTTATGAGATTAAAGGAAGAGACTTTGTCATTCTGTACTCTAAAATGAAAGTATTAAGTTGTACATAGGTAGTGGGTTAATTTCAATTTTGTACATAATATTTTGTTCTCTCTGGTACAATTGTCGCATTGTGTCGAGGTTTAGGTGTAGTTCGGTGATAGACGGGAGATGGTTTTGTATTGGCACTGAGGATTATCAACAATTTGTTCATATCCTCGGACCAAATGTCTCCGATATGAATAAGTACAATTACGTGTGAATGACTGAATGTCTTTATTTGTTTTTTTTTTCTTAGTGAATGCATGATTGTGAGATTGCAAGACGTTGACTCAAAGATTTTTTTCTCGAGTGTTTGCTCATCAATTCTTTTTGTACAAAAACAAGAAAAAGAAATTAAAAGTAAACTATTCAGTTGTGACTACGACGAGAGTGTACATAAATTATGAAAAAAAAATTTTCCTTGGATCTCATAAATTAATTACCTGGCAGAGGATTCGGGGAAAATTTTTATACCGATCCTTCTGGCCAGGGGGAAAGTAACAATGGAGGAATGATTATGGGAGGATCGTGCAATTATGTTTACTCATTTTAAAAGAAATAGTATTTATATATACACACGTGCCGCCCAAAATTTACGATGTAGGATTAAATTATTAGAGACGAAATAACGGACGAATCAGTATCAACGCAATTATTGTAAAATTTTGTAGAATTGTGTCGAACAATTGGGAAAATTTCTAACTTTAGAAAGAATTCAGAATGTAGAGATTTTTTTGATTTTCCGGATAACATTAGCAGCTGTGAGACTTAATCTCTCAAATCCAGTGTACTTAGATTATTGAATTATAATATTGACTATTTCACTCTGATGCACTGGAGTGCCTTAAATTTCAAAGTAACAGATTTCTAAATAAAATGTTTAACGAATTATTGTACCTGCGGCAGAGTCAAGAAATTATTGCCTTAGAAATTTATATCTTTCTTATGATGTACAATTTTGACAATACGATGAATTCCCACGATATTATAACTGCTGTAGGACAGCAGAGAACGAACAAGATTGAATAATTGGCAGCTAAATTTCCACTGGTTCGTCTTGGAAATTTTTTGTTTTTCACTGTTTCATGTAGCAGTACGAATAATTTAAGAGTAATGTATTTGAATAATTTCGCTCTAATAGTAAAGTTTCTTTACTCCTGATTATCTCTTAGTTAATGATTATCCAGCCCCTCTGAACAGATAATCCAGACGTCTGAAGTTAACAAAATAAGCCTCGAAGAGTTGTCTTAGTATTTATCTGTAGGAAGTACTGTAAACTCTCACTGAGTAACACTGAGGACATTTAAATTCTATTATACAATTACAACATTTGCATTTTAATTGATTAAAAAATAACGCTCAACAAATTAATTCCCATTCACTGTCTCGTCCCAAAAATTGATTTAAAAAATGCGTGTTCATGGACACAGTCTCCAGGTAATGTACAATAATCAAGGATAATGCAGTTCATCAGCGAAAATGCCTATTCAACAGCTGCTTAATACTGCTTTAATTTTTGAAACAGAAAAATTAGTTGTAATTCATTTCAATAGGTAAAATGCTAGATGAACAGTCTCAGAAATGAATGGAGATTAAATCACTTGCAGTCTGGGGACGAGGACCATGATTTATCTGCGCGATGAGAGCTGTCGTTTTCACCTCGACCATGGAAACAATCCATCATGATTGATCTCTGTTACTTGTTTTCTGGATGCACTGATGCGATTCACCAGTAGAAGGAATTGTGCAAAAATTCAGCGGTCGATTTGTAGAGGGTAGAGGCACTCTGTTTCAGCCCTGTCAAGAGGGACACTACACCCTCTTTTTGGTCCTCTTGGTTGTCCTCTTCCTCGGGCAAGTATTCGGGAAACTCGTTTGACTCTCCGTTTTCTTCGCTGGTCTGTAATCCATTTGTCGAAATAGAAATATTGGGCATTTATGTTGGAAAATTACATTTTTCATCGAATCACTTACCAGTTTAACTAAAAATTCTTGATTGTACTTATTTCTGGTAACTAATCTCGCCTCCATATTCTGAGTGTTTTCTTGAATAGCCTCAGCAATGGATCTAGCAGTAACATTAACTAAAGTCCTCATAGTGACCCTCTGATGTTCAACATCAAGAACAAGTGAAATAAGTCCCTCAATTCTAATGAGTGTAGCTTCCAGCTCTGCTCTAGTTTCCTACAAAAAAATGAAAAGCCTGTGAAGACATGCTGTGAGAGCCTCCCAACAGTTAGTGTTGCAATAAATAAAGACTCACAGGTAACAATCCGCTGACATGGAGCACAATAACGTGGGTCTTGAGTTTCTTTGGTTCAATAACTCTCCTACACCGGCTCCTCAAATTATAAATAGGTGGTTTCATCCTCTCAATATCATCCTTGACACTCTGTGCATGTTTCGCTAATTTCGGTGTGTCAATACAGTACTTGTTAATAACAGCCTCGAGTGCCTCACGGACCCCAAAAGTCGAGGTTATGTGCACGTAATTTTCAACATTTTTTGTGAATATCTCGAGAATATCCAGTGCCAACTCCACAATTTCAGCGTCAGGTACTTCCAGGACGTATGCGAGGTAAGACAGGACTGTCCTATCCTGCAACAGAATTCTTCCCATAAAAAATCCAGACGTGAGAGCAAAACAGCATTGAGGATGTTAAGAGAAACATTTTTTATCGCAATTAAATCCGTGAGGGCGGCTCATAATAAATTTACATCATAATAAATCAATGAAAATTTTAGAATTGAGAAGACTGAGGAGTATCCATTCCATTGCTGAATAATCAAAATAAAAAAGATTAAAAAACTAAAAATAGAAAGAATTTACATTCGTGGGTTGGAGACTTGACCAACCTCAAGAGTAGCCCTGTCATTTATCTAAAATAGTTCTAAATTCTCGAAAAACCTTCCAATTATGAATAAACACCTTCGATGAGACCGAAAAATCATGAATGTTTACATATGAATATAAACCCTGACCTTTAAAATAGTGTCATGGTTGGTAAAATCATCAGCAAGCTTCCTGTATGTCTCCAGGGTGGCTAGAAGCTCCTTGGAGTCCGCTGGCTCCTCACACTCCATAATGTTCGCCTCACCACAAGCTCCACAGACACATAAATCCCACACTACCCTATTTATCGAACTTTTTTACGTAAAAATTATTGAGATTACGATAGCCTCTGTCTCACTGTGTTCTCAATGTTTCTACTCTCCTCCTCAACAGCTGGGGCAACACCAGGGAAAAAAACACGCAAAAAAACTGAAAACTTAACAGCTAAAAAATCGATTCTCAGGTAGAACCGGTTCCAATCGTTTGGAAACAATTAGGGATTATTTAGGAACAAAAATTTGTTGTTTAGAAATTAATAGTTTATTAATAATTAGATATTTTATGGGGAGTATGGGGTTGGAAGGTGGTGTCTTATCAAACGTTGATCAGAATCCCTTCAACTGACCCAAAAGCATTTGTGAAGACCAAAAATATTGATTTTCTATTTTTGGGGATTTGTCATCATTTCTTAATTGACTTTCTCTCAATTTTGGCTTTAGGGACAATTAGCGCGTGCGTCAACCTTTCTATCTAACCCTTTTCTAAAATAAAAAAATTCGAAGTGTTTTAGATGGAGCCATGGGTGCTCCATCCCTTCTACAGTAGCTCGATTTTATTTATTGGTTCGTAGAACTCTTTTCAGAGAATTTCCCTTGACATTTGTTTTTCGCCCTTGAATCTTTCGGAGGGAGAGTTGTTTTCTATTTTTAGAGGCTTATGCGTTATGAAGTGAATTGGGTTATAATTTTTTTCACTTGGAACAAGTTCTTTTGAGAGGGTAAAGGCGTTGGGGTAATTGTTGCTGTATTTGATTATTGAGTTCGGAGAAATCGTAAGAATTCATCGATTACTCAATCAGTCATTGATTTTTCCAGATTGATGGGGGGATTTGGGGTGAGAGGAAGATTATCGTCTTTCTAACCTCTAGTTTATTCACGAGAAACATGTGGTGGAACAGCGGTGGCTGAGGACAATAAACTGCGTGAATTACTCGAATTTTATTGAGTGACAGAGTCCAGACGATATGGTGATGAGAGGTGGATGGATTCTGCTTAATAATGGATACATTGCAAAAAGATTTAACGATGGAATCAAGTGTTGCAGTAGGTGGTACGCATCGCTGCCGAAACTTACACCTGAGGAGGTAAACAACGGGTCAGAAATAGATTCACAATCGTTCTGGGACAATTAATCGATCGATGGAGAGTCTGATACGTGTGACCATTCGATTTTGATTAATTGCACATGTCAGGCGAATCTTTTCACTGCTGAGAGTCATGTGGTTTTTTCTTCAAGGTGACGAGAATCCTGAGGACGAATGAGTTCACACAGGAGCTGAAGGGGTCCAATTCCTTCATGTATTATGATTCTAATCAGTTGGCTTCGAATAATCCTCTAGAGGATGCCAGGGCTGAAGGACGATGTCGATTGACGAATGGTGAGTGTTATTTGGTTGTGAAAAAAAAATTCTGAGCAATTAACCCTGCGTGAAAATTTTTCTCGAGTAATATTTACCGAAAGAATTGTCATCCCCACGATTTCAGGATTACTCTTCGGAATATTTGACGGTCACGGGGGTAACTCCTGCGCCCAGGTAGTCTCGAAAAGATTACTACACTATATTTCCGCTTGCTTATTACCTCGGGAAGTCCTCGATGAGACTCTCAAACAATCGAGAACCCCCGAGCAGCTGCGAGAGCACTTGCTGGAGTGCTTTCACGATAAAACAGAGTTCGTTCCTGAGATCGATAAACTCTATGGGGAGAGTTTTCTCTCCTTCCTGGGGGAGGTTTCTGAAAAGTATGGCGACTCGGGTGGACTGGGGCCTCAGCTAGAGAAAGCCCTGGAGACGGCTTTTCTCAGCTTAGATAACGATATTTCTAGCGAGGCTCTGAAGAAAGTCAAGAGGCAAATCGATGCCAGAACTCTCTCGGTTGCTATGTCAGGAGCTGTAGCTGTCGTTGCTCATGTCGACGGGCCTCATCTTCATGTGGCTGGAGTCGGTGATTGTCAGGCAGTTCTGGGGATTTATTCAGGTATTATCGTTTTTCCTGGATATGTAAGTCTTAATGTTTTTATTCAGTGGAGGAAAGTATTCCCAGGACCACCACTTACTCAACAATATTATTAATCTGCTATTTCTCTCGAAGTGTGTTCATCCCCCAATATTATTTTTAAAAACCGTATTATTTTCTTCGCAGACGAGGAAGGGTGGTCTGCGAAAGTGCTCACCGTAGAGCACAACGCAGACAACCGCGAGGAGGTCGGGAGAATTCTCTCAGAGCACCCGGCAAGCGAGAGTCGAACGGTGATAAAAATGGAGCGCCTTCTAGGTCAATTAGCCCCCCTTCGGGCCCTCGGTGATTTTCGATACAAGTGGAGCAAGGAATTGATGAAAAAAATTGTAGTGCCATATTACGGTGAGGGAGCTATGCCCCCAAACTACCACACACCACCCTATCTGACAGCCAAGCCCCAGGTGACGTATCACAAACTCACGCCGAAGGACAAATTCCTGATAATAGCCACTGACGGCCTGTGGGATTTGCTGTCACCTCTCGAGGCAGTTCAACTCGTCGGCGAGCACATGAGTGGGAAAGTCACCCTTAACTCACTCCAGCCAACAGCCGGCATGAAATTGTCTGAGATCAATAATATGCTGGTGAAGAGGAAAGAAGGACTGAAGAAAAAACCTCTGGATGAAAATGCTGCCACGCACCTTCTCAGGAATGCCCTTGGGGGCACAGAGTGTGGGATGGATCATGCAAAGGTCTCGCAATTCTTAACGTTACCAAGTGAAGTCGTTCGTATTTTTCGGGACGACATTTCCATTACTGTTGGATACACTGATACCGATTTTTTGAAAAATTGTTCGTTGTAGAATAAAATCGGGGACTTGTTCAATTGAGATTTTGCATGAGAAATTCTCCCGGATATGAAAGTTCAATGAAAAATATTCAATACAATTTTTAATGTTTTTTTTTTTAATGATGAACGATTGGCGAATGAACTTGATTGTTTGTACGATAAGAAATCATGCAACAGCCCAACGATCGAGGGGTGAAACGACACGAGTTCAATGTCCTTTTGTTCGTATACTATAAAATAATTCTTAAATAATTAATTTTTAATACTTACCAAAAACACTTGAGTCAGTGGACGTTGACTTGCTTCGTTTCTTCGCCTCGGTTCAATATTTTTTAGCTCACCACAAATTCCCAGAAATGAGAATGCCTGATTTGTTGATTAACGAGTCTTTCAAACATGTTTGATTTCTGTACATATTTATTACTGTAAGCTTTATTGAACATGCCATGTATCGACATGCCACGTTTATTCGGGATATCATAAAAATTTACATTGGAGAACAGTGGTGAATTTATTCTAGTGTGTCACAGATAAATATACATATACAATGCAATTTCAATTTTTCATTTAATTATAAAGTAGAATTGTTAAACATGGATAATAGATTTTTTCCACTCGTGAGACTTGTCTTCCTCTTGGGGCGAAATAAATATGCACGAAATTGAACTCAGCTTTTCTAGATTCAAGATTATCACATTTACAAATAGTATTATGATCTGTTCGATTCAGCTTATGTGTTAGGATTGCCTAAGAAATTTTATTCCCTTATCTTTCAAGAGATAGTTAATTAAATCATCAGGCAAACAGGGAGCAGAAAGAGGATAAAAAAAATTCGGGCATTTAATTAATCCAAGAGTTTTTCTTAGAATTTTCACTTTAGATAAAAAATAAGAATCTTCTTAAGGCGAGATAACTGGGTGGCATATAAAAAATATATATCGCCGAAGCGTTCAACCTTCCTGGCCGAAGTCCTCCCTGAATTTTTCTAGTTGTGTTATGTCTTCCTGATTGACAGTTGGACGGGTTGTGGCGAGAGCTTTCAGCAAGTGTTTCTGCAACAGAAAATAAAATGCATTTTACTATTAACGTCATCAATGAAGCCTCAACAAATAATTGAATGGGGTTCAAATAGAGGAAATGGTTCTCACGGGCATTGCAATAATTAAAAAAACAATAAAATTACCATCGTGACAGGTGCCTCGAAAAGTTCATCGCTCTTGACATCAGTCCAGCTCATTTCGATGGCCCCTGGATCCCCAGGAGAGCAAGGAGTCAGCAGATTATCGACAATGACCGAAGGATCTTTAGGGGACGGTCCACTGACTTTCTTGAAATGTGTAGCGCTCTGTACAAGTCTGATGGGCTCCATGAGAGCCTCGCGAACAATGACTCGAATGTCATCTCCAGAGTATCCATCAGAATCAGCAGCCAACTGCTTGAAGTCCTCCTCCGTCAGTGTGTGGGCATTCTGCCTCAGATGGAGTTTGAACATGGCGGCTCGGGCTATCTCATCAGGCAGAGGAATATGAATACGTTTCTCAAATCGTCTCCTGATAGCTGCATCGAGAACCCAGGGAGTGTTGGTGGCCCCCAGCACCAGAATTCCATCGTTATCACTGCCAACGCCCTGCATCTGCACCAGAAACTGAGTCTTGATTCTTCTCTCAGAGTCAGACTCATTGTCACTCCTAGACGAGCACAATGAGTCAATTTCATCGATGAAGATGATGCTGGGTTTCCTCTGCCTCGCAAGGTCAAACAGATTCTTGATGAGTTTGGCGGATTCCCCCTGCCATTTGCTGACTAAATCCGAGGAAGAGACTGACAAGAAGGTTGAATTACCCGCCTCTGTGGCGACAGCCTTGGCAAGATAAGACTTGCCAGTCCCAGGAAGGCCGAACAGTAGAATTCCCCTCCATGGCATTCTTTTGCCTTTGAACAAGTGGGGAAACTGAATAGGGAGAATAACAGCCTCCTTCAGGGCATCTTTGGCTGACTCCAGGCCAGCAACATCACTCCACTTGACGTTGGGCTTCTCCACCACTATTGCTCCCTCCAGCATGTGCTGGAGCTTCTTCTTCTCGGGATCAATCTCCGAGTCACTGTCACCGCTGTCACTCTTCTTGTCCTCTTTGGCGCCTTCCTCACCCGTTGCCACGGGCTTCTTCTTCCCTTTCTTCAGATAGGCTTTTAGCTTTTCCGCCCTGTCGAGGTACTGCTGACATTTCTGTCGTATACTGTCTTTCGCACGCTCGCCCTGGGCTTCATCTAGAGATAGGATTTTATTATTCGGTGGAATTTACCAGAATTGATTTTTAGGTTAAACATTTTACAGAGGAATGTCGGAATTTCAACTGCCCTTCATTGGAACCACAATGAAATTGCCTAACAAATTAGTGTCATGAAATTTGACATTTATGACAAGCAAAAGCCTGACTCAAATAGATATCCTGAAACCCTCTGAATAAAAGCAAAAGTAATTAATGATGACTAACACTTGATGGAATGAAGGAAGTACTCGACTCCGTGCTCGTAATACTTCAATGCCTCCTCATAATTCTTCTTCTTATCCTCTTCCGTAGCTTTTGTGACCAAATCAATGGCTTTCTGTGTTATAGAACAAAACAAAATAAAACTTCAGCGATAAGAGACACAAAGAGAAAATCTCTAGGAACTCCAACTCAAAATAATACTGATAAATACCTGTAGTATCGTGCCACCGGCCATGTTACAATGTTATTTTATAAAAAACCTGTGATCACACTTCACTATTGCAACTCAGAAACACATTAAGGTATTTGATGGGGAGGTCGGAGTACCTCTAGAAAGGCCAGCTTGCGGAGGGGGTTAATTAGGATCACTGACTCTTGATCGATGTATTTTTGCGATTATTTGGCGCACACACACGCAATAATTATTATCTGTGGGCGAACTACTGGGGTTAAAACATTATTGGTGTTTTTCTGTCAAACGAATGATCTTCGGAAAACGACAAAATGGTAGACTTCAATAATTACGAGTGGATCAACCTTGGGCCGGATTTTCAAGGACTTCAAGACAACTTTCAGGATTATCCGTAAGATGGCTGCGGAGCTCTTTTCCATGAAGTTTCCATCGAATAGTTGTGTTATTTATGTTGGCTCATTATCGCAGAGTGTAACGCGAATATTCTCACATTCCCTTTTTCGTTTTTTGCGTTTTTCTCGGCTCCTGGGCCCCCTAAAGTTACAAACCCCCCATTGTAATGCCTTACCGACAGGCACGTTCTTCATCGTAGCTCATGCACCACCGCTACGAAATTTTCCGGGTGAAGCCGCTCCATAAGCGTCAACAATCCCCGTGTAACCTCTGCCTATCAACTCGAATACATTGGCGGGAAATAATTGTTTACACACTTGTTATCACCTGAAAATTGCAAACATTTTTGGAAATATCAACTTGTGGGCCGAGTAGTGTTGCTTGATTTCACCGAATCAACCGAAATGTAAGTACTGCTTTTTATTCGTTGGATACTCGGTTTGCAGATCTCGGCGGTTACATAACCTATTTTCAGTTGGAAGTTCCATTGTTTATGTCGTTATGCAGGCATTGAATCTCGTCTTTATTCATATTTATCCGTTTCATCGTGGAAAATCATGCGTTTCACATTTGTCCTGAGATTTTTCAGACCTAATCGTCCATTTGTTTTCATCAACTCATAATCTTGAGCTGTGGAAAACCACTTTTCCTCTCGCTTTGTCGAATAATTCGCTTGCAAAGTGATATTAATGTTTGTGTGTCATATACGAGTGCTCGCAGCACTCAATTGTTGTTCCCGGCTTCACCCAGGTCGATCAGACTCGTGTGTTGTTTCATTCGTCGACCCCCCAATGTCAGCCAAATATTTTGCAATGGAAAATGTCATGAGGAGTAAGAAATATTTCCCCTCAGATGGCTGAGAAATTGGAGGACCTTAATCTTCCCAACGCCGTCGTGACCCGAATCATCAAGGAAGCCCTTCCAGATGGTGTCACAGTAGGGAAAGAGGCCAGAGTGGCAGTCGCCAAAGCCGCCTCGATATTCATCCTCTACCTGACGACAGCAGCCAACACAATTGCCAAGAAGGGCAACCGGAAGACGATAAGTGGGCCCGATGTCCTCCAGGCCATGGAGGACATCGAGTTCGACCGGTTCATCGAGCCCCTGAAGGAGGCTCTCGAGAATTTCAAGAAGTCCCAGAGGGAGAAGAAAGATGCCAATTCGAAGAAGAAACAGCAGAGGAAAGAAGACGATGATGGCAACGACATGGTCGAGGATGACTGAACATCTTATTCATTCACTTTTGGAGTTTAAATATTAACCATTAAGATTTAAGTTTTATACATATTTGTAAGGAATTGAAATTAAATTATTTCATAAAATTTATTGTGCCACCATTTTTTTCTCGTTTCCATTAAGTAATTAGATAAAATAGTTCAGAAATTAAAGGTCTAGATAAAAAAAAGCCACAACGCCTTTGAGGACGAATAAAAATCTTTTTAATTCACTTTCGAATTTTAAACATTATGATTAAAGTTTTATACATATTTATAAACAATGGAAATTAAATAATTCCACGAAGTTGTTGAGTTCTAGGGGTTTCATTATTAAAGATAAGGAGATAAGTTTATGATATTGGATTGAATTCTTCAAACAACAAAATTAAAATAATTTCAATGAATTCAATCAACGAATTTTTCATAAATTTAATTTTTCCATGCGCTTTCACTCGTTAATTTTTCTTTAATTTTATGCTCATCCTTATCTCCTCATTTATCACCTACGAGTTGAACTTCAGTATCCGGAATTGATATTAAACGTGCTAAATTCTCTGCCTCTACTATTCTGTATAATAATCCCATAAAATGAACAATAGGCACATGATAACAAAGTCAGTACCTCATTCGGCTCGTAAACACGTGGAAGCAGTATACAATTCGTGTAAAATTCTCGATATTGGAAAACTGTACTGGACAATTCTAGCAAAAAATGAGGTAATTCATATACAATGGTATAAAATTCACACGTGACAATAATGCGGTAAATCCTTATCGTCTCCACATTTTCAATTACCTAATCGTAATGAAAAGCCAACGGGGCATGGATCCCCAAGCAATTCAACGGTGAAGCGTGACGAAGTGGGATTTGAAAAAAAAATGATCAATTAATTCACATTTCAAGGCTTTATGACTGGAATTTTGCGCTGTATAGAGCCGCGGCACATAGGGCATTCGGTTGTTACCAGGCTTGAGCATGTTGCACAGCAACATAAGTGCCCACATGGCAGAAAAATCACTTCGCACTGAAATTAAAATATTAAAATAATTCGTTAATATTACGGAATTCATAATTGAACGTTTGATAATAAAATTAGCACAAATGAGGTAAATACGAACGTTCCTTTCTCATCGTTCGAAGGGAAAATAAACTCAGACAGTAATTCTAATGACTCACCTGTGAATCCATACAGATTACACACTCAGTCGTATCAATACTGGATGTAGTCTTCGCGAGGGTATTCGTACTGCTGGTGGAAGGCTCATCGAGAGGTGCTAAAGGCACAGACGATTCCACCTCATTCATTTTCATCTCCGCCAGATAATTCTCAGCAGCGAGTATCACAGCTCGTCTGTCGTTTTCCTCGTGAATACCAATCTAAAATAAAAACAAACGGTTCCACTTGAGCGCTCTCAAGGTCGCCATTGAATTTATCAATAAATCAGAGAGAAAAAAAAATTTTTTTCACCTCTTCCAATTGCTGGTGATCGACGTGAGGTAGCATTGAAGGCAGGGATGCTAGGAATGGTAGGCAGTGTAAAGCCCCAGCGATGGCTACATGCTTCACTAGGGTCGGCTCCAGGCCCTCGAGGAGACCCTGGGGTCGCTGGTTCATCAGGGATTGGTACTGCAGCAGCCAGAATAAACTATCTCTTCGCGTTTCCCTCTGCTGTTCAATTTGCTTTATCGTCTCTAGGAGCTCTTCACGACGTTTCTCTTGTTGCTGGAGAAGACTCTCCAGAATTCCACTTAAAATTACTCGCCTCTGAGCAATATCATTGATTTGTTCATTAATCTTCAGTTTCTTCCTCTCAAGTTCAATATTAGTCAAGACGAGTAACTGCGACTGGACAAGATTGACTTGTTGAACGATGCTCCACGATCTGGCATCACTCCTCTCCAAAAGTGCTGCGAGAGCTGCTTTCTGGAGAACCTCGTCCTTTCTAAGCCTCTCCAGAAGCTCCTCACGATCTCTCCTCTGATCCTTAGCAACTGACGCCAGGTGCTCATTGTTTCTCAACTCGAGACTGAGCAACGACTGGGCGTTACACTCTCGAAATTTCGTGTACTCCTCGATCTTCCTCTGGTTCAAGAGCTCTTTCTCCAGTAGTTCCTCCATTGCAATGAGAGTCTCTCGCGTCCTGCAACTAGATTGATCCGAGTGACACTGTGCCAGCAGCTCCAGCTCCTCTTTAATCTCCCGTTCGTGTAATTCCGCCTGAGCCTGTCTCTCAGTTTCTGAGCTCCTCAGGAATTCTTTGATAAGATTATCAGCCACTTTCTCAGCGTCAGAAATCCCTGAAAGCAATCTGATCCTATTGACTTCCCTCTCCTGTTGGACCCTCTCGATTTGTTCTGCCAATATCGACTGCTGGAGGGCCAAATCCTCTAGTAATTTATTTTTCTGGCCTTTGTACATCGATCGCACCCCGATTTCATACTCCTCTTGCTCCCTGATCTTTCTCTGGACTTCTAATATCGCATTCCGTCTTCTTTCCTGAGAGATAATAACTCTTTAGATTTTTTCGGTGAGTTTCACCCAGTTCAGCAGATGATTGCGGACAGTTGGTGCCTCAGGTTATTGTTTTGTTAGTGATTCATTGGAAGTTATTAATTAACCACGGTATGCAGGAAAAAATAATGAGATAACATAACATGGGCTGCCAACTGGACGAAACCTGAGCAGACTAATGCCGGGAGGGGAAAGAAGCATAGATGATAAAATGAAATGATTACGATAAATTTATGATTGTGATCACGTGCCTTTTCTCTTTCTAGCTTCGTTAATGTTGCCTAAATAAACAAAAAAGTTGATAAATAAAAATGGTGATCACAACAGTGATTATTATTAATATTCAATATTAATTTGGTGACAGAATGGAATAAGGCAAATCAACAACTCGTTCATGAATATAAAAAATTGAAAAATCTTTTTCTCTTTTCTTCAACTCCTTTATTCCATTCCTTTCACCACTACCATTCAAATCACAACCAAACCTGTATGTCTTCGTCTCTCTTGGCATCCTTATTCTCAGGGCTCTCAGATTTCAACCTCGCCATCTTCATCTCAGCATCCAGAAACTCATCCCTGGCTCTGCCATCCAATCCCAGCTCGTGAGCCAGGAAAGCAACGATTGCTATCGCTCCACCCTGTGTGACATAATCTGGAGGATAATTTAGAGTCAATCCTTCGAGATTGACATGCACCAGGCTTAGGGCGAACGCCAGAGATTTTGGCAGTTGCTTTATTCCCTGGTTATTGCTGATGTCAAGGATATTCAAGGTCTTCAAATTTCCCATTGTTTCTGGCAATGATTTCAGTTTGTTGTTTGAGAGGTTCAATTTGATGAGCTTGGGGAGCTCTGTTAGCTCCTCTGGTAGTTTTCTGAGGCCATTGTTTTGGAGATACAATTCCTGGGAAATAGAGATCAGTAAACATTCGGAATAAGTATTGCACCTCAGGGGTTTTTTGTTTACCTCGAGAGACGTGAGAGATCGAATTTCCGAGGGTAAACTGGTGAATTCATTATCACTGAGGTCAAGGACAGTGAGAAGTGAGAGATCACTGAGAGCACCACCTCCTGTCAACGACGACAGACGGTTTTTTTCAAGTTTTAATTCCTTTTTCCTGAATACCTTACACAACGAGTACACCCCTGATGGAACATTCTTCAATCCACAGTCGGAAACATCGAAAATTGGCTCCGGTGTCTCTCTAGCCTGTAATTAATCATGAAATTATTTAGCACGCATGTTCTTTAATTAATAAATTGTCGTGTGATAATTTTAATTTACGTACTAGATACAATTTATGCTCCAAACGCGCCTTGTAATCCACGTTACCCTTAGTCCCATGTTTCCTAAACGACATTATCGTACTGGTGTCATGACAGTGGTTGGTCGTCCAAGAATGCGATCATCTCGGATAATATTTGTATATTGTTATCATGATTCTTTGAATATCACCAGTCAACACATTGTTTATCGGATTTTGTCACTGGGGACATTGTCAAGTGACTCATTATCTCAATGTCATGGCAATTTATAACGGAATTCGCAGGCAGCGTTACTACGGTAATTCCAGGAATTATTTCAATTTCGCACACAATTCGATGTAGTGTTGAATTCCTGATAAACAAAGAGCTTTTGCAGATCTACCGAATGAACGAAGGTACCTCAGAATTCTTAATACATTTAATCCAATTCGGAAAAATGATTATATTTAATTGAATTTCCCGGAGGCAATCGTCTAGCCTAACAAAATCAGAAAGAGTGGCAATTGTCCAACAAACAATTTCATTATAATTAATTGCAGTTGCATGGGAAACATTTAAGGGGCCATGCAACATGGACAGAAGTCTCCACGAGAGTAAATCAGTCAACTAAATTCTGCTCTACGATGAACAATCGTTGAATTAAAATCTTATGTTCGGATGGCAACTAACCTCCCAGGTTAGCCCCCTGAAAACCCCTTTCACGATGAAGAACATGATGACAGTTGGAGGGAATACACATTTAGAAAACCCTTGTGTACCCAAAAACACGAAAATTTTATTCATCCACCAAAAATAAGTCCTCAAAAATTTTTCTCTTCATTAGTAAAATCAATTCTCTACAAAAGATATAGTTTAACAATTATGAGTAATATCAATCGGAGTTGGAAATTATTGGCATTATGTCAGAGCCAGTTTTCTAGGTCGTCGTCAGTTATATGAATCCTCTATCAGAATATAACAGGCACTACTCAGTCACTGGGGGGTGGCTCACCCTCCCGCGACCCTTTCTGCTAGGCTGGCTCTCTTTTTCGTAACCTGTACTCTGTCGGTGTCAACATGCCCCTGAAAACATCAGGAAAATCTTCATCTTTATTCCGTTGATTCCCTGAGGATTCCCTGAACGTTTTTAACGTCGAAACATGAATTTTTCCATAATTTACACTCAATATTTCTCTCTAATGGCATAGTCACCTCAAAACAGTATCAAAAGACACGCAAACGCCCTTGTCACACATTCTTCTATAAAGATGCCAGCACTCCTTCTCCTTAGTAGTCCTGAGAAGTGGCTCGACATTCTCAACATCCAGCTCGACAGTCTCAATATCCACGGAGGTCATCCTGAAGCCATCCCCCTCGATTATCTTCGTTACAGACCTCTGCAGGGCCACCCCATTGACCTCACTCCCAATTCTGCACTCTCCATTCTCCCTGATCTCCTTGGACTCCTTGGTCTCCATCTGCACTGCACTCGATCTGCTTTCCTCACTGGAACTGAACCATCAAAGGCCAAATTTAAACGTCAAGTTCAATCATTTCAACATCACGATAATCCTCTCATTATCATCCATCTCCACCCCCTAACAGAAGGAACAAATTGAAATGACAGTTGACACCCCAGCATGTAAATACAGCTATAGGGGTCTCAATTTCTGCAAATGTGTTGACTCAGCATGAATCCATCTAAATGGTGATATATACGTCAGTCTTAAGCTCGGGCACTAGATGGTACCGACGACGAACCACCCCAGTATCAGATATGTGTGCCCTCCTTTGGCCTAGTCCCTCCACCCCTTTCCCACCCTCTAGGGAAAAAAATCTAGTCCTTCTCTTGACTCTCCCCGATATAATAAATCTCAGGGAAATCGAAATTGGTTCGTGCCCACGAATATCAGTGGGAAGTGGGTATTGTACGAGCTAGAGAGCAAATGGAGTTGTGACTCGCTTCTGTTCTTATTTTGTTAAAAAGGGAGAAGAAAAAACGACTCGTGGTTATGAACATTTAACTGCCTCTTATTTTTTTTTATCTTTGCTCTTTTTACAGTGTAATGATGCCAAGTTCTCGGGGATTGGAAATGAAGGTCGAGGTACATTTATTAGTTTATCTTTTCTCGTCAAGCACGAAGAGGCCTCCAGAGTTGAAATAATATTGACATTGGATTTTAATCAATCGAGGACTGGGGAAGTTGTCTAGGCAGGAGATTTAATGGATATTCTATTATTTCAATAGAATCAAGACCCTAATGAACTCACTCTGTTCTCGCTGGGACACTTTTCGTCCTCTGAAGTACCAGTTTCCTTTTCTTATCCTGTGTATCACCAATCGGTACCACGAGACATCGTTTTTCGCGATCAGTGAGGGCCTGGTTGGCATCAGCAGAGGCCTCCCAGTACCTGGGAGACGACGGGATCTCCAGATTTGTGGAGATGTCCTGCCAGGCTGTCCTTGTCTCGTCCCCGGGGGGACGCATCATTGGCTGGGGCAGAATAATCTTCGGCTGCATCTCCGGGAGGGACTTCCGGTCTGCGCTGCGCGGTCGCAGGTGCAGCTCACCTTCTATGGAGTCCTGCTGGAATGAAACTGATTCAACACCCAGGTCGTTAGCATTTTTTAAAATTCCTCGTGTGTCTGTTCGATTGTTGCTTTTCGTACGAAGCACACATGCGACCGTGAACGCTTGAGATAACTCACGGGACGCGGGTGATCGCGTGTCTCTAGTCTAGTCTAATTAGTTGAGATGCCGTGCAAGCCTCTTGACTATCAGATACCACTGGGCGTCATTGTGACAGGACATGCATCTGCCCATTCTCAATTAAAATGTTCTCACACATTTGGGGGGGGTATTAAAGTCGGATGGAAGAATGTAATGAAGTAATTAGGACTGGCAATGAACCATTAACTCGAAGAGTTTCTTCTAAACTCAAAATTTTTATCTATTAAACGTGATCAGGAAGAAATCGTAAAAAATTAAGAAAAAATTCCTGCGTGAGGACGATCTAAAAGGGATAATTTTTCGATTGAACACAATTATTGCTATCAGAAGCGCAAAGATCTAAAGAACTTCTCGTTACTTCATTGATGTCAAAGAAAAGGGCTACCAGTATCCCACTAAACTCTCTTACCAGACTTCATGACCCTCCTGGGCATCAATCCATTACTCCCACAATTATCCAAATTCCCAGTACTTAAATTTCCCACGCTCATCATCATCGGCGAACAGCCTTTGATAATTGGATTTGTGGACAAATGATTCCTCAATTGACGAACGAGTTTGTCATCCCTCGGAGAATTTTTCTCAACCTCGCTGTCACTGTCCGCATCACTGACTAGTGACACCATAGTGACAACATCGGGATTTGCTTTGGATAACTCACTCTTTCGTCCAGTCTCATCGACCCTTCGTTTCCCATTTCTCGATCTTTTTTTGTTACCAATAGTCTTGTGTTTTTCGGCCGGTGGTGATACGACGCTGGCCAAGTTTTTTGAGTCATCCCGGGGACTTGTGAGCGCCGAGGATTTACCCTGGCTCACGGAGTCCTTCCGTTCGAGCTTGAAGGGAATCAGGGGATTGTTCGAGTCCCGGGTTTTGCTCATCTTCGGGGTATCGATGATGATGTTGACTCTGGGACGAAGTGGAGGATTGCCAGGGCTTGAGGGGTGTCCTCGACGCTGTAGGGGAGGTGCTGAATTCGTCCTCTTGGCTCTGACGTCGATCACCGATCTCTCCTTCATGTCTTTGATCACTGGAGATACTAGAGTGCTCTTCTGAACTGGTCCATTAAAAGCCACATTCGTCCCACTCTGGAAACTCGCGCGTTTCGTTCTCGCGTCCGCTGCCAGACTGATCTTGACTTCCTTATCGTTCCCTGTGGTAGAGCCCCTGAGTTTCCCCCGATCTGGCTGATCGTCTGGACTATTCTCCACCTCGGATTCATTCCCATCGAGCCTTGCGGCTCTGCCTTCTCGGTCGTCCTCGGCAGGCTTCGGCTCGGCGCTGGACGTTGACAATCTTGAGTCACATCGGTCATCAGTCGTAGTGTCATGAGCGAGGAAGATGTCGATGTTGGATTTATTCGCCTCCCGCTGCTTCCATGCCAGCCGCAAACGCTCGGCGAGCTCCTGTCTCGAGTACAAAATGGCAGCTTTGTCAGCGGCGATCACCGAGGAAGCGGCGAATGGGGTCCTTCCTGATTTACTCGCCGATGTTGTGCCTATTCGAGAGGCAATCACCTCTACTTTTGGACTGTCCTCCATCTGAGAACTCCAGGCGATTCTCACTTTGGGTCGATCCATCGAGCCCCAATTATTCTTATCCCGTCTCGGCTTCACCGGCTGATCCGAGTGGCAGATGTTTGGCCGATTATCATCCGCCGATCTCTGTCGTCTCACCTGCGACCTCTTAGGAGGCTGCTGCAGGGAAAGCTGCCTCGTTGGCTGTCTCGACATCCTTCAATTTCTCCCCTCACTAATTTATTTTGCACATCGTTTCCACCTGAAAACTGGATGTCTCCTTTACTGCTTTCAAGTTCAGGAGAAGCGTGATCGGTGCCCGTCGGCAGACGCCGGCTGACTGACTCCATCCATTGCCCTCAGCCGAATAGAGTCCGCTCGCAAAAGCATCCATAGTAATACAGGGGTATCTCATACCTTTAAACATTAACTCTCCCCCTGATTTGCCCCTTCTTCCTCAGACCCCCTCGTAACTCCAGTCACCCGTTATTGATCAAAACTTTGCCTATCATCTGACAGCTTGTTGTCCGCAGTTACCATGGAAGTTAAACTACCCCCTCAGGCCGATCATTTGAATTCGTTGAACCTGGCACACATACAGACAACTATCGCATTCAACTTCCAAGTTTTAAGTGCCGGATATTTTTTTTTTGTTTCTACGTCGGAGGGGGAAAAGTTTTGGAACTTTGAAATGCTTGTATTTGGAATCCAGCCACGTGGCTCTATCATCTGGGGGGGGGGGGTAATTACTCCTCTCGGGATCGGTTGGATTGACTTGATTTCGTGTTTTTTTTTTCAGCTCAATTTTTTATCGAGAACTTGGCAATTTGACGCGGTGCCAGACAGCAAATTGCCTTCAATGTACTGAGCGAAAAATTCATTAAACATTCAGGGCGTCTTCTATTTCGGTAAATGTCCAGGAACTGGATTATGTTTCAGAGGGAGGGATGACGGAGGGCACTTCTATGGGCGATCAGTTCGCCTTCGACGATGACCTGGACATATCCATCGATTCCAATCCTGAGAATCTCAGTAAAGAAGACAAAGCCAGAAAACTAATCAGGGAGACTTTAACCACATGCACTATTGATGACTTGGAGAAGAGACTTCTGAATGTTGCGTGTCCTCTTCTCAAGGAGAACATCATCGAAATTATCGATCAGATAGAGGCAAAACTCGGTGAGGACAGGGGTAAGAGCCCAAGACTTTTTGACGACCTCTTCATCAAGTGTCAGAGTGCACTTGAACCCTGGAATGAATTGCTGAGTCACGTGGAGAAATTGGGAAAGTCCTGTGACCCCAGTAGATTGGCTAGTTTGATCGATACCTTCCCGAGTGTAGTCATCAAGATATCTGGCCACTGCAAGAGCAAGAGACATCAGTATCCCAAGGAGCATCTGCCGCAATTGCTCTCCGATGCCTTCCGGAAGTCCTGCGTCAACGTCCGGCTCTTCTGCAATCTCCTAACATCAATGTCCGTCTCACCACAGAATGACGTGGAAGTGCTCAAAAAAATTATTTCATCGATCGGTGAGATCGCGAGGCTGTCGACGTACGATCTCGTGACGATGGGCCAGTGCTGGAGGGTTTTTATGAAGCTGGTAGTCGTCCACAAGGATATCTTCATCAAGGGGAACTCGATGGACTCTGTCAGGAGTCACTTCAATCACTTAATGATCATCATTAACTCTCTGTATAATAATATAATAAAATCGTCTGGAGAACTCTTCGAGAAGCGAGCAAAATGCACGGTCTTCCTTCTGACGATCCTAGATCGTCTTCACTCAGTCTTCGTGAATTATCCCCCGGGGGAAGACTTCCTCAGGGAAATGATTCCGAACTTGATTATTTTGTCCGCAAATCATTTGATGTGCACGGGAGCTAAACTCAAGGACGACGAGAAAGGAATTTACAAGGCGAGAGCCAGAATCATCACTTCGAATTTTGCTGAATCTATACTGAGGCACTACACAAGTATCGATACCTTCTGGAAAATGTTCCTGGCGGAATTCGAAGAGGTGAAGAAGAAAGAAGATCTGAAATACTCGATTGGTTATCACTCGATTCTTCTGTCGACAAGTGATACGTGGAAACCTGCAAGTCTGTTCTTTCAAATTGTCATTGAGAATATTAATAATCTCCAGGAGGAGATACTGATCGGATCCTTGGAGGTTCAAGCGTTGAATGGGGAACCCCAAAGTGTTTATAGATCGACTTTAGCAGTTCTGGTGGATTTTCTCATTCGAAACATCGAGGATTTCGAGGTCTACGAGATGATCGTTATGAGGAATCTGATGAAGGAGAGTCTGTGGCCTTCTCTGATGGCTCATGATGTCCTGCAGAAGCTTTATAGGTCCTCCAGTGAGGACCTCTTAGAGATCCACATTCGGGAGTTCGTGGGGGCCTACGAGGTCCTGAAGGACCGCGATGACAGCCTCGTGGGGGTTATTTTGGGGAGAATGATTGTCGATACGTACGAACTGCTCAGCAGTGAGGGAAAAGAGAGGGTTCTGAGGAGTTGGAAGGGCTCGGGGAGTCTTCGGTTGATACTGGAAAGTGGATCATCCGACGAGTCTATCCGGGCCAAGCAGGTGGCCTTGTACAGGAAAATTACAGCTGTCGAGTCAGTCAATAGTCTTCCAGAAGTTATTGCGGATCTACGTCGGCAACCGACTGTTAAGAATTGGAGTCGCATGGTATGTTAATGGATTTTGTTCTTGATGAGTCCATTTCAATTTATTTGAGTTTTTATGTCGCTATTCGGGAGGGGAAACTAAGTTGTTTAGAAGTGACAGACGAAGTAATATGAACTATTGGAGAAACAAAGGTCTCAAATTGTATAGGATAGAATCAATTTAAAATGACAGAATTTTCATTTATATAATGAAAAAACTTTTTAATTGATTTTTTCATTTATAAGGTGGAAATACTGAAATTGATGGCAATCCTGAGGGAACAGATTGACCGTAGTATGACTGAGAAATTATGTGAAATTTCTGCATTCATTATGAATGCAGTGGAAGAGTCCTCTGGATGGAGGAGAAGAATGCTCTTGCACGTGATGCTCCTGCTCTTCGATTGTGCTAGGATCAACGCTGAAGATCAGACGTTCAATTGGTCTCTGATTTCGGTAATAAAAAAACCCAAAAATTACCGAGAGTTCTTAAAACTGTTTAAAATCTGTTCTGTTAGGTATTATTCTCCCGAGTTTCGCACAGTTCGGACCTTCCCCAAGACTTCCTCATAAAGCTGTGTCATTATCTGTCAGCAAACGCCCACCGATTGAACTGCGCCAGTGAAGACAACGTTCCGGTGCTCTCGAATTTATTTTGCAATCTGTTAGAGCACAAGAGTGCTTTCGTTCGTCAGGAGGCCCTCGAGGCTTACGATCACGTCGTTGAAACATGTGGAAATGACGATCTAGTCAGGAAGATCACGAGGATCATTGCACAGCGTCCCAGACTTCGTGAAATAGTACCCGCGTACTTGAAGAAGGAACCGTTAGAGGAAATTCCTTCCATCATCGACTACTTGAAGACTCTCTCCAGAAAGACAATGAAATTCGCTGGGATACACCCCCACCAGTGTCGAGATGAAGAAGAGGAGGCTGAACACGATGATAAACGATTCAAAGCCAACCACGACGACTTGGAGGCAAAAGCAGAGGATGTTTGTGAGAACTTGATGATTCTGGTGGGTGAGAGAAGGGATTTGGATCCCAGGTTGCTTGAGAAGTTAAACAATGCCTGTCGAACATTTTTGAAGGAATAGAAAACAATAATAGTATTTTTTTATGATTGTATTATCATTAAAACATATATCAGACACTTTTGAATAAAAATTTCGGAATTAAATCACAAATTGGAATTTTACCCCCACGTTACATCCTATGTCGATAGCCAACTATTGATTGCCTTTCCCCAAATGAACTGATTATATCGTATCTACGAGCTTTATGCCCGTCTGTACTGAGCTTAAAATGTTGCGCTGATTTTTCATTTATTTATAAATAAATAAGGACCTGCAGATACCCTATGAGCATGAGAGCTCCATTTATGACACATAGATGTCACTACTGTTATGGCAGTATTAAATTAGTATTAAATAGTTTTCAATATGGCTTGTTTATAATAATTGAAGAAATACATTCTCACATGATTGAGTGGATTTTTATATTTTTTTAAATGATGGACCCATGGGACGGGTCCTCCCCCCCCCTCGCGTTTATTTACATCGATCAGCTGTTCTCTCAGTGTGTGCTTGCAACGACACTTCGCGACATAAACAACCGTTCATTAATTTTCACGTTAAATTAATTGAAAATGAGTGGTGGCATCGTTCCCAGTAAATCAACGGTCTACGTATCAAATTTGCCGTTCTCCCTGACTAATAATGATATTCACAAGCTTTTGGAGCACCACGGAAAGATAGTAAAGTACGAAACTACGTGCACATAATTAATAAATAATATTATTACACAGTTGAAGATGTTTTAAACATTCACATGAGGCAGGATAATGAAAGAAATAATTTGATTCAATTCCAGGGTAACAGTTTTGAAAGATAAAAAAACTCGAAGAAGCAAAGGAGTAGCTTTTGTATTGTTCCTGAAACCAGAAGATGCAGTGACATGTGTTCATAATTTGGACAACACTGAGGTATTCTCCAAAATTAAAATAAATAAATAGAAAGAACAAACAAATACAAACGTCGAAGGAATAATGGGAAATAATTTATTGTTGCAGTTGGGTGGACGAACGATTAAAAGTTCGATAGCAGCGGACAACGGTCGCAGTACAGAATTCATTCGACGGAGAGAGTACCCTGACAAGTCTCAATGCTGGGAGTGCGGTGAAGAGGGCCACCTCTCGTACAAATGCAGCCACAACACTTTGGGACCCAGGACCCCACCCCCGAAGAAGACTCGAGTGAGAAAGAGAAGTAAAGCTGGGGGCGAACCCTCGGGCACTAGTTACTATGACTCCGACAGCGACGAGGGAGCGAGAAACCCCAGAGGCGCCCCAAGAGTTGATTCCCCTAAAGTCACCGATGACGTGGATACAGAGACCCTTAGTGCTGCCATAAGGCACGAACAGGAGCTGCTGGAGCTCGAGAAATACAGGTACAAAGTAGCCACAGGACAATACGACGAGAATAATCAACAGGACTCGAAGCCCAGGAAGAGATTCAAGAAGAACGAGTACTTCAGCGACGAAGAGGAGCTGAGTGATTAACTCCAAATGAGTAGAAATAAGTCTATCTGTATTCTGTGATAAAATTATTTAAAAAAGTATAAAATATATTGTCATAGAGCCATAAAAATTCAACTTTTTTATGAAAAAAAAAATAGAACGTACAATTATTTACAGAAAAAACGAACAATTGGGTCACGACGGAGTTATGTTAGATAAATTACAATTCGTGAGGAATTATTAAAGCTTCGTCTTGTATATTTTTATATTCTTCATTCTCCTCTTGTGGGAACTCATGCCGAAGTTCTCGGGTTCTGTCGACGTGTCTGGTTTGTCTTTCAAGGCACTTTTAGGTGTAAAAAGTCTAGGAGTCGATGGGACTGTCTCACCTGAGGATGCTTTCTCTAGGGCAATTGTCGAGGTGATCAGGGTTAAGGCTTCTCCTGAAGAAAAATTAAATTAAAGTCATTTCCAATGTGTAGTTTACATAATGTATAATAATAAACACTTACGTTCATTCGCATGCAGTGCAAATCCCTGTATCATCGGCACTTGTTGCATAAAAAGTTGAAAAAGATCATCCACATCAGTAGCTCTGACGATAAAGTCTGGATCGCGTTTTGCCAAAAAACTCAAAAAACGAATTCCACTTTTGAGTGCACTGAACTGTCTTCTCTTGACCCCTCGCCAAAAATTGTCATCTAATTTCCTCCAGGTACGACTGGTGGGGCACGTGTCAGCAGTCAGTCTACTCCTAACTTCTTCTAAATTGATCTTTGAACAATTGTACAAAATTGCTATCGTAAAAGTCAGCAAATTCGTCCTACAATAGTGTACACTAGATTCGTCGGGCCAACTGATGTTGTTGAGTAGGAATGCTTGGTAGACGAATGAAAGCATAGAGAAGGCGAGCTTAATCGTCGTTATTTCGTCGAGTTTAAATCTCATCAGTTGAGCCATGAAGACCGCCAAAGGGCAAGCATTGGGTGTGAAATATTGAGCTCCTTTCCACAATTCTATAGCTGATTTTTCAGACGGTGAGGGGCAAATTTTAACGTTAAAACTCGGTGACCCGCAGAAAGAAACAAGCACATCAGTCAACGGAACAAAACACTGCAATAACGGTCTCGAGAAAACAATTTCTCTGAATATATCCCCGACGTACTTCAGCCCCCGTTGGCTGAACGCCACTCTCCTCTGGGCGTTTCTAACCGTCGTAATAATGGCACAAATTAATCCAGTGAACTGATGGGACCGTCTGATGAGTCCCACCGTCGTCACAAATTCCAGCATCATCTCCAGCATCTCGAACTCATGCCCCCTCATCTCCCAAACGTTAAACGTCTCCATCTGGGTGGACAGCCTCTGGAAACCTTCATCCCCGTCAGTGATGAGAAAGGACTTTCCCGTAATGTATTCACTGAGGTAGTCCGAGGCTTTCGCGATGTGAGAGAGAGTCCCGAAGGCTCGTCTTGCCTCGACGCCTCTCTCTTCCTTGTACCAGGGGCTGGCATCTTGTAAAGACTGTGAGTAATTTATCGGGGTGTCATAGAAGTTGGAGAAGTAGAGGTCATTCATGTCTCTTATATCGTCGTTCTGCATCGCTGTGGAAATTTTTTTGAGGACCAGAGTGGCGTTCAGCAAGAGCTCTCGACTGATTGCAACAATCTGGAAGACAACAGAGGGATTGGATTTCTTTTTAATCCGGAAATCAAAGCTAAAGACCACTCATAACTTAATTTTAGAATAATTTTTTAAAATTAATTCAAAGGGACACCTAGCACTTCAGCCATTAATTTACCTTATTAATCATAGGAAAACAATCCTTAGAATTGATCTCCACACTAGTTTTCCTCATCATCGTCGTGACATCACTCCAGAAGAAAGCAGTACTCAGGTGTCTCCCATCGACAACAGTAACAATGGGTTTGACGAGTTCCGGATTTTCAAAAATTCTGAAAGTCTCCTCCTCCTGAAGTATCGGAAGATTTTTCTGCCCAATTTTCTCTACAACTTTGACGTCGACTACAGCCTTTTCCGGAACAGGAGCCTCGAAAGTCACATCAGGAATGGCCGCGAGAGGATAGCTGTAGCCCATCGTCTTCAGTTCTCCACTCACTTCCCCTTGTACCCCTGCCTGAAGATCCACCTGAATGCCACTCTCAATCCTGACAGCCTTCGGCCCAGACCCACACTTCACGATCTTGTTCTTCGGCGAATTCACAGCTGACGTTGACGGCGGCACCAGTTTAATAACATTCGTCTCCAGCAATTTACATTTCTCCATGAGACTCCCAAGCTGAAGTGCCTGGAGATCGTACTGGGTTTTCAGGTTCTCCCGTTCTTTGGTCAACGCCTTGACATTCTCCTCCCACTTCCTCTTCTCCTCCTCGAGAGCCTTGTCCTTCTCGAGTTTCTCCCTCTCAGCCTTTATCTCTGTCTTCTTGAGCTTCTCCTTCCAGTAATAGAGCTCCCCAGTGAGCACCTGAACCTGGGGATCGACGTTCTCCACTGGATTTGCCTGAATGCATGCCTGGCTCTGAAAGGTCGAGTTCAAGTTCGAGCGAGACTTCAATAGGGCCCCCTTGAAGTGATCGAGCGATGGGAGATCCTCAATGTTCCCAATCGCCTCCGAAGATGCCAGTTGCTGAGACGCTGGTGGCTTCCAGTCTGAGTTAAACCTCGGAAGTTTGGCCAAAGGCTGGCCTTGTGCCTCTGACCTTCTGCTAGCTCCATTCGTGAACCTACTGCCATTAATTAACCCTGACGTGGAAGGTGCTGCTGATGTCGATGGCCCTGGCAGCAAGGAACTTCCGTATTTGACGACGCCCCTTGGTTCATGGTGGTTGAAATCCACCGTGGACACGTTTACCTCTTGGGAGCATGCCTGAGAGGCTATCAAGTCTATCTGCTCGAAGTCCTCCTCGAGGAAATCGTCCCCCCATGGGTCGTCGTCGTCCTTTGATGGTCTTTTTGGAATAATCGGGGACTTTGGCACCTCTAGCTTCGCTCGCTTCGCTGGAGACGAGGTTCCCTGCTCCAGGGCCTTTCCGAAGCGCTTGGACATGGTGATTTCATTGCATTGGGAGAGGGGTGGTGCTTGCAAGAGGACTTTCGGGATTCTGGACTTCCTGGTTACATATTCGCAGACTAAACACTGATCACTGGACACACTCGACTCTGACGGGTGAGGTTATATTCTGGAAATTACTGGAATCAGGGCTGTAACACATCCAGCGACCGCAATGACATTTATCAGAACGATTTATTGGGTTTAATTACGATTAACGGAGAATTGAGGGGGTGAACGAGATGGACTTTAAGATTATTTTTGTTTGGAGTGATTATGAACGACGACGCGGGAGAACTGATTAATTGCGATAAACGAGGGGCCCGCGGGGGGAGGGCACCACGTGGGATGCCCAACACTTTGCGCCTGCGTGAAGTATATCTGTCAAATTTTTTATTTATTTATAAGCCACCAAAAATGGCTTAAGAGGAATATTTTTATTCCTCTTAAATCCAGAGATATTCAAGGGAAACTCAATTAAGAACGTGATCACCTGAAATCATTTGGGCTCATTCTAATTGATTTATTACCTGAACAAACGACACAAGTCAATTGTTCACTACGAAATAATACTTGACATCATTATCGAGGTTCTTGATCCCCCGAATAATTTGTTCATTGATGAATGTAAAATGAACATAGTGCCCTCTAATAATAAATTCAAATCCAACACCTACTTGACTAGGTTCCCGCCCCCATGCGTGACCACACACTCATTTTTAGCGAGTGGATCAGAAACAGAACGAGAACCTTCAGTCGACGAATTACGCGTACGCCAGTTAGACCGTATTTGTGCTTGTTCTACCATCAATTCGAATAATTACGTAGTTTCGTTTATAAACAATTTATTCATCCTGATTATTGATTAATAGGAGTGGAGGTAATAATAGGGGGGGTCCAGAGCTTTGGGAGGGTTTTTGGGGGGTATTCGGCAGCTGTCAGTTGGTGGAGAATTTTTATAGCACTTTTGGCCAGCGTCGGCAGTCATCATTAAGCATAACCTAGTCGTCGAGTGCACGCGATACACGTTTGGTCCAATTGGATTTCATCAGCGTAATTAATTTCTTATGTGTGACAATAATATTTGGATTTTTGGATAATTTTTTATCCTGATTTTTGTTCTCAGAAAATCAAAAAATACTTGGGCATAAATTTTGCGTGGATTTTGTCAGTTAATTTGGAATTAAATTTTGAGGTTAGGATCTACTTGTTCCGAAAACTCTCCCTCACTAGGTTATTTTGAATGGATGTGGAGTGAATGAAAAGTGACTAATCATTATTCAGACTCATTTGTCGATAATTTAAGAGAATTTCTTTTCACTTCCATTGATTTATGATTTTTTTTCCCTGTTTGTTTTCATCGATTGTTGATCTCGATCACTTGGTGTTTATTTACAGTTTATAATGGCTACTGTTGAATCACTAGCTGAAATCAATGACGTGGTGCAGATACTGCGACAATGGGAGGAGGATCATACATCGCCCAGTTACGATCCCATTCCCACACTCCAGAGATTAGCTGAGATCATAGAGCTGGAGACTGAGAACTACCTCAAGATGGATCCAGATCCATTCGATGAGAGACATCCATCGCGAACCGATCCTGAGTGTAATTTTGGTCACATACTCAAGGTTTTATTTCGTAAAGATAATTTTATGACCAAGGTAAGAGTCCAGATCTTTCATTAACTGCTTTACAAAGGCGATCAACTTTATTTTTTCACGTAAAAAAATCTCTGTTCACGTGGAAAGACTGAAAAGCCGTTGAGAAGATAATGGATAGAATTTTTATGATATTTTTCGCTCTCTATCCTTCATGAACCCTTGACCTTTCATTCCAGCTGATAAACGATTACCTCCGCGATACATACTGGTCTCGTGCGGGTATCCAGGGTCGAGACGTTCGTAAACTGAATATAGCAGCCTGCAGACTGATGCTGGACATCCTTCCAGGACTAGAAACCTCCGCAGTATTCCAGCCCGATATGGACGGCCTGATCCACCGCTTATTCACCTGGGCAGAGAAATCAGTGGAGCCCTTGCAGAGCTACGCGACAGGTCTCCTGGCAGCGGCAATGGAAGTCCAAGACATAGCAACGGGCTTTCGCGAGCAAAATGGTCGAATGGTTCCCCTGATGCTGCAACGTCTGCACAAGCTCCAGGAGAAAGCTCACGAGGACCGCCAGACCACCTCCAACTCCCGTCCATTCGCTCACTTCGGCCAGACGCGAAATTCCTTCGGTGATGGTGAGCATAAGGGTGTCCCAGGGAAGCGAAAAGTTCGAGATAAAAAACGTGAGAATGGAGTGGCAAAAAGTCCCAACGCCCTTTTCGGTTCTGAGGAAGAGGAGGCAGACAGTGCAGAGGAGACACCCACCAAGAAGCTCAAAAGTGATCAGGAGGATCCCTCCACCTCAGTGAAGGTCGTTCCCTATCCTGAGATAATGTCCCCACCTCAGGCGATCCCAAAATCCCAAAGTCACCCTACCAACCAAACAACGCCTTCAAAAGTCTCGACTAGAGCAACACCTCCGAAATTTACTGGCCCCTCTCGTTCGAGCGTCCCCAGAAATCTCACTCAGACGTCCTCAACGCCGTCGATGCTGCTGGAGGGGAACTCGAACTCCTCCTGGGCAGAGCTCGAGTCATATGTGATTGGTAACGTCCAGATACACCCACCGACCCTTGCCACAAGACAGATGTTGATCTTGAGATATTTAACACCGATGGGAGAATACCAGGAGTTCCTTGGGCACGTGTTCGAGCAGAACGCCCTTGATTTGATCCTCAAGTACATAAACGTGAGGGAAACGAAGGACAGTAGACTAGCCTTCGAGGCATTGAAGTACCTGGCGTCTCTACTGTGTCACAAAAAATTTTCGATAGAATTTTTAAACGTTGGAGGACTGCAAAAATTGTTGGACGTGCCAAGACCTAGTGTAGCTGCCACTGGAGTATCCATCTGCCTGTATTATCTGGCATATTGTGAGGATGCTATGGAGAGGGTGTGTCTTCTGCCGAAGCACATCATATCGGATTTAGTAACTTACGCTCTGTGGTTGTTGGAGAGGAGCCACGACTCTGGGAGATGTCATGCCACCATGTTCTTCGGTTTTTCATTTCCCTTCAAGGTTATTCTGGAGGAGTTTGACACCCAGGACGGTCTTAGGAAGCTCTACAACGTCATATCGACCCTTCCAATTCTGAATATCGAGGAGGAACCGACGCTGAACGACGATGAGGAGTGTGCATCGAGGCAGATTGTTAGGCACGTTGCAGTGGCTTTGAAGAGGTACATGGAGGCTCATCTGTACTTGAAGGCTGAGCAGCTCCAGAGGATGGAGAACGCCAGGGTCGAGAAGGACACCTGGCAGCCGTCCATTCCCCCCTACAAGGCTTGCAAATTGTCCTCTGAAGAGGTGCAGTCGAAAGTGGAAATCCTCCAGGAGCTGATGAACTGCAGAGCCTCCTGGGCTCCTGTTGAGGAGCTCCACAGGCTGGGAGGTATAACCCTCTTGCTCCAGATCATTGCTTTTGCACGCGAGTGGAACTACAATGGTCGAGCTCACACCTCGTCCAGCGCTGAGACTGTTCGATCCTGTCTGGATGTAATAGCCATCTGCTCGGTCGTTCCAAAAGTGATGTTGCTGTTGTGTGACAGAGTGGACATGCCAGATATGTCCATGACGATGGCGATAAATCTATTACTGGCTGCTGCTGAGTGTGAGATCATTGCTGATGCTGATGTTCAGAGGGCAGCGTTGAGAGCTGTTGTCAATTGTGTTTGTGCACCATTGAGCAGGGTCGGTGGAAATTTAGCTAGATATTCAGCTATTGGTTCTGCTAAGAAAAAGGCTAACATTCAGAATAGTGAGGAGATCATTCAGAAGGTCTGGGAGAGTGTCAGATCGAACAACGGAATAATGGTTCTACTTCAGCTGATGATGGTGAAGACACCTATCACTGATGCCGACAGTATCAGGGCACTGGCCTGCAGGGCTCTAGCTGGTCTAGCCAGGAGTGAAAAGGTCAGGCAGATCATCTCAAAATTGCCAATGTTTACGGACGGACAGATCCAGGCATTGATGAAGGACCCAATACTACAGGAGAAACGACAGGAGCACGTCACCTTTCAGAAGTACGCCTTGGAGCTAATGGAGAGGGTATCAGGTAAGGCGAAACCCACTGGGGCTGAGTATGAGATGTCCTTGGTGAGTCTCCATCGTGCCAATGTCGTAGCGCAGACGAGAATACAGTACAACGAGCAGCAGTTGAATCAGCTGATCTATCAGCACTTGGTGTCCAAAGGACTGACTGAGACTGCTACAAGCCTTCAACGAGAGGTCAATCTGGACTCCCATCCCATTATGAAGTCAGTGACTTGTTATCATCCCGTTACATTTAGGAGCCCAGTCACCACGACGCGCGCTGGATTTTCTCCGGGTGCTCCCGTTAATCTCTATAACACTAGTAGATGCCCCAGAGAGGGCAATACCCGGCCAAGCCCCCTGCAAACACCAACCTCCTCGACATCACGATTCATCACTCATGTACCAAATACAACACCAACAGCCAATCAGCCTTCGTCTAGAATTAAATTATCAGATTGTCTCAATGCCAGTCCAGTTAGTAGTAATCTACAGCCGATGAAATTGCAGATTCACCAGAAAAAACACAATCAGCAGGAGAAACATCAGAGCGGCAGTTCATTGTCCAATTTGCAGAGCATTCTCCAGTCCCCCAGTAACTCCAGATCCCTGCAAAAGCAGATATCGAGGGATCCTGGTGGTGGTGGAGGGACACTTGCCACTGGAAATATGACTTCTATCATAAGTCTGGATTCAATCATCACTGAGTACCTCACGAATCAGCACGCCCTTTGTAAGAATCCCATGGTGACGTGTCCGCAGTTCAATCTCTTTGAACCACACAAGTGTCCCGACCCCAGGGCAAAGAACTCTGCAGCCACTAACATGACGATGAGAGTCGCCAGGAGACAACTGGGTATCGACGACAGAAGGCTGGATAGAAGGCACATCTACAGTAGATTCTGCCCAGTTAAGTCTTTCCGTCCAGCTGACGTAGAGGGGATATTCACCTGTTGCACTTTTACCCCCTGTCAGCAGTATCTTATGCTCGGTACTTACTCGGGGGATGTGAAAATGTACAACGCTCATACTGGAAATGAGGAGGCGACTTATCAGTGTCACGATACACTTTCGCATATTTATCATATGGAGTGCAATCGAAAGGGCAATCTCATGCTGACGTCAACTGCCTGGAGAAGTCCCATGTCTGCTTTGTGGAGTATCGGGGCCTTTTTTGATATGAAAATGCCTTTCGAGAGTGAAGATTACGTCGAGTTTAGTAAACTACAGGACAGGATCATTGGGACACAGGGGGAGAGCGCCACCATTTATGATATTGCCAGTGGAAAGCTATTGAACACCTTGACACCCTCCATATCGAATCAGTACACCAAGAACAGAGCGACTTTCAGTATGAATGACGAGTTGGTGCTGAGCGATGGCATCCTCTGGGATGTTAATTCAGGAAAAGAGATTCATAAGTTCGACAAACTTAATCAGACACTCAATGGGGTATTCCATCCCAATGGGACTGAAGTCGTGTCCAATACTGAGGTCTGGGACCTCAGGACATTTCATCTGCTCAAGACTGTGCCTGCATTGGATCAGATGAACGTCATTTTCTCACCGATTAATCATATTATTTATGCTATCTCGTTGGATCAGGATACAGAGGATGAGTCCAATTATGTGACGTCTTTCAAGACACTGGATGCACTCGACTACAGCAGCATTGCTACCTATGATGTCAGGAGGTCGATCTGCAGTTTGGCTTGTAATAAATACGACACGCAGATTGCTGTTGTCGAGAATCAGGGAGAGTACGACAGTGTCCAGGAGTCCTGCGTCCGGTTGTATGATGTGGGGAGGAGGAGGGACGATGAGGATGAGGCGGAGGAAGAGGAGGAGGAAGATCTGGACGCTAGCGATGATGATGGATCGAACTCTGGGTCTGATGACAATAATGATGGAGGTAGGTGCTTTGGACCTTTGGGGATTTTTAATGGGTGCGAAATAGATGAACTAGAAAATTAATTTCAACTCTCATTTGATTGTTTAGATGGGGATAATGCTGATGCTAACGGTGAGGACAACGGCGATGATATGAATTTGAATGAGGACAATGGAGACGACGATTCGAGCCTTGATGGAGATAATTCAACGAATGGAAGCGATTATTCGCCTGACATGGATTTCTCTGGAGAATATTCAGATATGGATGAATTTGAAATCCTCTTCTCGTGAATCGAGGATAATAGAGGAATTGATGAAGAAAACGTTTATCATGATTTTTTTTCCAAAGATGGAAAATGGGAAAATGTGGCCTGATTAATAAAGCTCAATGGCTGTGTCGCTGATTTTCCCTCGATGTACTATCTAATGTGAACCTGCTGCCAGATGTTTTCCTATTTCGCCGGATCAATCAATTTTTTTTTTCTATTTTGTTCATTTCCCAATCGATCGAGTTGTGATGGAGATTGTAATGATAAAGCCACTTTTCACGGGAGAAAAGATTTTTCTGGGAACTTTTCTTTTTTTATGAAATCGGTGGAATAATCAAGAACGTTTAAGAAAATGTAAGTGTATAAATTGAATAATAAATGATAATTAAATATTTTTGAAGGCTTTTTTTATCCTATTTTCTTTAATTATTAGAAATCTTCAAATATTCTGTAAAAAAATTTATTGGTTGAAAGGAACAAAATGGGAGGGACAAAAGTCAATGAAGAGACAGTTTATTGTTAATTATATTTATTGTAAGAAACATTTAGTCCTCTTCTTGGACAACAGTCGTCTTCTCGGATACATAAAGACCATCCAAAAACTTTCTGATGTCCTTGTTTTTCACAGTCGTTGACTGCTGAATAAGGGCAGCTGAAAAAAAAAAACAAGAATTTCAGTCCTGAGCAACAAATAAAAAAATTCTACTGGGATATGAGAAGCCGCCGTTATCTACGGAACCTACCTGATCTTGACACATCCTCCAGCGAGTTACCCTCGAGGATCAGCTCGTCCTTTTGTTTAGCCGAGTTACTGACAGTAACTCCCGGGGCCATCTTAACCCTCCTGATGTATTTTTCACCCAAGAAATTACGGATTTCAATGACCGTATTGTTCTCGGTGGTGACACAGTTGATGGGGAAATGGGCATATACAGCACGCATTTTGTACATGTAACCACTCGTTACACCCTTGAGCATGTTGGAGATGTGGGAGCAGACAGTCCTCACTGCAGCGAGCTCCTTCTTCTTACCAAACCATTTTTCGACCTTGAGGAGTCTTGGGTTGATCATCTGTAACAAAAAGATGAATTTAGATCACCGGACCTCTTGAGGATTCGAAGAATCAGTAATAGATATTTTATTTATAATTAAATAGACAATTAATTTAAAGAGTTCGTCCATTGAGGAGGTACTTACACGGATATCAAGGGCAAGATGCTTGAAGGAACGGCTGAGAGTACCTCGGGGTCCCTTCACAGTCACCCTTCGGGATTTGACTGTTACAACCAATCCCTCGGGGATCTTGACGGTTTGATTTGTCACAATTTGCTTCATGCTGCAGCTGAAAATTTATAAAATTATTGACACACGAATTTTCAATAAAAACGTACTTCATTCGTGATCCACTCCTTGACCGAAAACAATGGACAATTGTTAAGCTACTGCTAATGTTTATACGCTCGTTATTGAGGTTAGGATCGCGAGAACTTCAACAAAGGAGGAAAAATAAAAATAAATGAAAGTATTCAAACAATGAGTCGATAGGAATTTTCACTCCAACAGAATTTCCACATTTCTTCACTGATTAAGCCACAAACTGGGGGCAAAACGGGCCTGACAGGTACACGTCGTTGGGAGTAAGGTTATCAAAACCTGGATATTGTTTAACGATTCGTAATGCAAAAAATATCACTGCAATATAGATGGACGATCACAGACGTGCATTAATATCACAAAATAATGAATTGTAGCATTGTTTTCGGGGTAGATTGATTGGGATTCGATTTCACGAGATTTTTCGTTACCTTTCACGCGCTACAGAACCACCGGAAAAGGGGGAGCGAGTGAGAAGGGCGTATGAATAAAGTTGGACTGAGGGAAGTGGCACAGAACGACCTCTGTGAGGTTTCCATGAATCAGCAGTTAATAAAACAAATTTCTGGCTTATCATTTCAAACAGAAAATAATTATACTAAATAACTAAATCTTTATTTATGTGTCCATTTTTAATCGCCTTTTTCTCTCAGTTGTAAATAAAAATTGTAAAAAAAAACAACACTAGTCCTACAGCAAGATATGGCACTGAATGGATAGACATGTGAATAAAAAAAAAAAGTCAATTAAATTTTAAATACCACTTGTTTATTTCTGAAATTCGTATTTCCATGTTTTCTTGTTCTGCATATATACATCAATCATCACCCTGAATTTTGTATCTGCAAACTAGTATTTAGTAAATATATAGTATTTGTTTATACATGGCGCAGCGTATCGCTTATCACAATATACAATTTTGTTGTTCTTCCCTTGACTTTTCCAAAGTTTCACTCTTATTTACTACTCCTTAACTTCCTAATGAATAGTCTGTGTTGGCAGAAATATAAAGTGACTCATTACTCAGTTATCCAATTCTATCAAGTTAAAATACCTAAATTTACTAATCATCCGTCAATTCACGTATCATGTAAAATGGAAATGATTTTCTTCGTTTTTTTTGTCGATTATTCTTTACCCTAATATTAATCCTCAGCATTATGCTACAGTATTTACAAATGATTTCATATTTCAATCTCAGTAATCTCCGAACGAGAATCGAGAGTTCAGAGACAAAACCAATAAAACTAAAAAAAAATTCATCATCGATTAAGCTCACATATATTTCATCAAATACCCTACAGATAACATGTGTTAATAGCCCGAGGCTTAACGTTACTTTGGAATGAATGAGGTGCAATAAATAAAAAGAAAAGAAAAATTGAACACCGACTGACACATCTCGTGTGCTGTCCATAAAAAAAAACGACCTATAATTTCAGAGCAAACTTACATCAGTCAATGATTCGTACAATTTTCCGTTTGCAAAATGAGCTGTCCTAGCAATGCCCAAGTGACTCCATGAGAATTGAAGATACAATTTTACGTTGTAAATTTAATCTCCATTCACACCATCTCAATCATCCCCTTTAACCTTAAAAATTCCGACTGTACATTCCTAACCTACTCGACTCAAACAAACGTAAAAAAGTTGTTGAAAAGGGCCTGAAAATCACGTGCAATTATTTTCTCACACGCAAATAAACCAAAGTGTGAAATAATCACTGGAACTACGTCCTTGACACATTGTTTTTGGCACTTGAATTGTCATCAGTGTCGTCCCCTTCCTCAACAGTCTTCTCCTCTTCATCTACCTCCATCTCCTCCTCCTCATCCTCCTCGACATCATTATCAACTTCGTTGTTGTACATTTCCTCTTCCTCCTCATCCCCATCCTGTTCTTCAACTTCATTATCATTGTCGTTGTCATCATCATTCTCATTATCATTGTGCTCTTGATAAATGAACCCAGCAACACCCCCCATGGATTCCTCATCCTCACCGTCTTCCATTTCAGAAGCACTTCGTCGAATCAATATCTGATTGCCATCATCATCATTGGCAACCACGAGTACAGTTCCATCGAGTCCCTCCATCTGTACCTCACCCCCCTCCTCATCGTCCCCATCATCATTTTCCTCCTCCTCCTCCTCCTCTTCCTCCTCAACGACTCTCATCCCCTTCACCTCATCCCCCTCAGACCCCCGGGAGTTGGACTCTCCAGCCTGATCGATCTGGAGGCGACTGTCGTCATCATCCATTTCGTCATTGGAATCCTCCTCAGCAGAGGCCACTGCACTCGCTGATTTAGCAGTCGAGGAGTACTCATCATAATCGACGTTAGACTGTGGAGATAAAACCCGCTTGTCCCCAGCTTCAATGCCATCTAACTCTGGAATTTCGTCTTCCTCTGGATCATCCTTGCCACTGGGTGATCTCTCTGGACTCGATTTCTGCGATTCCTCCTTCTCAGAAATTTCAGCTACGCCTGAACATTGGTTAACAACTGGCAGAGGTATCATGGGGCTCAATATCGGTGGCCCTTCGTCGTCAGACTCCTCAGGAGACTTCCCCTTAATTTCCTTACCTGTTTTCAAAGTCTTCGAAGCTTCCTCCTCCCTCTCTTCAGGTACAGAACTCGCATCATTACCTTTCACAGGTACCACTCCCTCCTCAGGTACATCAGAAACTGGTTCAGGTGCGTCTGAATCTCCCTCCTCCTCCTCAGATTCACTGACATCCCCTGTGACTCTGCTATTCGCCCTGGACTCGTTTTCCTCCTGCTCATCGTTATCCCCCTCACTCCCAGAGCCACTGCTGTCCTCTGAGTCCTCGGATCGTTCTGTATTATCTCCATTATCACTTCCCTCTTGTTCAGAATCAAAATCAACGTCCTCATCCACTTCCTCCATGAGAGACGCCCCATCTCCAATCAAACTCCCCTTGTCCTCCTCATTCTCATGTTTTATCATGTCCTCGTTATCAATACTGTGATCCTCGGACTCAGCCTCTCTTCTCTTAACAAGACAGTTGTCAGCATGTTGATCCAATTTCTCCTGTGTCTCGAAGCTAGTTGCACATTTGGAACACCATACGTGCTCATTGTTATTAATATGAATGCTCATGTGCAGCAGAAGTTTGCTCCTCGCATTGTGATATCGCCCACATGTTTTGCAAGTGAAGTTGTTCCCTTCACAAGTTAAAATGGCCTCGTGTGCGTCCTTGAGGTGTTGCGAGAGGTCCTTGTACGTGGCACAGAGTTTCAAGCAAACCCCGCAAGTGACAGCAGCCTCAGCACGATGAAATCTTATCAAATGCTGCCAGAGGTGTTTCTTGGCTGGCCACTGCTTGCCACAGACCTCACAGGCGCAGACTGTATTCGTCGATTCATCGTACACCTTCCTCGAGTCCTTTCTGTAGCACTTCAAGCTCTGCGCCATCTTCATCTGGGACAGGGGCATTAGATTCGGAATTGGCTTCTGAGCAGACAACTGGAGATTAATGTCCTCGAAGAGATTGAAGTCCGGAATGTTGAGATTTGATTCATTCATCCCTGCCTCCTGCGGCTCTTTCTTAATCTGATTATTATTCTTCAGATGTGATTCCAGGATTGACGTAGAGCCTGGCCTGGAATCGTCCTTGGAGCTCCGTCTGGTGCAAGTGTCAATGTGATTCCAGTAAAGTGTTTTTGTACTGAATTGTTTGGTGCAATTTTTACACTCAAAATTCTCACGAGCTCTCATCCTCTTCTTCGAACTCGTCTTCATCTTCTTGAACATTCTCTCAGGATCCTTGTTGTGAACGATTTTATAGTGCTCTGATAATGTCTCATCATTGAGAAATATCTCTGGACAGATTTCACAGTCAAAAGTGTCTGTTCGTTTGCGTTTGTCTGACAATTGAAGGCTCTCCTCATAATTATCCTCATCGTCGACGTCTTCAGGCTCGTCTTTAACTGGGACAGCGTCCTCTGGCTTGCTACCCACGTCCACGTGATTCTCAAAACCTGATAATTGATCTTTAGGCACGTTGTGAACGTGCTCATAGTGATACTTGATATCAGAATCAGTGGTGAACACTGCTAGACATTGTTTGCACGTCCTAAACACTTTCCCATGACACTTCTTCGTGTGATCAAAGGCCTTCCACTTGGAGGCATACTGTTTACCACAGACCTGACAAGTATTGGGCTTCAGAAGGATACTACCATGAACGTCCTCCACGTGTTTTTTCAAATCCTTTGGATCCTTCATAGGAATCAGACACACTCCGCAAGAAACTCCAATTTCATTTCTATGAAGCGATAGAATGTGCATTTTCAATTTCAATTTATTCTCAACAGTATCACCGCAGAAGTCACAGACATTCGGTGAATTGTGATATTTGTGGTCCTTCTTGTGTGACTCGAGATCCTCTCGAGTTCTAAAAAGCTTCTTACAACTGCTACAAGTTAAATCCGGATGATTCATGTGATTAATCCTATTGTGAGTCATGATTCCCAATTTCGATGTGATTGTTTCGTCGCACAAGTGGCAAGTATAACTACTGTGATGATTTTCGATATGTTTTTGCAAGCTTGCACGATCCTTGAATATTCTCTCGCAGGCTCTGCATCGTGTTAACAATGCCCCAGGATCCTTACGATAATTCTGACAGCCCTTCATATGACGTCTGAGTAAATACCTCTTGTGGAAGCCTTTGTTGCATTTCTCACAATGATGAATAATATCCTCCTCAGCACTTGGTGACGGATAACTCCCCGTGTCCTTGCTCTCTTTAGTCTCAGGCTCGTAACGATGGATCTTAGCAATATGCGCTGCTAAATGATCCTTGGAAGCACTTGTTTTCATGCAGTACGGACACGTGACATCCTTATGCCCCTTGTGAACCCGATTCACATGTTTCCATAGGTGTGATGTCCTCCCATAACACTTGTTACATAAATCACATGGGAATAATGCATGAATCAATCTTCGATGATTGCACAGATCTTCCCACGATGAAAAGCTCAAGTCAGCGCACATTTCACAGCTGAGATCGATCTCAGGTGGGCTGTGCTCAGAATTAATAGTGTCATTCATTGACTCGTTGATGCCATTGTTCATTCCATCGTTATCAATTCCATGGATCTTCCTGTGCCTCGACATTTTCGATTTGTTGGAGTAAGGACGTCCACAGATATCACAACTGAAGTCGCCGTTTGTCAGTGGCCAATGATTTGCCTTGACGTGGCTGCTCAGTTGAACGACATCTGGAAATACTTTCAGACAAACACCACAGATGAGGGGAACCGTGTCAGCATGGACTCCCATCACGTGCTTCCAGTAGTCCACTCTGCTTCCCCAAAGTTTTCCACATATTTCACAGGTATTGGGGGACGCGCCCTGGAGCAAGTGGTGCTGGAGATGCTCATTCTTCAGTGATTTTGTGGCAAATATCTTGGCGCAGTCTGCCCTCTCACACCTTATGGAGTTCTCCTCACCATGTACACTGCTGACATGGAGCCATCGCTCCCATTTGGATGGATGAGAGCTGTTGCAGAGCTCGCACACGAAGAACAGGTGATACTGTGCCTTATTACCGTTAGAATTCAATCCTCCGTTTGTCGAAGGCTCACCACCTTGATCATTCTTGTGGGCGTTCCTCTGATGGCGTATCAAGTGATCCTCATTGGGGAATGATTTTCTGCAGACGTAACAGTTTACCTTCTCACCATCCTCAGCATCAAAGTCCTCTTGATCGTTATTCAAATTCTCGTTGTAGTAATTGCTGTTGAGTTGAACAAAGCTCGCTGGATCATAAGACGGATCGATATTGTGAATTGACACGTGTGTCATGAGCTTCTTTCTCGAGTCATGCTGACGTCCACATATCGTACAGCTGTATCTCCTCTGCTCGGACACCAGGAGTTTAGAGCCACCGTGATACATGTTCACATGACTCAACAGTTGTTCATTGTCCGAGCATATTTTCAAACAAACGCCACATGCGAAGCCAGCAAATTCTTTGTGAGTTGCTCGAATGTGTAGCCAGAGTGATGCACGATCATTAAAGTCCCTGGTGCATATTTCACACACAAATACAGTCTCAATTTCAATCATATTATCGTCTCTACTCTCGGGATCGTCCTCCTCATTGCCTAACCTAGTCTCTGGTGAGAATGGTGATGCTGGTGGCTCACGTTTCAACTCATCAATTCTTGATTTAGCCAATACATTCTTCTTGAGACATGTATCACTGTCGATTATTGGCACTGGATCAACACCATGAGATGCAACAATGTGACGACTGAGAGACGACTTTAAGACAAAATCTTTTTCACACAAAATACATATGTAGGGTTTATCAGAGTCATGAGTTGTCTCGTGATCTTTAAGTGCATCGACTGACGTAAAATTTTGGGGACAAAATTCACAGTACCACTTCTTCGTCTCCTGTTCGCCGCCATTTTTTGTTGATTTCAGGGATTTGTAGGGAGACGTTTTTTCGTCACGTTTGAGTCCCTCTGTTCGGGTCAAAGCTTGCTTTAGAATTGTCAGTTGGGGATTTTTTGATAGCTTCGCTTCGGCATTTCTGTACTCTCTATTCTCCTCGTCTGACTCTATACTCGACATGTCCGATGTGTCCATCAGACATCTGCCTTTGGGCTGAACAGGTACTCGACTAATATCACTCTGACGATCGCCCAGGCACATTCTACTGTGCTTATTCAAATCCGTGATATTTGTGTACATTTTTGGACACGTTTTACATTGATATCTCGTGTCCTGTTGGACATAGGGTACAGGCATCTCTGGTGGTGGTGGTAGACCAGTGTGTCTCGATTTAATATGCTCCTCGAGATTTGTTCTCGTTGAATATATTCGTGAACAGTACCTGCATGTCACTGCTGGATGACCTCGATGAGTCGTCGACACGTGTCCCCACCTGTGTTTGGCTGTTGAGTAAGATTTGTTGCACAAATCACATTGGTATGGACGTTTGTATGATGTGTGATCGTCAGTTATGACTTTCTCGCCAATTACGTCGCCAGCACCCACGTGAATTCGAGCGTGGAGGGACAAGTGTCCCTTGGAGCTGAATGCCTTGTTACATAGGGAGCATACGTACACCTCGTGCTGCTCTGAGGTGTGTTGGAAGGGAGCTGGAGTTGATACGTGCTGATTGTGAGAATCTTCCGCTTCATCAGTGACCATTGGGGGCATTTCCAGAAAATCACTGGGATTTGTCTCCATGTCCATCTCGTACTCGTCGGATTTTCGATCCTCTGCATCGTCCATTCCTGGGGACATAATTTTTTTATGCAACGAGACTATTTTATTTTTATTTATAAAACTAGGGCATGGTAAATAGACAATTTTTTTATCAGCGGAAAGACTAGAGGGGATGAGAGGGGAAGGACATTTCCGTACCTTCGTCTGTTCCACTTTGGTCCATCACTTCTTCAATCTCGGGATCTGCCTCACCATCTGAGTTCAATCGAGGTGGAGTACCCAGGGCTGCATTTGGATTCACTATTGGCGCCTCTGGGATCAAAATTGGCATTTTCTCCTTCTCTTTGAGTAACTCGGAACGCAATTCCGAGTGCTTCTCTGTGTCCTTTTCCGCCTCTCCATTTTTCTGAAGATGTAGTTATTGTTACCAAAGAATTTTTAAAATTATTATATAGATATTGACCCGGGAATAACAGAATAGTGATGATGACGTGTCTCCGTGGATCACTGGGCCAGTGAATTGAATAAAAATTGGGAAAAATGAATAATTGAGTCTTACAGATTCACTTGGTGGTAGAGACCTCTCCAGAACAGCAACGGCATTAACACAGGCTGTTCTAAAGTCGTAGAAATTCTCCAGATTGTACATACACCTGTAGCACAAGCACTTTGGAAGCCGATCGTCCTCAGCGATCTGCAATAACATAAAAGACATTTAAAAAGTATAACACGAAGGTGTAATCGTGCGCGTCAACTGATAATTGATAAGGAAACAACGCGCTGTACAATTCATATTTCCTTCGTGTCCCAACCGGGTCAAGGTGCGTGAATTTCAACTTACTGACTCACCATTTGAATGGGCCGAGCAGTATTAAGAGTCAATGGAGTATTAAGGAAGAACAGGAAGACAAGTGTCAACCGAGTACAAAGAGAATTGCTGGGTGAGAAGAGTAGAGAAAAAAAAATATTTAATTGCATAACTGTTGCAGATGCATAAAGTAGAACTGCCGAGAGGTGGGCAGTATTATCGTTGAAATGATTCCGTGGTTTGATGGGTCTCAGGCACTGGGGGAGACTTTCTTTTCCAGTCCAAGCACCCAATTAGCCTCCTCTGAGAGGTTTCACTGTCCCCCCGAAAGACTTCTCATCAAGTATTCAAGAAGCTATCTCTCTCACCTCCATGAAAATGTCACAGAAACTGATAAAATTATTACTGATGATGATCTGATTCAGGTCAATAGCCCGCAGTTCTCCAAATATTTGAACAAATTTAACGTTGAAAGTTCCTAATACACTTCCTACCCGAGGCACATTAATCGGTGGGAGGGAATGGTGAACATCAACTGGATGACATTTATTCGAAAATTTCTAGAAATCTGGGCAATAGAATTTTCCTGTCGAAATAATAAATTCACTTGGGATTCGACAGATACTAATAATTTAGAGTAGCAAAATCCTGTTGAAGACATTTGTCCTCTTTTAACTTCAAATGCTCTCCGATCTCTATGAAATAATCTCAGGTCTGGGGATCATCAGGTGCATATTCCCCGAATATTTCGGTAAAAGGTTGCTTCCGGGCCTGTGGCATCGTCACGGCTTTGTGATGATGGGTAAGGAGATGGGCCTGGGAGAGGTGACCCTCGTACCGTAGAAGATGGGGACCCACGCAACAGTATGCTTGCTGTGCCTGGAACTGTGGTTGGAAGTGGTGGGAAGCCATCACGGACGAGACAACTGCGGCCAACGAGGAGAATGAGGGGACGCGCGGGGGGAGAGACCGAGAGAAAAAAAAAGTACGAGTGAGTGAGAAAGAGAGAGATAAAAAGAAACGAGGCGACGGGCGGATGCAGAGACGTAGAGCGACAGGCCTGCAATACGACCACGTAGCCGATGACTTACAAGCCACATCCAAGAGATAAAGAAATGAAAATTATTCGTCACTTATTGACCAATCGATTGTTTTTTTTCTCATTTTCATCGGGAGTTTGGAATTTTTCAGCTGCCGATTATTTCCCTGAGCTAGGGGGGGCCCCGAAGGGCAGGGGGGAGGGAGAGGGGATGGTTTGAGAGAGGTGGGACTATCGTATTACGTGCAGCCGATGGGCCCCAGGAAGTCTGACCAAATGGCACAGCAGTGCATAGTGGGGGATAGAGAGAGAGAGAAATAAGACCACGTTGTGAGTGGTGAGAGGGAGAGAGATGGGTAGATCACTCAGCGAGGAAGCTGCCCCTTCAAGGATGCCAACGATCGATATAGAACCCTCGTCTCAGCTCGTCCCCTGTGCCATCGTCGTAGGTAATATTACCTCCGTTCCAATTCCTCATCATCAGGCCATTGACAATTTTTCACGATAAAATTGATGTCCACATTGTCACGTGATTGTGGAGGGTGGAAAAAAATAACCAATTTATTGGTAACACAACACGTGCTGTAAATGAAAAATAAATGTGATGATGATTAAATGAAATGCTCTTGATGACGGCGTCTGGAGTGAACAAAATGTCGCCTTGTTGCGCACCGTTGGCCTTCGGCCGGTTGTACCGTCGTCACCGACTCAACCGAACCGACCTCGCTTCATGCTGTGCTCGCTGGCCAGTTGGTAATCGTTATATACATACAAACGAGGAAACAAAACCGACACAAGTCCAAGTGCCGCGCCTCAGCCAATTCCGCCTTGGACGAGTGCAGAACCATCATCGTTACTGTTTTAAGTATAAATCAATCTGTCTCTGTCGTGCCCACTGAGTATTTTTTTTTCCCCCAGTGACTGCTGGGTGTTCAACAAATTGAGATATTGCGTACATTGGACATGCCCCAAGTGTCCTCGAGTCCTTACCTTACTGATGCTTTTACCCATTCGAAAGTCCAAAGGTGCCTGATTATATCGAGGACAGGGACGTGGGGGAGATTGGCTGATGAAAAAAGCCCAGACGAAGACGTTGGATATTGACTATGAAAAATTTCCCAGTTATCGGTGTTAATGACTCACCTTGAAGGGAAGACACGTTTGAATCTTGTCGACTAGCTGACGATTCTTGCCCTCCTGTCCGAATATATCCATTTTAACAGCGTCGTAAGAGGCACACAGCCTGCACAATTCGTCGTAACGTTCCCTCGACTCCATCTTCGTATTATTCACTTATTTGTTTGTAATTGTTTTCCAATTCACTGAATTTCTTTTGTTTTTTTTTCTCTTATGCTCGCATTAATTTTTCCCCCACGAGAAAACTTTCCTCACACACGGATCAATCAATTACTCGTCGTGATATGAATTGAGGTCTCGACGATGACGTGAGCCTGGCGAACACTCCCGTCCAACTCAGCTTGTCTTCCTCGTGGTTGAGGTACCCGAGTAATTCACTCCACCCGCCGCACACTCCTGCCTCCACCACTCTCCGGTCTCAATTACTCTATCTCTCTCGGGTCTTTTGCCAACCCTGGGCACGACTCACGACGGCCTCTTGCCGAGGGCCCCCCTCGTTGTCTCGCAATCATCACATTTTACTCGTTTACTCGGGAATTGTTATTAACGGAGAATTTTACACACCCGCGGTAAAACACTTTAGGGAAAGGGGAGCGAGGGGGGGGATTATTTTTGTTTATTATTTCGCGGAAGAGATTGGCCGAGGGGGGATTTTCGAAGACACTGACACGACACCCGAGGCCTTTATCGCACCAGGCGAAGTATATACAACACGTAGGAAAATTAATGGTGGGTGTATGCTGGCGGTGAGGGAGGTTGGAGACCGTCGGACGACAAACGTTTATCCGCGTCCCCAGGGCAATCTCGGACACTGCATGCCGATCTTCGTCACTGTAGGACAACCGGGCGCGGCCATCTTGTATACACTGATGGGCATGTTCACAATGGGCAGCGGGGACGCCACTGATTGAGTCACGTGGTGCGACAGGTGATTTTTGTTCGAAAAATGAATAAATTCTGTTGTTGGTGGTGGGTTTGTACTCGTTTGTACTGAGCTTCACATATTTCGTTAATTTCCAATTTATTTTTAAATAAATAATGTCAGTGCTGACCTCTGTGTGCCAGGGGCGAAACACAGAGCGTCACGCACGGCGCCCGGTGGTACTTGTCCGGGGTTTGGCGAAGCATATAAATTAAAGCAGAAGCTCATGTCGATGTTAGTACTGACCCTGGCGGTACGGGCGCCAGAAGTCAATGATAAATTGGAGTGGGGAGTAATGACAATTTTTAATTGATTATATTCGATGATTGGGGTATGTTCAAATGAACAAATCTTTATATTCGTGATCTACAAACGATTTCCTATAAAACTAGCCACCGTTCAATTGAAAAAAGTGACTTTTTGCTCCAGCCAACATCATGGGCAGAATTAAAATCATGATTATTTATTATCCACGGGGTTACAAACAAAATTAATCAATGTACAATGATGTACTAACGATGTACAACCATGTACAATAGTTATTTTGTCTGTTTGCAACCCTCCATTGCCTGAAGTAGATTAGGGTGGCAGCTCGACTGTAGGTAACTCCGACTGGCTGTAAGTAGACAGGAACCATCCCCTCTCATTCACCATCATTTTTGGTACTTATTCCCATGTTACTAATATCTGTTGTTCATTGCTCCTATTTTTAATTGTCTCCTTGTCTAATGGGAACCGTTGTGTTGTTTTAGCAATTGCGTGGCCAGCACACGTCAACGTGAATAATAAATCTCGTCATTTTTAAGTCGGAAATTCGAAGTCATGCGTTTACTAGTGTTGTGATAAGATTTCTGCAAGTTGTAAAGTGCTACTCACAACATTACATTACATTACGAATATTTGCAACTTGTTAAAATGAGTTCAGGATTTATTTCGGAGGCTGAATTGGCCGAGCGGAGGAAGATACGTCAAGAAGAATGGGACAAAGTGAGGACAGCTGACCAACCGGCTGGTAAAACACAATTTTCATTGATTTTCAATCCATTTTTCAATGAATTATTTAGTTTACATCTCTTCACTGAGTTGACTATTCTCTTTTCAGAGGTTTCGGAGGAAAAAGTAGATCATAGGTCGCTCTACGACAGACTTCAGGAGCAGAAAAACAAAAAGGATATGGAGTATGAGGAGGCACACAAGCTAAGTAAGATCAAGAACAAAAACATTCAACAGTAAACTATTAATGATTTTCCAACCGAGAGGTTTCAGATAAATTATTCGAGTGTTGCTTTACGAATCTGTGGAATTCTTTTCGCACAAAGAATTTTTCAGTTCTACTGATCCATTTTTGTAATTTACTGTCAATCACGTGATGTGTAGCTCTGGCCAATTTTTAGAAGTGATGAATAACAATTCAGCATCGTAAATATAATCTTATTAAACAATTCTCATGTAGTTACGTGGGTAACTCGTTATTATGGTCTTTACTGAAAAATAAAAATAGGCAGAGGTTGGATTTTTTGTGGAGGAGTGGAGATATCTGCTCCCTTTCCTTTTTGTCAAGCCGATTGGCCGATTGGCACAGATGAATACTGGATCTGTGAAATCGTTCTACATGTGGAGAACAAAAAATCTGGTGTGATTTTGTGTAGAAAAAAAATTCCATAAATGTTTAGCCTGGGGTGATATAGGTGGAAAAACGTCTAATACATATTGATGCAAATGCAGAAAACATGATAAAAGGTTTGGACGACGATGAAGTTGAATTTTTGGATCTCGTCGACCGCACAAAGCTGGAGGAGGAGCGGAAGAAGCACTTGGAGGAGCAGGAAGAGATGCGTGAATTTAAGGCACGAGTTGCCACCCTCCAAGAGGAATCACTGAATGAGAGATTGAAGCAGGAATTGAAAAAACCACAAGGTACAAGTAAAACTACGTCCGGAGGAAGTGGCAGGAATTCACAACATCAATTATTAGCGGGGGTTGTTGTTAAGAAACAGGAAACATCACCAACAGGTAAGATTTGAGCTCAAAAACAATTATTTACTGACTTGAAAAATAAATCTACAAAAGTTACAGCATAAAGTATATGTACAGTATATATGAGATAATATGTACGTATATATTTTCTGTACTCTGGGGATTTTAAAAAATTGGGAAGTACTGGAGTTATTTCTTCAATAACCCATGTTTATTCGTGATGTACAGATAGCTCCAAAGGATCCAAAAGAAAGTTATCAGATACCGATTGGAGTGCGAACTTGGAGACAACTCAGAATGGGACAACACTATCCCCGAAAATGCATCATCCATCGGCGTTTAAATGCATTGGTATTCTGCCTGGTCTTGGCTTCTACAACGACTCAAGTGACAGCGACTGCAATTCTGACTCCGAGCCCGAGACCGGGCGCCCTAAGTATGACATCTTGGGAAGAAAGATAACTATTCCAGATGAAGACAAATAAACAATGAAAACTCGCATGATAAAAATCATTCCACCAAATTACAAGCGGAAAGCGTCAAATGTCTTATATTGATATTTTTTTTGTTTGTTTTCCAATAAAAAATCACGTGTCATTCAGACCTCTGTCATGTGTCCTGATTTCCCCTTTCGATCTCCCATCATGATAATTATCTTAAATTTTGGAACAAATTTCCTGCTGAAACTTATGGTTACTTTGACAAATGAAAAAAGTCAATCTTTTCAGTTCGTATAGTAGAATTTATCTATAAAAATTCCTTTGTTGGCTTGTTCGTCGAAAAAATCGCGACGCTTATGATTTCTACGATTTCCTGAATGCCTTCTCTGATCCCTTTCACGCCGCTGATTTCGTCGGGAATGACGGTGTCTGTGACCATCACTCCCTCGGGGGTTCTCATTCCACCGCTGTTGACTGCTTTTCGCATCTTTGCGGCCTCGTCGAACTGATACTTCTGGAAAATTAAAATGCACAGAAAATATTCATGAGAATAACTGGGTTCTCAGCTTTCCATTGCCAATCGTAATTTAGGAAATTGAACAACTATTTAAATTTCATCAGATATTTATGACGTGGTGAGGGAGAATTAAAAAGTCAAGAATTTCATTTTTTGTAAATACGTTCTTCGAAATTGTAATGGAAATCCGTTCTGAATCTGTTTTTAATTACATGTCATAGGGTAAAACTTTTCAACACATATTTCCTTTCTAATTAATTAATTGATTGTTAAAAAATTAAAAACATCTGCTTTATAACAATGATTACCACTAAATATCTATCACTACACAAATTAAAAAAATCAAAAGTACACGAACTCGGTCTCAGATCGGGCTCATTATCTCTTTATTATTAAAAAAATTGAAAAATATGTATCCAATATTTTTCATTCAACTTTCCAACACTAAACAATTCTTCAATGAAGCCACCAAGGTGTCCCCCGGTACTTCCGAATTTCATAATTTGTGCGTATGACCTCAAAAGGAGGATTTTTCATTCATTATAATATTCTACCACGTCGCTGATATTCCTCATGCTCTTCCTTCCCGCGACTCCCACTACGTTCCCGTTCCGGTTGATTCTGCAGTTTTTTCTGCAACTCCACAAACATCTCGTGCAATTGGTTATTCTGCGCTTGGAGCAAAGCAAAGGTCATATTCTGCTTGGTCTGTTGAGCCTCCATCTGCTTTATCCTTTTTCTCAGTTCAGCTGCATCATCTGAGGATGATAACAGAACCTGACAGGACTGCGAGGGAATCATTTTCTCCTTAAATGATCCCATAATTAATCTCAATCAAAAAAAATCTATCAAAATATATCTATAGAATGATGAAAAGGAAAAGAAATAGAATGAATTGTGTGACAATCTTGGAGAAACTTCTGTTGAAATTCTAACGTTTTGAAGGACAACAACGGTCGTTCGTTGAATAAAATTCGTATAATCAGAATGCAAAATGTTTTTCAACCTTCTGGTCTATCGATAGATGCTAATATCGGAATGTCTGTAACTGTTGCATTTATGGTCGGCTGCGTGGCCACATCATTGCTCTCCGGAATATCAGGAGATGACGAGCGGATATTCCGACTGATGGTGGCATTTGATTCCGCCGACCTGAGCAATTGGCTGCATTCTGTCTACACCAGAGACGACTGGCATCACTCCCTCGCTTTATTTAATGAATTAAAATTAAATTATGAAAATGAGGAACTCACATCTGTCTCCGATTCGTGCAAAAGCTCTCCGTGATGAGTGAGTCCCAACAGAGGTGCATTGTAGGTCTGAAATTGATCACAATGCCAGCCCTCCCATCCCGGAGCCGGTGCTGGGAGAATTCCACCAGGCTGGAGATAAGGCCTGAATAAATATGGCCTCAGGTAGGGAAGATGCCCACTGGCAAATCCACTGTTCACATTTGCGTCCATATTTATCATCTGATTGGGCTGATTGGCGAGAACCCGAGATATTTGCTGCTGGTACAGCCGGTTCAGTCCCTGATACCACTCCGTCTCCGAGAACAACAAATTACTGGGACAATATTGATTGGGCATCATCGGAAAGCATTGGTAGGCTGTCGATGGTGGTTGGTACTGCATGGATGGACAGTCACAGTCATCAAGACGATGAGGACATTGCAGTTGGTAGTCCATTGACACGTCATCTGGAGGTATTGAAGTCATGCTGGGCTGAGGAAATCCCGGGGGGTCCATTTCTGCTAGAGTCAAGCGTTCTTGAAAACAAGCTGCCAGGAACAAGACCTAATAATAAAAGTAATAAAAAATGATATACAGTAGGGAAGTACTTAGGAAAGTATCCAATGATTTTTTTTTGTTATTGATGAGCTGTGAAATATTATTTATGTGCTTCTATAGATCCACATTTTTTCTTTAGGTAATATGATTTTTTTTTCATGCGAAAGAGTAATCATTGATGAAAATACCACTGAGAACAATTTGAGGGCCATCGCGCTTATGTGACGTTCACATTCAGACTGAACCTGTCTGTTGTGTTGGATTTCAACACTTGTTTATATTCGCAAAAATGCTGAGTTATATTCCAAGGAATTCGAAATTCTTCTGTCCTTGAGATGCGAAAAATGCGAGCGCGTTAATTCGCACGCACATTAAAAAATGTGTGAAGGGGCCTTGTAGAAAGTGCAGTTGATTGACTTCAATGATTCATTCGAATTATACTCACCCCTGTAATAATAAAGAAGGAAATATTTTGTATTACTGAAATCGAATAAATTTCCACTTTACTAGGTAATTTATTGTTAATTAATTAATTATAGACATCAAACAAGTGAACTAAAACAATTGAGCATCACAAGTGTTTTCCCTTTTCCCTTCATCAACTCTGCAATAAAATACCCTGCAGTTATACAATAATTATTACAATTTTTTTTTCAATCCCAAAGCTATTATTAATTTTTCATCTTTTTTTTTATTTTTTTTATTTTCATGTAGAAATTTCTTAGGACTTTATCTTCCCCATGAATTTCTCACCCGCGAATAAAATTCAATACCTGGCTTTTTCTTCTGATATGATCTGTAATATATGAATGAAATACTTTACATGGAAACGTCTTACTTCTCCTATTTCTCTTTTCATAAATTGTAGTTTTATGATGTTTTTTTATTAAACCGGGTTAGCCTCACCAGAATCTCAAAAGTAAAAAGAAACCATTATTTCGTCTTTCTATATAATTTATACAAGTGCAATGTGGCAACAGTATCCATTGTTTATTAGTAGTTAAAAATTCATTTTATAACGATGTGAGTGTACGTGGCTTGTCCCCTGGTTCGTCAGCTTTGCTACAACAAAATGAATACAAACCAATATTGCATTATTTACCTCAAGTTTTATTCCATATAAATTATTAATTAATCAACATAACGGGGAGCAAGTACCTCTCACTCTGGGTGCTTTTCTCAGGTTCTTTCGCCAGTTCACTCGCAGGAAGGCTCTGAGTCGTAATACTTGTTTCGTTTTTCTCATTCTCTTTTTGACTTTCATCAGTGGGGTTTTTTGTGGCGGATGTAGTCAACGTCTGTGAACTTTCGGTTGTCGTTGTCTCAGGTACAGGATCTTGCTTATCGGTGTCACTAGTATCCTGGGGTGGTGACGAACTTGTTATGTTCAGGGTGCTCTCGAAATCATCAAAATTAGCCCAGCCGGAGGACTCTTCCGCCTGAGAGGCATTCGCATCCCAGGGGTTCACTTGAGGGAGCACGATAGTGGTTGAAATTGGCTCTGATGAATCCCAAGCTAAAGTGGGAACTTTGTTTAAGGTTGCAATTAAGTTATGCCTCGAAAAACTGAATTATTGGGAGAAATAATTTTTTAAATATTTTTGTTGCGTCGGAGATTAAATAAATGTCATATCAGGCTCAACCAGAATTAATCATCTACTTGGTTCTTCTCCTTCTACCCCAAACAATAATTTAAAAAAATTATTTTCCATGCAATTAAAAATTAATACTCACGATCGGAGGAGTCGACCTCCATGTGTAAGTCTCTCGTTGCTTCGTCTGACTCGGATGACGTAGAGTCAGGCTGTTTCTGATTGAAAGGCCAACCTCGTTTATCTATGACTGTCTGGAAAGTCGCCTCACCCTCGTCTCCCCACTCGACTCCGCCCTCCTCTATTCCTAATTTCTGTTTTTGTTGGCATATCTGCAATTTTATTTTAACGATCCACCCGTATTAAAATAACAATAATCTATTTCACCCACTAATAATAATTGGGATAATGTAATTTGTGTATTTCGATTAATCGACTTCTCACCTTATTGAATATTTCCTCCTTCTTAGCAAGATCTTCCTCGCTCAGTGTGAAAGGCATCGTGGTTAATTGATCAACTGAATTACTTGGTCTGAAAAGAAAGTAAACGGTGTCATAAAACATTTTTTACACCATTACACTGATACAAAGAAGTTACGTACTGAAGAACATCATTTCCATCATTGAACTCATCGTCGTGGAAGCCGAAATTTTCAATAAAATGCGATGTCATTTCTTGTCCCTGATAATATGCATAAACCTAATGAGATTTGATGAATTATAAATATAATTATTTAACTTTTTTTCTCCTGAGTTCTCGCAATCTTCGGAGAATGGCCAGGAGCATCACAACTCTTACCTGCTGAACGTAGGGATCCTGGGAGTAGGAGAATTCCTCGGGGTTGTCCTCTGATGATGTCATGAAAGGCTGTGCTTTTCCACCCTAACCATCAGAATCAGAGTCATTGAAAAAAATTATTTAAAATGAATCTTGCTGTGAGCTCACTGATCAAACCAATAAAAATACATTACCAGCAATATTTGATGGGTTTCATTAATTTCAGTCAGTTGAGTATTTACAAAATTCTCCCATTGATTAAAGCACTCTGTAGTCATATTGGTCTTCAGGAACTTCTCCAAGGCCTCGCACTTCGTAGACTGCGTAACAATATTATTAGCTATGCCAATTAAATGGCCCATGTAGCCCTGGCGTATGCCCTTCTCCTTGCTCTGATGAGTATCGTTGCCAGTCCAGGCCTCCAACATACGTTCAATCAATCTGCACTGGGAAAATATCTGCAACACATGAACTGAATTATTATCTTTGTGTGGTCAATGACAGTCTTTTTCATAATCTCTACAGTGCTGCTTAATTCTACATAAACATGCCTATGAATATCTCCCCAAAGAAAATAGTTTTAAATTATAGTATATTATTTAACTTACGTGCGTGTAAACGGCTTCTCTATTCTTGTCCCAGTGTTCATTAATAACTAAGGCCAAGCACTGTTCTACCTGGGTGTGTAAGAAATTATTCCACGAGTACGTGAAGAATAGATCCTGAAATTGAAGGCACGCATTTAATTAATCAATGAATTGCCGACAATTGATTTTCCCTATTGCCTGAGAAGGTACTATTTTATCAAATTAATTCCAATTAAATTCCTGATCTTACCAGTAGAGTTTGGAATGTTCCTAGTTCAGCTAGTTTTTGGAAAACGTCAATATTCTCGGCACTCAGAAGTGCTGCTACTAATTTGGCGATATGCAGTCGAGTGTTACCAAGAGGCTTGTCCAATACTCCTGCAGTGGTTCTCACTGCGGGCTTAGGCGGGGGATTGATCAGAAGCTGCTGAAGCTTCTCCAGGTGTGGAATAACGGCGTTTTGAATTTTTGCACGATCGATTGTATCAGCCATATGGTTATTTGGATTATTCGCTTGTACGTCTGTTTCACTGAATGTATTATTTGTTCCCTGGCTTAACAGTACAAGAAGTACTTGGATTCCACCCACAATACTGCTCTCCACATGCTCATTTGATAAAATTGTATCCAAAAGCAAAGACGCTGTTTCCTCCGATTCTAAAGCATGCAAGATTGGATCAGGATAAAGACGCTCTGTACACGTTATCCTGAACTCCCTAGCTGAGTTAATGATATCACAAAGTAACTGTGCCGCATTAGCGTGTCTCGATGAGTCCGTCGTTGGCGCTAATAGGTTTATCAATTGCTGTACAAGTTGCTGATTATCCAGCCACTTCACAAAGAAGCAGAAAGAATAGACAAAAAATATTAATCTCAATTGGCCTAACTGAATATCAACATAATATAATTGTTCAGGGTAGCCCATGGATTCTCAGATAGAGGCTAGATTAATAGCGAGTCAATGAAAAGAAAAATTTACACTTCGAAAATGAAGAAATTTGTAAAGAAAAAAAAACAGAATTTCTCTAAAAATCGCTCGCTAACTGGATAATTCCAGAATCGCAATATCTGGACTTAATTTCTATTTATTTCACCCCTGAATACCCATTGGATAAACTAAATGAGGAGGGGTTAAAAATTGGGAATCAAAAATGAATCTCACGATTAAGATATTCTGTTGCATCTCGGCGCCTTCGATTTTGGTAACAAGCTTTAGCACTAAATCCATAATAGCCGATGTTTCCAAATGTTGCAAAAGTCGATAAACACATTTTAGGCGACTTTTAAGGAATTCTAAAACCTGTAAACACACCAACTGATAGGAATACCAATTCTGGGGATAGGAGTAGACGGAGTGTGAGGAATTGTGGATCAGGTGGGAACGTTTGGAGGGGGAAAGGGAGAAGAACCATTGATATTATTCAAACATCAAAACGTCCTCAACATCAGCAACACGTTTTCTTTAATTACCGTTAGAAATCAGATGTCAACATCCGAGAATAGTAGGCCGAATGATAACCGTGCTTACCTGATCACTTTTCCGTATCAGGAGTACCCCAATGATCTTACTGAAGAACGAGGCAAGAAGGGGATTCAGGGGTTTGTCAGTGTCGATAAACGTGTACAGCTTGATCAGCAAACTTTCCGAACCTGAAAGAAGTAATGATAATGATGGATTTCAGTCTAAATTTCATTTGAAAGAACTGTTTTAGCTCATTGTTGAGCTTGCGCGACTTTTCTTAGTTAAATTATGAAGTAAGGAACAGATATTTAATATCCAAGAGAAGTTACAAGATATAACATATGAGGCAATAAATAAATATGGGGAAAGAAATTTTAAACAAACAGAACGACAGTGATATCATGTTCATAACTGACTAAATAGACGAAGGAATCATTTTCAAGTTGGTTTGGTCAACTAAAATATAGTACGAAACCTCGAGATAATTTTCCATGTTGTCTTATCACAGAACAGGATGCTCACAATTTAATTAGCAGCGATATACACATGAGTCGAATTATGAGACGAGCTCAGAACCATGAATTTTTCTACATTTATGGATGAGTAAATGGGGTAAATGGTTTATTGTAATTACCCGCTAATTTCTCCGTGAGTGTGGGTACATTACAAGTGAGTAACTCGCAGGCAATATTGGGATACTTGTAACGCCAACGCTCCTCGATATCACTGGAAGGCTCTTTAGTAGTAAGTGTGACCAACTCCTCCATAATTTCCGGCTTGGTTAAACTTCAACCGAAAAAGAATTAATTATTTCTCAACTAATGACTGCGAAAAAATACCGAGTGTTATGGTACTTACAAATCCACCAATTTCTTGTTCTGACTTTTACACTCAGCGACTATTTCTTCCTGATCCATTAACTCGTGGAGAGTAATGTCCTTGGGGAAGAAAAACAGTTATCGTTAAATAAAAATGAGAAATTTCATTTTCATCACCCAGGTGGTGTGGTAACGGGAAGAGATGGGATTTTACGAGTTTGTGCAAAAGACACTACATTTTTTATACCTAGGATTGTGGTGAGGATGAAATAATTCTGATCATCATATTTCAGTACTGTTGCATATTTTCCTTGGCATAAACTGCCTGCAGAAGGTGGCAGTGACTGGGACACGCAGCTCCAGTATTTATAAAGTGACAGATATTGACACACGCCGAATTTTTGCAATTGATTAATATGAATTCATCTATTTATTTATGTGGTGTTCTAAATAGTAACATAATTGCAAACCAATTGCTCTGCCTCTTAAATTCACCAGTTGCTCGAAAAATACATGCAGTTGATCCTTTTACAAAACGTGAAAGTCAGATAGTGACAATGACTTGGTCGCTGGTGGTAGATATACGAAGGAAGCCGAGAAACAAGTGGGAAAATCCTGAACTCCAGATGTGCATTGCACTGGACAGTGACGACAAAAGGACTCAATAATAGCTAATAATCCTGGTGTCAATGATGGATACATACCTCTTTGTTGAGTAATGCCTCGATGTGTGGCGATAGTGAATAAATATTAGTCCAAAACATGTTTGCTGTGGTTTCGGTATTTCAAAAAAGAACACCCTTTCAAAGAAGCCCCTCACACGTAAAGGCAATTGATAATGAAAATAATTTCACCACCCACACCATTCGGACGTGATATCCAATGCAACAAAAATACTTGACCAACGGTTCGGGGGTATGCTAATTCTAACGATTGAAATGACGGAGTTTATTTCTTATCGATGACTTTCGGTAACAGTGCAATAAATGTACAATTCACCAATTGCCGTATTTGTGTCCAATAGTTGTAACCAAAGAGGACAAATGTAAGTAGAGAATCAGATGGGGAGGGTTCGAGTGACCCCGAGGGAAAGTAGTAGAAGTTGGTGGTGGGGATGGCGCCACGGGTACTTTGTGGGTTGAGTGTAAATGATTCGAGCGGGGGATGAAATCGTAATAACATTGACGCGAATATTTATTAAAAATACCCCAAATATTATTCATTGAAACTTAATTAACTTGGGATTGAAAAGAGATGAGGGGCTTCAAGCGCAAAATTTCGTAGCGGTGGTGCATGAACTACGATGGGGAATGTACCTGTCGGTACATTCCGGGGTACGAAGTACGTGGCATTCAATGCGTCAGGGGATTTGCGATTTTTCCAAAGCTCCAGGATTATTCTAAAACCCTTTTTTACATTTTTCGCATGTCTTGGGGTTCGTGGGCCTCCTAGAGTAAATGGGGCCAGCATATGGGACCACCTCAAATTATATCTTTGTTTGCATTACTGACATTGTTGGTGTTCCGTTAATAAAGCAGTCGGCGATACTCGCTGCTGATAACGATGAGAACGTCACAACTTGGCGGACAACTGTAGAATTTTTAAAAAGCAATGTGTGGGATAATTAGAAAATGATTTGGGGAAGTTTAGGAAACCATAAATAATCAAGGCTGATTCGCCCCAGGTCATTTATTTTGAATACTTCTTCCCTGTCTTTCTTATCGTCATATTTACAGCGTTTACATGCTCTTCGAGCAGCTCGGTTAATAAACTGTGATAGGTTAGGTTGTCTTTCAAGACCACCGGCAGAGACTGCGACGTAGGGAACAGGGTAAGGTGCTGATGGCAGTGAGTGTCAGCCGAGTTTGCAATTGTTTTAACACGATACTTCAGGTTTCCTGAAAGCCAGGTTATGATTTGCAGTATGTGTGATTAAGGCTTCATTGAGGAATTAGAAAAACCTAACTCGCCGGGTGATGGAGAGTCATGCCTTCACCTCGAAGCTTCCAGAGGCATCTGAGAAGAGGTTGCCTCGAGCTATCAGCTTTTCCGAATTGCCCACGAGGCGTAGAGTTATTATTCAACAGGCTGAGGTATCTGGGGAGCTTGTGAGGCAGTACAGTTGCGAACAGATTTATGATAAAGCTTCCAATACTAGGTAAAGTGTCCCATAAAACCGAGAAAATCATCAACAGAGTCACTCAAGTCATTCAATTATTCATTCAACATGGTCTTCGTGGGGGAGGGATATTTCTCGTTCGAGATTTTAACTCTTAGCAATATTTGAAACCCAATTTATTACTTATAACACATGAGTGAATTAGTATGCATAATCATTTCCAGACAAATCAACTTTATAACATCAGTAACATCGAAATTAAATCCAAAAATCAGTCACTGGAAGCCTCCATCAGAAAACATCAGCTGGCACCAGAGGCTAGCCTCTCTCTCACTGCAACCGAAACACCATCGACAACAGCTTGAGATTGATAACAACAGTCGCAGAACTAGCAATTCGCCAAATAAACCTTCCCAGCCTCGACACAGGTCTTCATTTGGATTGACTTCGGCCTGCCGGCTCCAAATGACTCCCCCTGAAGCATCTGCTCACCCGTCAGGACAATCGCCCCCAGACATTCCCGAAAAGAGCTTGGAGTTCTCTGAAAGGACGACCAAACTCCGACCTTTAATATCCACGGAGTTCTCCAAGCCTGTCAGGCGAGGATCGACTATGAATAAACTCATTTTTTTCGGTCTGATGAGCGCTCTAGTGCTGATCGTCTCGACACTAATATCAGATTACAATCAGAAGCCCTTGGACTTCACGAATACCACAGCTGAGTTGAGAAAAAATGTCTTGGGACAGACTGAAGCAGTGGAGACGTTGGTCGGTCATTTTCAATCGAATTTCGATGATTTTACAGTTGTGATTTTGCTGGGGGGTATAGGGGTCGGTAAAACCTATACAGCGAACATAATAAAGCATAATTTCCCCTACAAAAACAACATCTTCGAGTATTATGCGCCGATAACGAACCCGATTGCCTCAGCTTATGAATCTTTGTCTCATTTTCTTTGCAATCTGGTGATCGTGGAGAACATGAAGACTGAAGACGCGAAGGACTTCGTGAATTTCGCAAAGTTCATTCAAGGACAGGAGACACGTCCTTGTATGATTATCCTGGGGGTCTTGAACCCGCAGGTGACTGATGACGGGTTGAAAAGGACTATGGATCTGGAGAAGACGAACGACGAGTTGGTGAATTTGTTTAGGGAGGAGGGGATTAAGGGGACTGTCGTCAGGTTTGATTCCCTCGGACCTGAGATCATTGGAGAGTGCGTGATGAGGGAAGTTAGGGACACCGGGATGACACTGGCTGACGGGGATTATGAGGCTATAAAATCGCAGTTATTGCGGATGGATTGTGGCTGCAAGGGTGTGCGGGGAAAAATGCATATGTACATAAAAAAAGATGTTTTGTGATAGACGAGATATTATGTTTTTGTTGACGAATTGTTTTGAATTATTGAGAGAATAGTTCTGATTTTTCTAATGATGGTGTCCGTAGAATGTTGAGTGATCCAGGAGATGATGTAGAAGTGAAGGAACAATGCCATCGTCGATCAGCGACAGAAATAATGTTATGATGTGAACGTAAAACGAATTATAATAATTAATAGTTAATTAACTATTTGTTCTAATTTTAATGAACTATCCTCCTCTATTTATTGATACTATAATCCTTACATAAGTACGATAGCAATAAATAAACATGATATTTTTTCGAAATATTTTAATTATTAATTTTTAGAGAATTACGTTCCAGAAAACTCTGAAAACATAAATGAATAAATCATTCATCAGTGGCAAATAAATTATTTAGAAATGTCAGATAATTTTTTGAGGGATTCCGTAGAATTGCTAAGGAATTCACCGAATTCTCGACCAGATCTTCCGAGCTGGTCCCACATGGACGAGAGTACTCAAGGTTATTCAAGCTGATTAGTCAATAATGGTCCGAAAATTACCTAATATTAAGAATAAGTTGCATGACGGCGTGATGTAACGAACAGCGTAGGACTCTAGGAATTCGAATTTTGAATGGTTAATTACTTTAGTTCATTTATTACGCACTCCACCATCACAATGTACCTTTCCACACACTCTGATTCTTTCAACATTTTCACTGTAACTCACTGGTTGATCGAAGTAATTCTCTTCTGCTCCATTGATCACTCGTCCAACAATGAAGAAAGTTCATTTACAAAGGGTCTTTCACTATCGGATAAAAAAGATTTTCGAAATGTGAGCGAAGTGACGCGGTCAATCAGTATCACTCGAAACGCAATTTTCAGATCTGAGTTTATTGCAGAAGTTTTATTATCCAAAGAAAAACTTTCACTTCATCAGTAATTTTTTTTGTTAGGACGAGGGATTCCGCCCGGTAGACAATTGTGTAAGTTTGTAATTTTGTTTAATGGTTGCGTTTGACGTCCACTCGAGGTAGAAAAATCTCTCCATGCATTTCTGAATTGTTTAAATTTATGTCTAGCTTTGTATAGAAAAAGGATATCGATTCCTGCGGTTGGAATTCAATTATTATTGACGAAACAAAATGTAACAAGTAGACCACGAGAATGGAAAAATTAATTTCCGGGAAATTTGCAAATGAATATTTTTCTAGTAATAACAAAATACCCGTAAATTTGATTGCTACCTTTCCCTCTTCGATAGAAGATAAACAATGAATGATAGGATCTACGAACTGGAGATTAAATTTGATCCAGTTATTATTATGTAATTTTAAAAATCTGGATAATGCAATGGTCTCGGGATAGTATCCTGGTTTTCAAGGTTCCTATGGGGAGCATTGTCTATTGTGTGCGTATGTAATCTCTAGTCCCCGTGAGCATCGCAGCTGATTGTAGCGTTGTCCACGTTAGGACTGGGAAGAAAGGTAACAGCGTGAAAATTATAAAAGAGTGATCGCTCGGTGGTTATGGAGCAGTCGCTCGCAACTGTGCCAGACGGACGCAACATTTTGGGTATGTGCCCGGTTCTAATTAATAAATAGTGTTTTTCTTGAATAAGACTTCCGAAATCATTGAAAAGATCATAAAATAGTGCTCGCAAATTCAATAGTGCTCTCACAGGTATTCAATCAGCCTCTAGACCCCTTGAAAATATTATAAATTATTTTTTTCTAAACTTGTTCCCTGCTGCAAATTTTCAAATCAGCGGCGAAGTGATAAAACGGCTCAAGTCCATGTAACTCGGTCCACTGATTTCGAATCATCCCCGCAAGGACTGATGCAAAATTAACGTAATCGGAGACCCTTTTTGTAAATTAAATTCGCCGGAAAATTAAATATCTAATTATTTCTCAAGGACGCATGAACTTGTTAGTATAATCGTGCAATCTTGATAACTGACAGATCGAGAAATATGTAATATTACGTCGGCGAACGTAACGATGAACTAATAACGGCATAAAAATGACTTCTGCACATTTCATTCTAATTATAACTTGATGGGTTAAAAAAATAATGGGGGTAATATTACGTTACTTATGATATAATTTGTGGTTTATGAGAACACTTCGTCCGAACAATTATCACTTTCACCCCGGAACTGAAAATTGCAGTAGAGAAATAGTAATAAGCGATTGCAATAGTTGAAATTGTAATAAGACAATTAACGCTCGACCACTAATGCCAGCAACATTTGCAATTATTTTTTAGAAATACCTCAAAACATGCGGAAGTGTTGCGAGAGCTCTTCTTTGTTCGTTTTAGCTATTTGTTTATTATCTGACGATGATAAAAAATTATATCCTTTATGAGTATTGCGTCAAGGGATAATCTTCTAGGACCTCGACGAACGCGAAGGGAATTTATTAATTTTCCGTTTCTTTCGGCGTCAGACTAGTCGTTCGATTCAGCTCATCGATAGGCCATCGGTTTAAAAAAATATTGGTAACCGGTGAGCTCCTTACTTTGACACAGATTCCAGTGACTCAGACTCCGAACAAAGATGGGTGAACAACCATAAACACGGATATATTCGAAAAAAATCGAGTTGCATAACGGGAGAAAGTTGTTTCGTAACACCAAGACACTCATTCTGCGTGTTGGGGTTCTCGTACGATAGACCCAAAGCACCAGCTGAAAAGATCATTTTGATCGGTCATATTACGTTGTCCTGGGAGTTATGTCCTACGTTATATCATCGACGATTATTGCGTGAGGACTTGCTCTCGCTCTTACATATTGTTACAAGCGAAATTAGGCAGTTGCTCAACGCGATATTTTCTGTTTTATAATATTTATGCAGTTCAATGTCTCGGGATTTGTTCGATTTCAATGACGATTCCGCTGGTCACTTTCGCGGAGTCATCCTCTCATCCTGCGAATACTCCCGAGGTCAAATTTGAGGAAATTATGGGAGAGAAAGGACAGGTTCTTGCGGCTTCTTTTAGGCAGTTGAATGTGAAGAGTTTTTTAAAATTGGGTTTTTACTATTTTACTTTTTTCATGTTATAACTTTTTAAATAAAAGTCTCCCATTTTCTGGTGTAATCTCTACGCATTTGGCAATTTATCCCAGACCTGTTTATGTCGTTTACAAATTCTCGAGGCTATTATTTTTCTTTTTCTGAATTTTGCAATAATTTTTTTCAGTCTGGAGGTAATCAACGGAGGAAAGGGGTTGAATCGAGGATTATTTAGATAAAAAAAAAACAGTAAACAATGGGAGCAATTGAGTGGGTCACCGAGGCCGACGACTACGTCTGTCCCCTGTCTGAGGAGACGCAAAAAATCGCGAAGGATGAATTGAGAGAGGACAAGAACACCCGAGATCAGGCTCTGGAGCAGATGAGAAATTGGATCAAATTAAATGCGAGAATTGAAAATTCTCGACTCGGTAATTATCTTGAATTTTTGCTGGCTAAATTTCTTATCTTGATTGAGCAAATAATGCGAATTTTAATATTGGTCCTGATTTTCAGACGCTCAATTCCTCCTTCGATTTCTCCGCTGCAAGAAGTTTAATGTACCTATGGCCCAGGAAGCCACTGAGCGTTACCTACTCCTGCGCAAGGTCTACCATCCAGCATTCAATAAACTGGATATCAACGAGCCCACTATGTTGGAATTGCTCAAGCTGGGGTACGTTGGAAAGACGATAAAGGGAAAAAGACGATTTAATGCCGTTTAATTCTCCAATGATGGCATAATTTATTCCGTCATATTAATACTTAATTGGTTTTTATTTAAGGTACCTATTTGCCGTTCCTGGGAGGGACTCCAAGGGCCGTCGACTGATTGTCGCGAGACCTGGTAAAATATGAAACGAACCAAATAATTAGTTCATTTATGTTTGATATCTACCTTTTGCAATAATGAGAGAAAAAAATCCTGGAGGATGGTAATGCGTCCTAAATTCTCTGTTGAATATTTGGAAGACATTGCAAGAACACTCATGGGTTCCTTACACATTTCCAGGTGTCTTCGACCCCTACAAATTCACCAACGCCGACATGTGTAAGATCCACGCTATCACGTACGAGGCATTGATGGAGGATGAAGAGAGTCAGGTGCGAGGGTTCGTTCATTTCGCGGATGGTGCCGGTGTCAGTTTCCCACACTTGACTTTGTTCACTCCCAGAGAAGCTGTTCGTATCGTGAAAAATGGAGAGGTCAGTTGGAACAACCGTATTCTTGTCGCGATGTTAGACATAATTTTTATTTTTTCGAATTGTTAAACTCAAGCTTTCGATTTATTTTTAATCGACTGATTATACCTGATTAAACCTCCGCTGTCAATTTCCTTCAGTTAAATAATTGTCTCTTCTCAAATTAATTTTTAAATACGATTTGTTTCCCGTCAGCGCACCGTACCAATGCGACACAAGGAAGTGCACGTGATAAACGCCCACCCATCGCTAAAATTCGCTCTGGATTTCGGAATGTCTTTGATCTCGGAGAAGATTAAAAGTCGCATTAACATTCACACGAGCCTCGACGAAGCGATCAAGTCCAAAATGGACACGAGTATGCTGCCCAAGGAATATGGGGGCACAATGCCCATGAGCGAAATGATTGGTGAGCGAAAAAAAATCAATTAATATCGATGCTATTTAATTATTCTAAAAAATCTGGTTTAAGTTGCGCAGCGCTCTGATAACATAAAAATTCACAAGTAGATTAATTTTTTTTTCTCAGAACTCTGGCGAAAAGAATTGCTCGAACTCACCCCACGTCTGCTCTCCCATGACAACATGAACGTACACCTTCATTTGTACTCGGAGAAGGCGCGAGAAGGCGCAGTTTCAGCACTGAAACAAGGATTTGGATGTGCGAATGTGGGCAGCAGTGATGGAACGATCCACGGAATTTCTGGTTCATTCAGGAAATTGGAAGTCGACTAATCTCCGATGTGCGCTATTTTCTGTTTAGCTCGATTTTTTTCGTTGTGAAAGGAAAGGAAATTAGGTAACTAGATTAAGATTACTCCTGAAATGACCTGAATTTACAGCAATGGTATTAGAATTTAATCATGTAGGTTTACTCTGATTTATAAATTTTATAGCGTAAGACTTGATTAGTCGTGATTAATTTCAGGGTGAATATCCCCCGTTTCAATAATTTTCTGGTATTTTTGTCTTGAAATGAAATCGTTCAGACTAGAATTGATTATTACTCTATCACATTAAGAACATAACTAGAATAATTCTGAGGTGATTATATTATTGTTTGAGCTTATTCTTTTCGTCTCCACTACATGAGCTATATCGTAACTGCTTGGTGTAGATCATTTATTCTACAGTTTATGTAACATAATTTCAAAAGTTGATCAATAAAGTCATCACACTCACTATTTTTCAAAATATTCACAGCCCCTTAAAATGATTTTGCAATTGGCCTAACATTTTATTTCTTTTGTACAAATTTTCATTATTTTTGTTAATAAACTTTCGTGAAAATCAATCACATTTGTAAATAACTCTCTTTTCTCTTCTCACTCCGCTACTTCTTTCTAATTCACACACAATCTAGCAAATAATTAGCTAAACTCGATCTCTATCTAACTCTCTATATAAATAAGCAGATAACAATTTCTTCAGACTTCTAATACATTTTTCAATTTTTATCCAATAAAATAAATGTTGGACGGAATTATTCGATAGAAAATGGTGGAGTGGCGTCCAAAGTTGTGTTTTAATTCGTTGAACGTGGTACGTACCCCCGGATACTGCGTTTGGATTAGTCGAATTGAAAAAGACGAAATAATTCAATTAATTTCCTAGGGGGATAAAAAATTTCGCATCAGGTTCTACCACTTGCCTACCCCTGTATCGGTTCTCTATCCAATAAATTACGTAGAAAAAAATTATCCAAAATGAATAACTTTAATACAATACGTGGAATGTTTACTCCGAGTGTTGCTCCTCTTCATCCTCCTCCTCCTCCTCCTGGACATACATCTCGTCATCAATTTCCGCCTCTTGATACTGCTGATATTCTGATACCAGATCAGACATGTTGGACTCAGCCTCAGTGAATTCCATCTCATCCATTCCCTCTCCAGTGTACCAATGGAGAAAAGCCCTGCGTCTGAACATAGCATTGAATTGTTCAGAAATTCTTTTAAACAGTTCTTGAATGGAGGTCGTGTTCCCCAGGAATGTTCCAGACATGAGCATTCCAGTTGGTGGAATATCACAGACAGCTGTCTTGATATTTTGCGGAATCCACTCCACAAATTTAGCTGAATTTTTAAACTGGACACCGAGCATTTGCTCGTCCACTTCTTTCATTGACAATTTACCCCTGAAAATGGCGGCCACAGTTAGGTACTTGCCATGATTGGGATCGCAGTCTGTCATCATATTCTTGGGGTCGAACATCTGCTGTGTCAGCTCACTCACTGATATTGGACGATAATCTTTGCTGGAACTCGCTGTTAGAGGCGCAAAACCTGGCACGAAGAAATGAAGACGCGGAAAGGGTACCATGTTCACTGATAATTTTCGTAGGTCTGCATTGAGCTGGCCAGGAAATCTTAGGCTTGTTGTCACACCTGATGGGAAGGAGTATTACGAAAAACGGTGAAAATTTTTTAGAGTTGAAGGTCATGATAAAAAAAAATTCTACAATTGGAAATTGAAAAGTCGGTGGAGGAGGATTATCATACCAGACATGGTGAGGCACACGAGGTGATTTAAATCCTTGTAGGATGGAGTGGAGAGCTTCAGGGTCCTGAAGCAAATATTGTAAAGGGCCTCGTTATCAATGCAGACTGTGTTATCGGTTAATTCGATCAGTTGATGCACCGAGAGGGTTGCATTGTACGGTTCCACTACAGTATCCGAGACTTTCGGACTTGGACCAACACTAAAGGACGTCAGAATCCTTGAAACAAATAAATAAAGTTTAAAGAAATTGTTGTCGGGCCAATTATTTATTGGTAAGACTTTTCAACCTAAGCAACTTCGTCTGGAAATCATTTAATTGACGAGAAGAAATTGTTTTATTTTTCACAAAAAAAAATCGGTTGTAGAATCAAAATAATAAGTGTGCATTTCAATGGGATGGAAAGAGGCTATCGATTGAGCTCGTAATTTACCTGTCTGGAAATTCCTCTTTTATTTTGGACAGCAACAGTGTCCCCATACCAGAGCCAGTACCCCCTCCCAACGAGTGACACAATTGAAAGCCCTGTAGGCAGTCACAATGTTCTGACTCCTATGAAAAAAAAAAAAATCAACACAAAGATAAAAGCAAACCGACAGATATGCCGCCCCCTGCCCCCCGCCCTGTCATCCCCCGAGAAAGTGTGAGTCCCTTCAAATTAAAATTCAATTCTCCGTTCAACTACTTGGGGATGGCAGAGACGGGTCCTCTGCTGCAGCCGCAAAGATCGGCTGCGAAGAAAGTCCCTCACCTTCCTGATGACATCGAGAACGGCATCGACGAGCTCTGCGCCCTCGGTGTAGTGGCCCTTGGCCCAGTTGTTTCCCGCTCCACTCTGGCCGAAAACGTAGTTGTCCGGGCGGAAGAGACGACCGTAAGCCCCAGCCTTGGCTGCGTCCATCGTTCCTGGCTCCAAATCCACGAGGACCGATCGCGGAACATAATGTCCCCTGGCTGCCTGATCGTAGTACACACTGATGCGATCCAGCTGGATGCCCTTATCAGGGCCCTTGTAACATCCATCAGGTTCGATGCCATGTTCCACTGAGATCACTTCCCAAAACTGCAATGAAACTTGAATAATTAATTTTTTTTTATTATTAAATTTTCAATTCTCTTCTCCGTTTGAGAATAAGATTTGAGGTCTTACTTTGCAACCAATTTGATTGCCGCACTGGCCAGTCTGCACATGCACAATCTCCCGCATATTTTTCACTTGAAAGCGAAGCCGACGAAAAATTATAAATAAAATGTCACTGAGTCCTTGTAACAACGATCGAATAATAAATATGAGGTAATGAAGACAATTGTAATGAGACGTATCGCCTGGAGAGGGTCCCAGGCAACTGTTGGGGTATTATCGGTTGGTTTTCAAAAAGCTGTAATCAGCGTGATTTAATTTCTATTAATTTGAGGGGAAGCGTAGTCTTTTCGATTCGAAAAACGCGGGAACCGGAGGAGGCAACCGGTGAATTTGAAAGTCCTCGGGCGGCAGAAATAATTATCGAGCGTTTTTTAACGCAGCATGAGGTACCTGAACATCTAGAAATCTAAGAAAAATAAAATATAAATAATAAACAATAAATTGTGGGTTTATACGATTGTAAATATTATCTTAAGAACATTCAGGACTTCCGAAGACATCTCTGCGACGGATTTGAAAGCACTTGTTCTCGTCGATAATACAAATCCCTTCAAAATAATAAATACAGCATAAATAATATCTAGAAAAATATTATTGAAGTATTAAGAGGTAGAGATATTATCAATTGTAGGAGTTTGTCGTGAAGAAAATATTCCTCTCGTATATTTTTTTTTGCATTTCAAAAAAATAATTCACAATTCTTGCCGGGACAAACTGATATATTTAAACAGCTGCTCATAGTCGGCAGTCATTAACGTGTCATAATTATTCCGAAACAATAGTGCGGGAACAATAAAGTTGGAGCGATAAGAAACTAGTGACACAGTTTCTGTGGATTTTCCACGGTCAAGATCGGCGTGTGCAGAGCGCCTTAGTGGGCCTCAGTCCCCATCTTTTTCTTTACCTGTTTTTCGGATGTCCCGTTATTCAACGTCGATCCCTTCTACCTCACGTTTTACAGTGCGTTGAACCAAATCGTTATCCTACGAGGTATCACCACGTTACTTCGTGTATTACGTTACAAGTTTAACTTCGCTGGTCACAATCGGACAGCGATGAAGTGACGACGTGTCATCAAAATCTGCTAGCGTTCAATTTTTTTTCGCAATATTTGTTGAGTCTCAGTGCAAACTTTGTCCTCGAGTTGTGAATATAATCTGTATTGGATATAATACAGCGTCAAGAACGCGGAGAAGGAATTTAATTTGATTTTGTGCGCGATGATTTAAGGCGAGTTCAATCTGGTGGTATTTTCGTTGAGGAAAATATGAAATTGGAATGGATTTTTTTAAATTTTTAAGCTGAATGCGCGAGCGGTTTTGAGTGCGTGAATTTTTTGAAAAGGGACTGATAAATATAGGTCATTTGGAATTGTTGAAATGTCGGGAGGAAATCGGGCCAATGGGGTTGGCAGTGCAGTGACGAACGATGATTTTCAACCGCTGGATCGGAAGGGAAAATCCACGATTTTTGCGTATTTATTTTGGATGGTGGGGGGATTTTTTGGAGCGCATCATCTTTATTTGGGGAGGATTAATCATGCCGTTGTTTGGGCAACCACACTGGGGGGATACTTCGGTATCGGGTGGTTTAGGGATATATGGAGGATACCTACTTATGTCAAAGACGCTAACGAGGATCCAAATTACATGGAGATTTGGAAAATAATTGTCAGGCAAAATAGGAAGGTATTTTTTTTTCAACACAACATGTGATTCATATTTTTAGTTTATAATATTTCTTGAGAATTGATAAGACGGTATCCCGGAACGTTACGTGTTTTATAGTCAAAACCTTTTTATTATTCAAACGGACTAAAAGATCGAACTCGAAACTTCGGATTAAGTCGAAATATTCCATTTCAGCCACCATTTTCCACAGTTCGGTTCATCGGTGCCCTGGCAACTGGTCATTTGTGGGGGGAATTATTCCGCTGTGCGATCCCTGAAGATGAGATCTACGGGATGAACCTGAAACCACTTCTGTACCTTGTGCCAGGAATTGTTGCTTCAGGTAATGAATATTGACGAGGCCCTGGACCTTTCGAAGAGTTAAAAATAAAAAATTGACAAATGACAATCCTCTCTTCTTCCGAAGGTGTCTGGACAGTTGGAAACATTGGGCGAGAGCAAGGGTCGATAAAGCTGCCCTTAATCATCGCTTACCTGATGTACCCTCTGCTCTACTACATCGGCGATGAATCCACTTGGCTCAACATCGTCGCGGTCGTCGTCGCCCTGGCATTCGACTCCTTCTCCAAGGAGTGGAGACTGAAACCTGCGAAGAAGCGTTCGGTCACTCGATCACTTGCTACCTACACACTCGCTGTGATCATCTTCTGGATGCTCCTCTCCAGCTACTTTTACTTTAATGCCACCCTCACTGACAGTGAGGGGGAGGAAATCAAAGTTACTGAGGCTGTTAAGCACTTCTTTACCTCCCCGATATGGCTCGATCTCAAGGTGGAAATTTAATTATAGACTCGAGGGGTGGGACGCGAAAAGTAGTTGCGATTGACACCTGTTGAATGAATTTTTTCAGACAACTCTGGGAACTACTTGGGAGCAAGCGAAAAATCAGGGATTCTGGGCGACCTGGAGGCAGCTGGTGGATCTCTCTGATCCTCGAGGGGAAATTAACGCCTACAGGGTATTTATAAAATGATTTTTCTTGTGACTCCAGAGGGAAAAACCCTTTGCATCATAAACACCAAAAGAAAAATAAATTATTTTTTAATTCTGTATCAATGAGGGGATGAAAAATGAATTTGTGCATGACAGGTACTGGATTTGTCTACGACAGCTTCAGAGAGTGAAATAACAGCGAAATGGCGAACTCTGTCCAAAGAACATCACCCTGATAAGGTCAAGGGGGATGAGGATGCCAAACGATCTGCTCAAGACAGATTTATGGAGATTCAGCAGGCGTATGAGATATTATCAAAAAAGAAAAATCGACGACAGCGAAAAAATCGCAGAGCTGGATGACGATACTAATGATTATAAATAAAAGTTCCAAAAATAATAATAAAATTATAAATATTGTTATCTAAGTCTTCAATTAATACCATAAAATTTTATTAACATATACAGAGAGATTACATCGAAGAGCGAATCTATCAAATATAACGACAATAATTTCAACATGATTAATTCATCATTGATTTCCATTGACAGCAATGTAATTTTACTGCTCCTCAGTCATGATCAAAACCATTGGGAAAATAGTCGATTTTATTATTATTTAACGTTCGTAGTACAATTTGTCGTGGGGCCGCGAAACACGGTCGACGCACGGAGAGAAATATTCAATGAGACTTGCCAGAAAAAAAGGAATAATTGTGTTTTGAAATGTAAATGAATAAATGTCTGGAGAAATTACGTGAGTTTAAGGAAACATTACGCAACAATTACGTCAAATTGTTATTGAATATTTCTCTGCAAATGCTAATTGTAGTCACAGACATGTCAAAAGCGAGGCTCCCCAACCGGGGAAAGAGCGAAGGAGGTGCAGCCCACTCTCGAAAGACTAAACACGAGAATAAAAAAAATATAGGAGAAAGGGGAAGGTGAGAGTAAATGGTAAATAAAAATTTACAAATAAAAATAAATAGGAATTTCCTTCGGGTGTTTTCTTTGTGTTTCAAAACATATTTTATACATCTTTATCTCTTGTGCGATAAATTCTCGTGACATTGCTGTCTAAATTTTCTATTTGTCGAGAGAATTTCCCACTTATCGAGGAACATTTTCGACTGATCCCTCAAAATGCAAAAATGTCGCTGAAAATTGATTTAAAATAACACCTGCAGGCACTTTATCCTCATTATCATAAAAAATATGTTGAGAAAATCAGGTTTCTCATTTTCACTGACAAATCTTTGTTGTTAAATTTTTAATGATTCTAGCTCGTGTTGAAGATGGGGCAGAGCTTGCACCGCTTTAATAATTTCCTGAGGGATTGTTCGGTCTGAATTTGCGGACTGAGCTTTTGATACGTCAGTGACAAAAAATTTCTCTCATAAAATCTTTCAATTATTCATTAATAATGATTTGGCAACAATTAACATGATCATCCCATCTGTCTAAATCTTGTCCAGAATAATAATAAATTATATGTTTATTTTGGTGGTTTTTGGTTGCAATGGGTGAATTATCTTCTACATTATTCATACATTTCTTTGGCAGTGAAGGTAGATGAAGGGGCATTCTGCCTGATTACTGGAAGGTAATGAAAATTATAACAATAAATCTTCGGTTCATGAAACATAATGATTAAAGAGTCACCCTGACAGTTGCAGTGGATAATCGTAAACTCATAAAACGAAATGCCAGTCAATTCTATCATGTCATTCACTCGATTTAATTAACTCCACGCTTCACTGAACCCACAAGGTCGGCACCCACAGGGGCTCTGACTCCACCCTGTGGATGGCTGACACCAACTGCTCCAGTGCCATTGGCAAGTCGTCATTTACGATTACCTCATCAAATAGGTGGGAGTACAGGAACTCAATTCGAGCGGCGCTATGTAGGATCTCCTGGAATTCATCGTCCTGCAATAGACGAATGACACAGGGCGATGTTAATGCCCCAGGAAAATAGTAAAAAATAAAAAAAAATGAAGTGGTTTGTCCGTTTTTAAAAATTGTCCTGGCATCAGAGATGTATTTGGAGATGTATAATTGAAAAAAAAAATAGTTGATGTTATTTTCCTTACGGTAAATCCTCTGGAATTGGCTTCATCAAATGTAGACCTCGCTCTCGCTTCATTTCTCGTCACCTTCAGCGCTTCGAATTGGGGAGGTTTGATGTAAATAATGTAAGGCTTCAGCTGCGGTGACCTGAGCATTTTGAGGGCCTGATAGTGAGGATTAAGAATGACGACGAAGCCAGCGTTTACTAGAGAAATAACAGTGTCCGCTTTGGTGCCATATAAATTTCCCTTGTACTCTCCGTATTCGATGAACTTTCCGGAATCAATATCCTCGTTCATTTTCTCACGAGTGCAGAAATGGTACTCCTGTCCATCTTCCTCCCCAGGTCGCGGTGGCCTTGATGTGTCTGAAGTATTAGAAAGCATAATTTAATTTATTAACACATTAATCACTGTACCCATGGAACACATGGAATCTTGCTCACATGGAACAGGCGTTTTGAATTTATCTGGATCCAGAGCCATGAGACTCCTCTTGAGCTCGTTCCTTCCGACTCCTGGTGGTCCAATCAACACAATAGGACGGTACACACCGGGTCTTGGATAGAGTTTAGCCACTTCCTCGTAGGTCGGTATCTCTTCCCGATCAAAGTCGTCGTTCTCTGCAGCGTCATACATGATTTTTTTAATTTTAATTCCCTGCAAGTTGCACTTTGTGGGCGAAGCGTGCAAAGAAGAAGTACTGGGACGGGGGCACAATGCGGGCAAAGGCACTGGAACAGAACACAAGCCTAACCGGGGAACGGTTAAGGTGTGTTGAAAAAAAAAATGATTCGCCAATGATGAGTGAGTTAGGAGATGAGGGGGTTAATTTACGTGCGGTTAATTTGGTGAATTTATGCTCTCAATGAATTAATGCGATGGATTAATGAGTGAGTTCGCAGATGAAATTAATTTGGGGAAAATGCAAGGCTGGAAAACAAAAGAAATTATTTTTTTGTTAATTTTTGCTTGCAGTTAGTAGTCCCATTGTGGAGTTAATAATTTTCGCAAACGAATTAATTTATCCGAATTATTTTTTGATATTCTCTCGGTCTCTGCTTCATATGCGTAGATTTCTTACTGAGACTTTCATCATCCTGAGTCTTGTCTTTCTGCTGTCTCTCTAGAATGATTCGACGCTCCTGGAGAGGTCTGCTGGGGATGAGGCCGGCCCTTATGTTTCTGTCACCTTCACGACGGGCCTGCCACCAGTATGCGTCGTCCTGGGTGACTATATGGAGCACGTCACCTTTGTTGAAGTCTAGACCTGCCTCTTTGCAAGGAATATGAGGGTCATCAGCTGCTGTGTAGGAAAAATGGGCCCTCATACGAACCTAATTGATTAATAAATACTCATTAATGCTTCGTAGCATCGAGATTTCATCGAGGGCCTGTCCGACCGGCGGTCTAATATTTACGGAGGCATAAAAATTGCAAAAAAAAATATAACGCACCTTACTCTCTCTCATTCCTCCTTTACTGTCCGCTGGAATTATTTTGAAGGTAATAGCACCTTCAGAGCTTTGCTAAAATGAATGAATCATGGTGATAAAATAATTGCGGGGGTCTTCCATGAATTTTTATTGAAACTGCAAACTTACTAGAATTTTGAGAACACAATTCGGAGTCTTTCCCTCGACGCTTATGCCGTTGACTTCGACTACTTCATCGCCAACATGAATGAGACCGGATCTGTCAGCAGCTCCTCCGTGCATCACTCTTGCTATCACGATTTTTCCAGTAACTTCGCACAACTTGATAGTCGCCCCCTATCCTCAACGTTAAATTCATGTTATCATTTTGGACAATTATCCTACCGCAACCTATTATTTTGCATTACAGTGACAGTGCGAAAATTGCACCGGGATATAAATTTAAAAAATTGTGCAGTTGGAAAGAGGCAAATGGGGATAAACTTACCACAATCGGTTCAACTCCATCACCGCTCTTAAATTCGAGGCAAGTTTTGAATAAAAATAGTAGTTAATTGAATTGGCTTTGCCATTTTTCGTTGTCAATTTTTTTATCTCCTGAGATCTTTAGGGATCGGTTTGGCAAGGACTGAGGCAGTATTGGGGCATGCAGGGACTTGATCCTGGAATGGCAGGGGACACGAATATTCCAGAACTGTATCAAACCAATTTAATATCGGTATGACCTTGTTTTTCTCTTCAAGTAACGAATTGGCGATCTGTATCACGTACCAGTGGTTCGTCCGCCTTGACGAGCTGTACTATTTTCACTGTTTCCTCGTCCTCGTCCACTTCTAGGGGGATTTCGGACAGTCGGGGGTAGTAGTCTTTCTGGGCGACAGAATCGTGTGTGCATAACAGACCCTGAGGAATCAATTTATTCCTGAATAAAAGCTCAAGGGCACCTGGATTATCTCACGAACATAATCTTGCTTTTTTCATGTGAATGATCACTATAAATAATTGGTAATTTTACGTGACCCTGGAGCCTCTAAAAGTGATAATTCCATGACCTTTTTTTCGAATAATATTGGGAAATAAATGCTGTACCTGTATGTGAGGTCTCTGCAGCAGATAAAATAATTCCTTGCACTCTTCGGAGACGTGGGTCTTCGTCGAGAGCATGTCTAGGACTTCGACATCGATGTCCATCGAGTTGGACAGCACAGGGGCGAATTTTTCATCCTGAACATTAGCCAAAATCTTGTTGTGCACGTTGACAAGAGCATTGAGCTCCTTGGATCGCAATAAATCATTGAGAAAGCCGAACTCCTCGTCTGTGCAGCTTGGTATGTCATTCTTATGCTCTTCGAGGGAGTTCAGAAGTTTTGAAAGAGCTGGAAAATTAGACCACAGCCGCTGATCAATAACGCGAACAACATTATATCTGCCACGAATGTAATTATTAACACGCGATTGCGATTGAAATTCAAGGATAATTGTGCTGAATTTTTCAATGTCAATGGAAACGCTTTATAAGATTGTCACTCGTATTATTTTAAGACATCGCGTGGTATCTTTGCAGTGTTTCCGGTGCACACGTCGCGCGTTATCTTCGTAATATTAGATCCGATTACAAACGGGAATTCAGTCCCGCGCCAGCCGCCGAATCCTCCCCATTCGATTTTTGCGTACTACCTTCGCTTTTGTTTATTCTTCCGGACGCGGTTGAGTTAACAACAATTAAGTTATCGCCTCGTTAAGTAGTGGACCCTCGTGATACTTTTTAAGAGAGCGAAATTGGAAATTTCCCGAGGAAAGTAAACAAATAAAAACAATTCAACGGTTTTTGTTCTCCTAATTAAATTAATCCCGGTTGACTTTGAGTTTGGAGCGAATAAAATTTTCAAAAGTCTCCACTGAAAGGAAAATATTTTGACCGGAGCATCGGGAGAAATGACGGGGAAGAGTGACCGATTGGAGGTGCGATCAGGGGGAATATGATTTAATTTTCGCGTTTCAATTTGTTTGCGTTAATTTTTCTTTCAATAAAATAAACTCACCAGGATCCCAGGAAATATTTTCCATGACCGCTGCTGTCATACTCCCCGGGGCGAGTCACAATGGCCGGGTCGATGGAAGTCAGTGGTGAAATATCATAATTTGAGACGCCGTTCTAAACGCAAATGAAAGAATAAAAGAAAATGCTGATTTAACGCTGACGAATTGTTCATCCACATCCGTGTGCGGATTAATAAATCGCAGGAAAACTGGGCTCTTGTCTCCCCCGACCGTTCGCGCAGTATATTTACCTCGAGCTACTCCCCTTGAAAAGCACAGTATTTTTTTTTTAAATTCCCAGAGAGCGTCAACTACTTGGCAAAACTGAATGCAGTTGACAATATCGTTTTGAGTTGCACTTCTCGTCTAGACGTATCGCACCAGAAAATAATTTTACATTACGTAAGCATTTGACACTCGACACAAGGTGGAGTGGCAAAGTAGCCCCGCACCCCTCTGCGCTGCTCGCGACCAACGGAGGGTTGCGGAGTTGTTCGGAGATTCACGAAATAATGGCGCCAGCTGGCTGTCCACCTTTCAATTGATCCGACAGCTGCTGAGTAATTTTTCGGGAGTTTGAGCGATTATTTAACGGACTTTCGAAGGAAATTTCGATTTACAACCCTCTAGGAGATAATAAAAAGGTGTATTGGTATTGGTTGGTATCCCCCAGCTTTTCCAAAATTGTAGTAATTTTTTAAAACGAAAAACACCTATTGGGGGAAGTCTATTTCACTCTGAAAATCCTGTATTTTTTGGGCCTTTCGATTATTTATATTTTTAGTTTTTTATTTATAAATTTGTTTAACAACTGAGTGCAACAGTCAACAAGGAAGGATTCATCGTCGGTAATTCAGATTCCAATAGTTGTCTGACTATGCGACTATTTCGGTCAACTAGAAAGACGATGGCTCCTAAGACCTGGTTTCGGGTGCCGGTGGAAATTATTTATTTCAATTTTTAATTGACGGAAAAATTCGGAATTACTAGGATTGAGTTTCACTCATTATTCCCACATCTCTGATTATTATATTATATCGTAGAAATAGATATTTTATTCAAGAGCTTAATTCCTTCAATACTTAATGACACATAAATTCACTGGAGTTCTTATTCTATTTTACAATCCAAAATTGGTCCACCTTCCGCATTTAACTAGGCACTTTGTTCATAACAGTAGAAATATACAGGATAATATATGGATATTTATTATGGTTCCCACTCGATACGAGCAGCCATGGGTGATGTGATGAGAATTCTTTATTACATTCTGATGAGCAGGCGATGAGGCGTAAATTATTTATTTGAATTCATCGTATCGTAATACTTTCTGCAATTGTTGAGAAGGAACTCGTCGAGCCCCGGGCGAAGACCAACGCCAGGAAGCTGTACATCAGCCAGCAGATGAGCCCGAAGAACCCGTACTTTATCGCTTTGTGCAGGATGAGGAATCTGAAACGAAAGAAATACCGATTTCGTTCTTGTTGCGTGTGAGGAAATTATTGCGAGTATGTTCTGCCTACTTTGCCATGCGCTTCCTCGCAACTGGAATTGTACTGGGATCGTCTTTAAACGTGTAAAGCCGGAGACCAACGACACACTTGTGGAGGAAATCATTCCAATCGAAATCCATCATTGAGAAGTGAAACAGCTTCTTGTCTTCAGGAGTTAAATTCTCCCACAAACCTCTCGTGTTATCATTCGAGAACTTCCACATTCGGGTGCTGAAGTAGGTGGTGACTGCTGAGAATTTGTGGATTTTTTTATAAATTTTTATCGCCCTGAAATGAAAATAAATTATCAGGAGGTGCAGGTCCACTTTGAACTTGTCAACAAAAATCGGTAAATCGGCCAACTAGTGATCGGAACGCACTTCTGTTTCGGGAAATTCTTGTAAGTTCCCTTCGCATGACAGTTCCACGTTTAAAATATAAAGTTATCGATCGTTGTATCGTTTTTGTAACCAATTAATTACCTGGGCTGTTGGCCGATTAGAAAAAGCCCCAAATCCACCAGAAGCGCCGGTAGCACATGAAGCAGCATACTGTATATGTAATACATGAATGGATTGCTGGCTACTGTGAGGGTGTAGCACCAAATACTCTTGACACTTGGTATTTTCTTTCCATGCTTCAAGGCGACGTCATTGTAATCCCCCCAAGTCACCCTGTTGTTCCATGACGAGTGATAATTGTAGATCGGTGGATCGGCAGCTTCGTTCCTAGTGACAGAAAAATACCGGTCAGTTCCATTAGGTGAAATTAGGTTTTTGTTTTCGATTCCGAGAAACAAAAACAAAGAAGGAAAAATAGCTGTCCACTTCCATCATATGGTAAAGATGCTTCAGCGAACTTTCTCTATTTCAAAACACACATGGGAAAAGCAAAGCTGTCGACATTGGAATTTCTGGGGAATCGACGTTTTTCGAATTATTGGGAGTGAAGTTACGTCCGGGCGTGGAGGCAAACCGGTATTCAGTATATCATAGTTAACTTAATCTCCAAGTAAAAACCGGTATGTCGATTATTATGTGAAACTATAAGGCAAAGAAAAGAACAAAACTTTCTCCGAATGACTTGACCTGGAATTATTGTCAAACAATTGATTATTTATTCCACTCCTGATGACTTTGCACATTAGTGGGAGAACTTTACCGTCAGCTGGTGATTTCGTGTACTCACTTGTTGTTCGCAACATCCCAAGCACTAGCGATCAGAGCATTGACGGTATAATCAACTGGGACTAATTCAGCTGTGCAATTTCTATCAATGTGAAGGGTTCTTATCAGACCTGCCCCCACCCCCACCAGTGCTCCGGTGGGGCCGTAGACATTGTCTATCCATCCTTCGACGGGCTCTTTGTAAGTGGAAACCACTGGAAAATGTGGAGGTGATACGTTTAGAAATTTTTGATATTTTTTGGGGGGAATTCTGAAATGTTTGGAGGGGTAAAACGCAAGTACCAATTGCCGGACGAAATATTCCAACGGGTAAGTCCTTTCCATACTGGTGGACTGCTTGTTCCGCAATTTGTTTTGTGAATGCATAACTGTTGGGGTAATTTCCCAACAACTTTGGCGTCATCTCTTCGAGTTTGCCCTCATCAACCCTACTCACTAGCTCCATGATGCAGTCGGCGGAGATCGTTGGACTGTAGAACTTCTCGTCAATGTCGTCTCTGACGCAGTTGCTGTAGGCAGTGGAGACGTGGATGACGGCCTGACGTAATTACATGGTTTGAAAAACATTTTTCAATAAACAAATCGAGTAACGAAGGGGTGAAACGGAATAAGTCCTGATAACTGATCTCGTTTTACTCCTTCGTTACTGAATCTTCGGCGGAAATAATTTTTTCTCTCAGCGGATTTTTATTTACTTTGAGGTTCGCCATGTTCCGGCACAGGCTGAGCAGCTCCTTTGGTCCTCTGATATTTATGGTGACAGCGTCCTTCATCTTTTCATCGAATCGCACGGTCGCAGCGACGTTGAATACAACTGTGATTTCATGAAGAAGTAATTCTCGATCGGCAGAAGATAATCCGAGACCTGGTAGGGCACAGTCACCGGTGACTGCTGTTACTTTGTGACGAAATTTTGGCACCTCTGTTTTTAACCGTTGGAAGATCTGAAATAAAGAGCCAGTTCGTCCTTTTTTCTGTTCTGTTAATGTCGAAATGCGGAAGTTATTCCCCCAATTACTCACAGGATCCTCAAACAGACTGTCCATTCGCTGCATGACATTCTGGCCTTTCTTCGATCTCACCAGCAAATAAATCGACGAGATATTTGGGCACGATCTGAGCAGCTTTTCGATCAGGATCTTCCCGAGGAATCCGGTTCCACCTTGAATATAATAAAAATACCATTACCTGTATAGGCTTGCTCAATATTTGACATTTCAGTATTCATTCTGTCATAAATCAATGGAGCCCCATTACAGATTGAATAATTTTTTAATGCATCAAGAGTCTGAATTCCGATGCGAGGACCGGAAATTATTCTGATTCAAAAGTCTTCCGGATCTTGTCAACCTGCGAAATTCTAAAGGAAGTCTTCAGGAAAAATCCTCCGGAGACTTGTGGAGTGCTAGAGACTTTTGAACCACAAAATTGAAAAAGAAATTCTCCCCTGGAATTTCCACATGTGGCTCCTATTGTCACTGTAATTTCACTTTTACTTTAATCCCCCTGTGTCATAAACCTGCTTCACCTGTGATGAAAACACCTTGACCAGCGTAGAACTGTTGGATCGGAGTTCCCGGTGCGGTTGCACTCCCATTATCGATGATAGTCATCTGAAAAAAAATGAAAACTTTTAATTTACATATCAATTAGCATCAAAATTATCGTGATTGAGTAGCTGGTTTCGCATTACATCATTCTCCATAGCTCGATCAAACGGCAAAATGGTTCATACGCATTTCTGTACTGCTCGCTGTACTCCACCGCGAGAGATAGAGATTTATGAGTGAACAGCATTTCATTAGAAGTACTAACCGTGCTTTGATGCCCGTATTACATGATTATACGTTATCGAGATAATCGCGAGCTGCTAAACATTGCAAAACACTGACATCTCAGGGCATCTCACGATAATGAAGATGAATAAACAATGAAAAATTATGTAGATTCATTTTTATTGGGTAAGAAATATTTTCCTGTCTTCTCCAAGACTAATTAATCACTCGAATCATAAAGTTTTTAATTTTCCTGATTTCTCGGAATTTTTATAGACGAACGCAATGAAAATTCCGACCACTTGAACTGATTATTAACTTTGTCAATAGTCTCCTGGGACGAAGAACAGAAAAGAATGTCGAAGCTTATTTTTAAAGTGAATTGGAATTCACGAAATTGAAAATTCACAGAACCGATCTTATCTCTTAATTTTCAAAAAATTATAACAGTGTGCGTATCGTGATATGTTTGAATTAGACTTTCTCTCTTGGCTAATGCGAGCACATTGCTATATTCAACCTCAAGTGGTATTTCGTAATGATGTTGATAAAGTGCATATCATAATAGTCGAGACGTTTTGAGTCTGTCACCTTGATAAACTCAATCATCTCCTCATGTTAAAGCCCATAAGTCACGCAATTACACCTGTCGGGCTCTATTGACAGGTTGAATGTCTGTCATTATTGCGGAATTCTGGAGATACTTCTAATGCCTGCGTTCTAGATCAGTGCATTGCCGAGGGTGAATCGCCTTGATGGGGAATGGCCAGCAGCCGCCTCTGCAGCTGCACCATATTTTACTTATGATTGGATAGTATTTACTTTAAATGGCTATGGATACCATGCGGAGAGACGATTCTCCCGCCTCTTTTCGGTCGCAAAGTCAGGGCGGACGCGGGTAATAACGGTGGAAAATTAATTGACTGGGAGGAAATGTCACCAGTGGGATATCTTAATTATCCATTGGGCACTGGTGTTGTGTCACACTCTCTCTTTCCGGGACCACGTATTTATCATCGCTTGGACGTAACTGATTGCATATTAATGGAAAAATCGACGACAGCCTGATCTTGAATGAAAATCATTTTCTCTCTTAAGAAAAATCCCTTGAGATTCTAAGAATTTTTAATAATGAAAAAAATTCTGCGACGCTGTTTTATCAATTTTTATTTGATAAAAAGTACTAGGGACAATCTTGTTTAGAATCTGGGTATTTGTGAGAAAATAGTTCTTTCGTGTTTCCTTCACCCCAGATTTCCTAGATTCCTCGCTATTATGATGTAATTTTAATTCTCATATAATTTCCTGTTAACTCAGTGTTGCTTCTTGGAGTGTTATTTAATAGCTTATTAGGTTTGTGTCACTTCTCTGCTCGAGTCTTCATGGGACAGTAAAACTATTTGCGATGCCGAGTCGTGCGCCGGTGAAAAGTGATACAGAAGCAGTTTAACGGAATTCCAAGGAATTTAATTAAAGCGTATCATTACTCTCGGCGGTTTATTATTTGTTATCATGGGATAAATACTTTGGTAAAATTCTGTGAAATTAATTTTTCCCGAAAATTGGGGACTAGGTTTTCTTATTGACATCTGGCCAATAATCCCATAAAACTCAAACCCTCACAACTTCACAGTAATTTTTTTCAGACATCCACACTGATACTAAAAATCCTTGCACAATTGTCACATAAAATTATCAGCTACAAGTAATTGCTAAATCACGGGCATCACCGAGGGTAATTCTCCTTTCAACTGTCACAAATAACTGAAGTATCCAGGATCACGATAGACTCCCAATTCACCTGAGCATCCTCAATCGATAAATCCTCTGAACTGATTCGCATTCTTATTTTTAAAAATCACGAAACCGCTCGTTACATTTGTATTTCTCGTGCACTCACCTTGTCACTATCAATCCTGCTAGCCGAGTGAAGGTGACCAGAATACTGACCAACAGAATATTTATTGAATAATTAATCACGGAGTTGGGAACCACTCGCGCATTTATTTATTTAGCTTTAAGTTTAACCGATTAAGACCTTCTTAGTCCACCTGCACTTGGCCCACGGGTGTTTTAGAGTGCAACAGTGTGACTGTTGCGTACGTCTCTTATACAGGTGTGTATCCCCTTCCCTTTGGCTCTCCCTCGGTCATTCTGAGGTACGCTATCCAGGCTGGCTATCAATTCAGCGAGTCGAGATTCATTCAGTTCAGTGCTGTTAGGAAAAATTTTTATTTGATGGATAATTCAAGAGTACATTTTTCGGAAAAAGTGGATTGAGCTTTAAGGGACGATTTATTGAGTGGCCAGCACTTTGCGCTCCTTTTCCAGCGCTAGCACTATTTTTTTTTGAAATTTCTCTGCGCGGATGTTAAGTTATGGTAATTTTCCAGTCATTGTTGTATATTTTTTGTGGAAGGAACTAACTATGTCGTTGGAAAATTTTCCGTCTAGGTAATGATGATGAGATTCATTATTTCGATCCACATAAATGAAGCAGTAAACAAAGTTCAGGACTCGACCTTATCATTAGGGAAATGTACGGGGAGAAAAAAAGTTGATGAAAAAATTTTATTGTAACTGCGTCGAAATTACGGTGGCTGAAGACTCTTGATTACAAAGCACGTCGTTATGAAACATCTTGAACATTCGTTTTTTCTCATCGGATTGAGTTGTTTTGGCACTTCGAAACTAATTGTTTAAATGTCGAAAATTCAGGTTACGCTTATGTATAGGTAAACATTGTAGCTGATAATTGTCAAAGACATTAGCCTCATGTTTACTCAGTTTCACGTAATAATTGGACTGAAATTTATCGCTGTCGTAAAAATTTCTCCGAAAATTTGAATTTTCAGTGACGAAATTCCTCGCGTTTATCGGAAATTTGGGTATAAAAATGTCAACAGTGTACCTGCCACAGGTAAAATGCCCGAATCCACGTGTTATTTCCTCGTGACCTTGTCCTTGAGCGATCGAAGTTGACACTAACGAGAGTAATCTCCGGATTTATCCATTATAACTTACGAAACATTCTCGACAAGGTCCAACGCCTCGAGGAGAAAGTGATATTCAGGGGTCCTATACTCCTCACAATTACTAAATGCTCTTTTGCGTCTCAATAGTAATGGAGCCGGAAGTGATGAATACTCGTCCAGTCGCCTTTCAAAAGAGTGAGGCTGCACCATGTCCTCATGAATTTTTAAAATCCCTCTGCTCTTGGGGAGGCAAAGCTTCCGTCATCCATTCGTCACGCAGGGAACAGTCTTTAAAAAAATCTGCACCTCCTTTCAAGTGCCGATGACAAATGGAAGAGTTTTTTAGATAGTTATTCCGTGGGATAGTCTTTACAAAATTTGTCAGAAGAGTCCACAACTTTCTTAAGAGTAATTAGAATGGGTGGTCACAGTGGTTGAGGCACTTTCCAAATGATCTTTGTTTAAGAACTTCGGGGAATTCTTTTTTCTTTGAGAAATAATTTTCGAGGCATTAGAAAATATTCAGGTCCATGTGCCAATAAATATTTAGAATTTTGAAACTTCGACCTTTCGTTGAACAATCAATGACTGTTCAATATGAAAAAATAATTTTCTCAAATTTCTAAGATGAACGAAAAATCTTGTGAACGTTCTCATTTGACATTGAATTCAACTTCACGACGATGAGATAGGTAAGATAATGCATTCACCCTGAAAATTGAAAGTCACATTTTCGTCATACATTCGGGTTTCAAGGTCCTCTTGACATTGCTAGACCATCTTTAGCGGTCTGTTTAGGTCCAAAATCAATATCGGATCAAAATTATGGGATAAATTTCATGGATCGAAGGAGAAATTTTTTTCGAAATGGGATAGAAAAGATTTATATGTGTATTTCGCGCGGCTTTAGAATTTTATCTGGATTTAATTAAAAATTGGCGGAAAAAATAACCGATTCTGAGATTCCTTCTGTGTTATGAGAAGGGAACAATGACATGGTCAAAGCCCTTGCGGCAAGGACAATTTCCAACTACTCAGATAACCCCAAGGACCATTGCATAATCCTTTTACTCGGCCACATCATTAAATGAGATTGCGAAATGCTGCCATGTGTTGATCGC